>NC_090404.1:52941043-53541043 GCF_036365525.1 Heterodontus francisci | reverse complement strand
CTCTGACACTCTCTGACACTCCCTCACACTCTCTGAAGCTTTCTGAAACTCTCTGACACTCTCTGACACTCTCTGAAACTCTCAGACACTCTCAGACACTCTCTGACACTATCTGAGACTCTCTGAAACTCTCTGACACTCTTTGACACTCTGTGACACTTTCTGAAACTCTCTGACACTATCTGACACTTTCTGAATCTCTCGGACACTCTCTGAATCTCTCTGAAACACTCCGACACTCTGTGACACTCTCTGAAACTTTCTGGCACTCTCTGAAAATCTCTGACACTCTCTGAAACTCTGTGAAACTCTCTGAAACACTCTGACACTCTCTGACATTCTCAGACACTCTCTGACACTCTCTGACACTTTCTGAAACTCTCTGACAGTATCTGACACTTTCGGAAACTCTCGGACACTCTCTGACACACTCTGCAACTCTGTGTCACTCTGTGACACTCTCGGACACTCTCTGAAACTCTCTGAATCTCCCTGAAACTCTCTGACACTCTGTGACACTCTGTAACTCTCTGAAACTCCCTGACACTCTCTGACACTCTCTGAACATCTCTGAAACTCTCTGAAAATCTCTGACACTCTCTGACACTCTCTGACACTCTCTGACACTCTCAGAAACTCTCAGAAGTTCTCTGAAACTCTCTGACACTCTCTGACACTCTCTGAAACTCTCAGACACTCTCAGACACTCTCTGACACTCTCTGACACTATCTGAGACTCTCTGAAACTCTCTGACACTCTCTGAAACTCTCTGAAACTCTCTGACACTCTCTGACACTCTCTGAAACTCTCAGACAATCTCAGACACTCTCAGACACTCTCTGACACTCTGTGACACTTTCTGAAACTCTCTGACACTATCTGACACTTGCTGAATCTCTCGGACACTCTCTGAATCTCTCTGAAACTCTCTGACACTCTGTGACACTCTCTGAAACTTTCTGGCACTCTCTGACACTCTCTGAAGATCTCTGGCACTCTCTGAAAATCTCTCACACTCTCTGAAACTCTGTGACACTCTCTGAAAGACTCTGACACTCTCTCAGACACTCTCTGACACTCTTTGACACTTTCTGAAACTCTCTGACACTATCTGACTCTTTCTGAAACTCTCGGACACTCTCTGACACACTCTGCAACTCTATGACACTCTGTGACACTCTCTGACACTCTCTGAATCTCTCTGAAAAGCTCTGACACTCTGTGACACTCTCTGAAACTCTCTGAAACTCCCTGACACTCTCTGACTCTCTCTGAAACTTTCTGACACTCTCTGACACTCTCTGAACATCTCTGAAACTCTCTGAAAATCTCTGACACTCTCTGACACTCTGTGACACTCTCAGATACTCTGTGACTCTCTCAGACACACTCCGACACACTCAGAAACTCTCTGAAACTCTCTGGAACTCTCTGACACTCTCAGAAAGTCTCTGAAACACTCTGACACTCTCTGAAACTCTCTGACACTCTCTGACGCTCTCTGACACTCTCTGACACTCTTTGACACACTCTGACACTCACTGACTCTCTCTGAAACTCTCTGACACTCTCTGAAACTCTCTGAAACTGTCTGAAACTCTCGGACAATCTCTGACACTCTCTGAATCTCTCTGAATCACTCTGACACTCTGTGACACTCTCTGAAACTCTCTGACACTCTCTGAAACTTTCTGACACTCTCTGAAACTCTCTGAAGCTCTCTGAAACTCTCTGAAACTCTCTGACACTCTCTGACACTCTCTGACAATCTCTGGCACTCCCAGACACTCTCAGACACTCTCTGAAGATCTCTGAAACTCTCTGACACTATCTGACACTTTCTGAATCTCTCGGACACTCTCTGAATCTCTCTGAAACTCTCTGACACTCTCTGAAACTTTCTCGCACTCTCTGACACTCTCTGAAGATCTCTGAAACTCTCTGAAAATCTCTGACACTCTCTGAAACTCTGTGAAACTCTCTGAAACACTCTGACACTCTCTGACATTCTCAGACACTCTCTGACACCGTCTGACACTTTCTGAAACTCTCTGACAGTATCTGACACTTACTGAAACTCTCCGACACTCTCTGACACAGTCTGCAACTCTGTGTCACTCTGTGAAACTCTCTGACACTCTCTGACACTCTCTGAATCTCTCTGAAACTCTCTGACACTCTGTGACACTCTGTAACTCTCTGAAACTCCCTGACACTCTCTGACACTCTCTGAAACTTTCTGACACTCTCTGACACTCTCTGAACATCTCTGAAACTCTCTGAAAATCTCTGACACTCTCTGACACTCTGCGACACTCTCAGATACTCTCCGACTCCCGCAGACACACTTCGACACACTCAGAAACTCACTGGCACTCTCTGACACTCTCAGAAACTCTCTGAAAGTCTCTGAAACTCTCTGCAAATCTATGACACTCTCTGAGACTCTGTGACACTCTCAGATACTCTCTGACTCTCTCAGACACACTCCGACACACTCAGAACCTCTCTGAAACTCTCTGGAACTCTCTGACACTCTCAGAAAGTCTCTGAAACACTCTGACACTCTCTGAAACTCTCTGACACTCTCTGACGCTCTCTGACACTCTCTGAAACTCTGTGGCACTCTTTGACACTCTCTGACACTCACTGACTCTCTCTGAAACTCTCTGACACTCTCTGAAACTCTCTGAGACTGTCTGAAACTCTCTGAAACTCTCTGACACTCTCTGAAACTGTCTGAAACTCTCTGAATCTCTCGCACTCTCAGACACTCTCAGACACTCTCTGAAGATCTCTGAAACTCTCTGACACTATCTGACACTTTCTGAATCTCTCGGACACTCTCTGAATCTCTCTGAAACTCTCCGACACTCTCTGAAACTTTCTCGCACTCTCTGACACTCTCTGAAGATCTCTGAAACTCTCTGAAAATCTCTGACACTCTCTGACATTCTCAGACTCTCTCTGACACCGTCTGACACTTTCTGAAACTCTCTGACACTATCTGACAGTTACTGAAACTCTCCGACACTCTCTGACACACTCTGCAACTCTGTGTCACTCTGTGAAACTCTCTGACACTCTCTGACACTCTCTGAATCTCTCTGAAACTCTCTGACACTCTGTGACACTCTGTAACTCTCTGAAACTCCCTGACACTCTCTGAAACTCTCTGAAACTTTCTGACACTCTCTGACACTCTCTGAACATCTCTGAAACTCTCTGAAAATCTCTGACACTCTCTGACACTCTGCCACTCTCTCAGATACTCTCCGACTCCCTCAGACACACTTCGACACACTCATAAACTCTCGGAAACTCTCTGGCACTCTCTGACACTCTCAGAAACTCTCTGAAAATCTTTGACACTCTCTGAAACTCTCTGACACTCTCTGACACTCTCTGACACCCTCTGAAACTCTTTGACACTCTTTGACACTCTCAGACACTGTCTGACTCTCTCTGAAACTCTCTGACACTCTCTGACACTCCCTGACACTCTCTGAAACTCTCTGACACTCTCTGAAACTCTCTGAAACTCTCTGACACTCTCTGACACTCTCTGAAACTCTCTGACACTCTCTGACACTCTCAGACACTCTCTGACACTCTGTGACACTTTCTGAAACTCTCTGACACTATCTGACACTTTCTGAATCTCTCGGACTCTCTCTGAATCTCTCTGAAACACTCCGACACTCTGTGACACTCTCTGAAACTTTCTGGCACTCTCTGACACTCTCTGAAGATCTCTGGCACTCTCTGAAAAGCTCTGACACTCTCTGAAACTCTGTGACACTCTCTGAAAGACTCGGACACTCTCTCACACTCTCTGACTCTCTCTGAAACTTTCTGACACTCTCTGACACTCTCTGACTCTCCCTGACACTCTCTGAAACTCTCTGACACTCTCTGACACTCTCGGAAACTCTTTGACACTCTTTGACAATCTCAGACACTGTCTGACTCTATCTGAAACTCTCTGACACTCTCTGACACTCCCTGACACTCTCTGAAACACTCTGACACCCTGTGACACTCTCTGAAACTCTTTGACACTCTTTGACAATCTCAGACACTGTCTGACTCTCTCTGAAACTCTCTGACACTCTCTGACACTCCCTGACACTCTCTGAAACACTCTGACACTCTCTGACACTCCCTGAAACTCTCTGAAGCTTTCTGAAACTCTCTGACACTCTGGGACACCCTCTGAAACTCTCTGAAACTCTCGGACACTCTCTGAAACTTTCTGACACTCTCTGAAACTCTCTGAAACTCTTTGTAACTCTCTGACACTCTCAGGAACTCTCAGAAGCTCTCTGAAACTCTCTGACACTCTCTGACACTCTCTGAAACTCTCAGACACTCTCTGACACTCTCTGACACTCTCTGACACTATCTGAGACTCTCTGAAACTCTCTGACACTCTCTGAAACTCTCTGAAACTCTCTGACACTCTCTGACACTCTCTGAAACTTTCTGGCACTCTCTGAAAATCTCTGACACTCTCTGAAACTCTGTGACACTCTCTGAAAGACTCTGACACCCTCTCACACTCTCAGACACTCTCTGACACTCCCTGACACTCTCTGAAACTCTCTGACACTCTGTGACACTCTCTGAAACTCTTTGACACTCTTTGACAATCTCAGACACTGTCTGACTATATCTGAAACGCTCTGACACACTCTGACACTCCCTGACACTGTCTGAAGCTCACTGACACTCGCTGACACTTTCTGAAATTCTCTGACACTCTCTGACACTCTCTGAAACTCTCTGACAATCTCTGACACTCTCAGACACTCTCTGACACTCTCTGACACATTCTGAAACTCTCTGACACTATCTGACACTTTCTGAATCTCTTGGACACTCTCTGAATCTCTCTGAAACTCGCCGACACTCTGTGACACTCTCTGAAACTTTCTGGCACTCTCTGACACTCTCTGAAGATCTCGGAAACTCTCTGAAAATCTCTGACACTCTCTGGAACTCTCTGACACTCACTGACACTCTGTGGCACTCACTGACACTCTCTGAAGATCTCTGAAACTCTCTGAAAATCTCTGACACTCTCTGAAACTCTGTGACCCTCTCTGAAACACTCTGACACTCTCTGACACTCTCCGGCACACTCAGAAACTATCTGAAACCCTCTGACACTCTCTGACACACTCTGAAACTCTCTGACACTCTTTGACACTCTCAGACACTGTCTGACTCTCTCTGAAACTCTCTGAAACTCTCTGACACTCTCTGACACTCCCTGACACTCTCTGAAGCTTTCAGAAACTCTCTGACACTCTGGGACACCCTCTGAAACTCTCTGAAACTCTCGGACACTCTCTGAAACTTTCTGACACTCTCTGAAACTCTCTGAAACTCTTTCCAACTCTCTGACACTCTCAGAAACTCTCAGAAGCTCTCTGAAACTCTCTGACACTCTCTGAAACTCTCAGACACTCTCTGACACTCTCTGACACTCTCTGACACTATCTGAGACTCTCTGAAACTCTCTGACACTCTCTGAAACTCTCTGAAACTCTCTGACACTCTCTGACACTCTCTGAAACTCTCTGACACTCTCTGACACTCTCAGACACTCTCTGACACTCTGTGACACTTTCTGAAACTCTCTGACACTATCTGACACTTTCTGAATCTCTCGGACACTCTCTGAATCTCTCTGAAACACTCCGACACTCTGTGACACTCTCTGAAACTTTCTGGCACTCTCTGACACTCTCTGAAGATCTCTGGCACTCTCTGAAAAGCTCTGACACTCTCTGAAACTCTGTGACACTCTCTGAAAGACTCGGACACTCTCTCACACTCTCTGACTCTCTCTGAAACTTTCTGACACTCTCTGACACTCTCTGACTCTCCCTGACACTCTCTGAAACTCTCTGACACTCTCTGACACTCTCGGAAACTCTTTGACACTCTTTGACAATCTCAGACACTGTCTGACTCTATCTGAAACTCTCTGACACTCTCTGACACTCCCTGACACTCTCTGAAACACTCTGACACTCTGTGACACTCTCTGAAACTCTTTGACACTCTTTGACAATCTCAGACACTGTCTGACTCTCTCTGAAACTCTCTGACACTCTCTGACATTCCCTGACACTCTCTGAAACACTCTGACACTCTCTGACACTCCCTGACACTCTCTGAAGCTTTCTGAAACTCTCTGACACTCTGGGACACCCTCTGAAACTCTCTGAAACTCTCGGACACTCTCTGAAACTTTCTGACACTCTCTGAAACTCTCTGAAACTCTTTGTAACTCTCTGACACTCTCAGAAACTCTCAGAAGCTCTCTGAAACTCTCTGACACTCTCTGACACTCTCTGAAACTCTCAGACACTCTCTGACACTCTCTGACACTCTCTGACACTATCTGAGACTCTCTGAAACTCTCTGACACTCTCTGAAACTCTCTGAAACACTCTGAAAATCTCTGACACTCTCTGAAACTCTGTGACACTCTCTGAAAGACTCTGACACCCTCTCACACTCTCAGACACTCTCTGACACTCCCTGACACTCTCTGAAACTCTCTGACACTCTGTGACACTCTCTGAAACTCTTTGACACTCTTTGACAATCTCAGACACTGTCTGACTATATCTGAAACGCTCTGACACACTCTGACACTCCCTGACACTGTCTGAAGCTCACTGACACTCGCTGACACTTTCTGAAATTCTCTGACACTCTCTGACACTCTCTGAAACTCTCTGACAATCTCTGACACTCTCAGACACTCTCTGACACTCTCTGACACATTCTGAAACTCTCTGACACTATCTGACACTTTCTGAATCTCTCGGACACTCTCTGAATCTCTCTGAAACTCGCCGACACTCTGTGACACTCTCTGAAACTTTCTGGCACTCTCTGACACTCTCTGAAGATCTCGGAAACTCTCTGAAAATCTCTGACACTCTCTGGAACTCTCTGACACTCACTGACACTCTGTGGCACTCACTGACACTCTCTGAAGATCTCTGAAACTCTCTGAAAATCTCTGACACTCTCTGAAACTCTGTGACCCTCTCTGAAACACTCTGACACTCTCTGACACTCTCCGGCACACTCAGAAACTATCTGAAACCCTCTGACACTCTCTGACACACTCTGAAACTCTCTGACACTCTTTGACACTCTCAGACACTATCTGACTCTCTCTGAAACTCTCTGAAACTCTCTGACACTCTCTGACACTCCCTGACACTCTCTGAAGCTTTCAGAAACTCTCTGACACTCTGGGACACCCTCTGAAACTCTCTGAAACTCTCGGACACTCTCTGAAACTTTCTGACACTCTCTGAAACTCTCTGAAACTCTTTCTAACTCTCTGACACTCTCAGAAACTCTCAGAAGCTCTCTGAAACTCTCTGACACTCTCTGAAACTCTCAGACACTCTCTGACACTCTCTGACACTCTCTGACACTCTCTGAGACTCTCTGAAACTCTCTGACACTCTCTGAAACTCTCTGAAACTCTCTGACACTCTCTGACACTCTCTGAAACTCTCTGACACTCTCTGACACTCTCAGACACTCTCTGACACTCTGTGACACTTTCTGAAACTCTCTGACACTATCTGACACTTTCTGAATCTCTCGGACACTCTCTGAATCTCTCTGAAACACTCCGACACTCTGTGACACTCTCTGAAACTTTCTGGCACTCTCTGACACTCTCTGAAGATCTCTGGCACTCTCTGAAAAGCTCTGAGACTCTCTGAAACTCTGTGACACTCTCTGAAAGACTCGGACACTCTCTCACACTCTCTGACTCTCTCTGAAACTTTGTGACACTCTCTGACACTCTCTGACTCTCCCTGACACTCTCTGAAACTCTCTGACACTCTCTGACACTCTCGGAAACTCTTTGACACTCTTTGACAATCTCAGACACTGTCTGACTCTATCTGAAACTCTCTGACAATCTCTGACACTCCCTGACACTGTCTGAAGCTCTCTGACTCTCTCTGACTCTCTCTGAAACTCTCTGACACTCTCTGACACTCCCTGACACTCTCTGAAACTCTCTGACACTCTCTGACACTATCTGAAACTCTTTGACACTCTTTGACACTCTCAGACACTGTCTGACTCTCTCTGAAACTCTCTGACACTCTCTGACACTCCCTGACACTGTCTGAAGCTCACTGACACTCTCTGAATCTCTCTGAAACTCTCTGACACTCTCTGAAACTCTCTGAAACTCTCTGACACTCTCTGACACTCTCTGAAACTCTCTGACACTCTCTGACACTCTCAGACACTCTCTGACACTCTGCCACTCTCTCAGATACTCTCCGACTCCCGCAGACACACTTCGACACACTCATAAACTCTCAGAAACTCTCTGGCACTCTCTGACACTCTCAGAAACTCTCTGAAAATCTTTGACACTCTCTGAAACTCTCTGACACTCTCTGACACTCTCTGACACCCTCTGAAACTCTTTGACACTCTTTGACACTCTCAGACACTGTCTGACTCTCTCTGAAACTCTCTGACACTCTCTGACACTCCCTGACACTCTCTGAAACACTCTGACACTCTGTGACACTCTCTGAAACTCTTTGACACTCTTTGACAATCTCAGACACTGTCTGACTCTCTCTGAAACTCTCTGACACTCTCTGACACTCCCTGACACTCTCTGAAGCTTTCTGAAACTCTCTGACACTCTGGGACACCCTCTGAAACTCTCTGAAACTCTCGGACACTCTCTGAAACTTTCTGACACTCTCTGAAACTCTCTGAAACTCTTTGTAACTCTCTGACACTCTCAGAAACTCTCAGAAGCTCTCTGAAACTCTCTGACACTCTCTGACACTCTCTGAAACTCTCAGACACTCTCTGACACTCTCTGAAACTCTCTGACACTCTCTGACACTCTCTGAAACTTTCTGGCACTCTCTGAAAATGTCTGACACTCTCTGAAACTCTGTGACACTCTCTGAAAGACTCTGACACCCTCTCTCACTCTCAGACACTCTCTGACACTCCCTGACACTCTCTGAAACTCTCTGACACTCTGTGACACTCTCTGAAACTCTTTGACACTCTTTGACAATCTCAGACACTGTCTGACTATATCTGAAACGCTCTGACACACTCTGACACTCCCTGACACTGTCTGAAGCTCACTGACACTCGCTGACACTTTCTGAAATTCTCTGACACTCTCTGACACTCTCTGAAACTCTCTGACAATCTCTGACACTCTCAGACACTCTCTGACACTCTCTGACACATTCTGAAACTCTCTGACACTATCTGACACTTTCTGAATCTCTCGGACACTCTCTGAATCTCTCTGAAACTCGCCGACACTCTGTGACACTCTCTGAAAATTTCTGGCACTCTCTGACACTCTCTGAAGATCTCGGAAACTCTCTGAAAATCTCTGACACTCTCTGGAACTCTCTGACACTCACTGACACTCTGTGGCACTCACTGACACTCTCTGAAGATCTCTGAAACTCTCTGAAAATCTCTGACACTCTCTGAAACTCTGTGACCCTCTCTGAAACACTCTGACACTCTCTGACACTCTCCGGCACACTCAGAAACTGTCTGAAACCCTCTGACACTCTCTGACACACTCTGAAACTCTCTGACACTCTTTGAAACTCTCAGACACTCCCTGACACTCTCTGAAGCTTTCAGAAACTCTCTGACACTCTGGGACACCCTCTGAAACTCTCTGAAACTCTCGGACACTCTCTGAAACTTTCTGACACTCTCTGAAACTCTCTGAAACTCTTTCTAACTCTCTGACACTCTCAGAAACTCTCAGAAGCTCTCTGAAACTCTCTGACACTCTCTGAAACTCTCAGACACTCTCTGACACTCTCTGACACTCTCTGACACTATCTGAGACTCTCTGAAACTCTCTGACACTCTCTGAAACTCTCTGAAACTCTCTGACACTCTCTGACACTCTCTGAAACTCTCTGACACTCTCTGACACTCTCAGACACTCTCTGACACTCTGTGACACTTTCTGAAACTCTCTGACACTATCTGACACTTTCTGAATCTCTCGGACACTCTCTGAATCTCTCTGAAACACTCCGACACTCTGTGACACTCTCTGAAACTTTCTGGCACTCTCTGACACTCTCTGAAGATCTCTGGCACTCTCTGAAAAGCTCTGACACTCTCTGAAACTCTGTGACACTCTCTGAAAGACTCGGACACTCTCTCACACTCTCTGACTCTCTCTGAAACTTTGTGACACTCTCTGACACTCTCTGACTCTCCCTGACACTCTCTGAAACTCTCTGACACTCTCTGACACTCTCGGAAACTCTTTGACACTCTTTGACAATCTCAGACACTGTCTGACTCTATCTGAAACTCTCTGACAATCTCTGACACTCCCTGACACTGTCTGAAGCTCTCTGACTCTTTCTGACTCTCTCTGAAACTCTCTGACACTCTCTGACACTCCCTGACACTCTCTGAAACTCTCTGACACTCTCTGACACTATCTGAAACTCTTTGACACTCTTTGACACTCTCAGACACTGTCTGGCTCTCTCTGAAACTCTCTGACAATCTCTGACACTCCCTGACACTGTCTGAAGCTCACTGACACTCTCTGACACTCTCTGAAACTCTCTGACACTCTCTGAAACTCTCTGAAACTCTCTGACACTCTCTGACACTCTCTGAAACTCTCTGACACTCTCTGACACTCTCAGACACTCTCTGACACTCTGTGACACTTTCTGAAACTCTCTGACACTATCTGACACTTTCTGAATCTCTCGGACACTCTCTGAATCTCTCTGAAACACTCCGACACTCTGTGACACTCTCTGAAACTTTCTGGCACTCTCTGACACTCTCTGAAGATCTCTGGCACTCTCTGAAAAGCACTGACACTCTCTGAAACTCTGTGACACTCTCTGAAAGACTCGGACACTCTCTCACACTCTCTGACTCTCTCTGAAACTTTCTGACACTCTCTGACACTCTCTGACTCTCCCTGACACTCTCTGAAACTCTCTGACACTCTCTGACACTCTCGGAAACTCTTTGACACTCTTTGACAATCTCAGAAACTGTCTGACTCTATCTGAAACTCTCTGACAATCTCTGACACTCCCTGACACTGTCTGAAGCTCTCTGACTCTCTCTGACACTCTCTGAAACTCTCTGAAACTGTCTGAAACTCTCTGACAATCTCTGACACTCTCTGAATCTCTCTGAATCACTCTGACACTCTTTGACACTCTCTGAAACTCTCTGACACTCTCTGAAACTTTCTGACACTCTCTGAAACTCTCTGAAGCTCTCTGAAACTCTCTGAAACTCTCTGACACTCTCTGACACTCTCTGAAACTCTCTGACAATCTCTGGCACCCTCAGACACTCTCAGACACTCTCTGAAGATCTCTGAAACTCTCTGACACTATCTGACACTTTCGGAATCTCTCGGACACTCTCTGAATCTCTCTGAAACTCTCCGACACTCTCTGAAACTTTCTCGCACTCTCTGACACTCTCTGAAGATCTCTGAAAATCTCTGACACTCTCTGAAACTCTGTGAAACTCTCTGAAACACTCTGACACTCTCTGACATTCTCAGACACTCTCTGACACCGTCTGACACTTTCTGAAACTCTCTGACAGTATCTGACACTTACTGAAACTCTCCGACACTCTCTGACACACTCTGCAACTCTGTGTCACTCTGTGAAACTCTCTGACACTCTCTGACACTCTCTGAATCTCTCTGAAACTCTCTGACACTCTGTGACACTCTGTAACTCTCTGAAACTCCCTGACACTCTCTGACACTCTCTGAAACTTTCTGACACTCTCTGACACTCTCTGAACATCTCTGAAACTCTCTGAAAATCTCTGACACTCTCTGACACTCTGCGACACTCTCAGATACTCTCCGACACCCGCAGACACACTTCGACACACTCAGAAACTCTCAGAAACTCTCTGGCACTCTCTGACACTCTCGGAAACTCTCTGAAAATCTTTGACACTCTCTGAAACTCTCTGACACTCTCTGACACTCTCTGACACCCTCTGAAACTCTTTGACACTCTTTGACACTCTCAGACACTGTCTGACTCTCTCTGAAACTCTCTGACACTCTCTGACACTCCCTGACACTCTCTGAAACTCTCTGACACTCTCTGACACTATCTGAAACTCTTTGACACTCTTTGACACACTCAGACACTGTCTGACTCTCTCTGAAACTCTCTGACACTCTCTGACACTCCCTGACACTGTCTGAAGCTCACTGACACTCTCTGACACTCTCTGAAACTCTCTGACACTCTCTGACACTCTCTGAAACTCTCTGACAATCTCTGACACTCTCAGACACTCTCTGACACTCTCTGACACATTCTGAAACTCTCTGACACTATCTGACACTTTCTGAATCTCTCGGACACTCTCTGAATCTCTCTGAAACTCGCCGACACTCTGTGACACTCTCTGAAACTTTCTGGCACTCTCTGACACTCTCTGAAGATCTCTGAAACTCTCTGAAAATCTGTGACACTCTCTGGAACTCTCTGACACTCACTGACACTCTGTGGCACTCACTGACACTCTCTGAAGATCTCTGAAACTCTCTGAAAATCTCTGACACTCTCTGAAACTCTGTGACACTCTCTGAAACACTCTGACACTCTCTGACACTCTCCGGCACACTCAGAAACTGTCTGAAACCCTCTGACACTCTCTGACACTCTCTGAAACTCTTTGACACTCTTTGACACTCTCAGACACTGTCTGAATCTCTCTGAAACTCTCTGACACTCCCTGACACTCTCTGACACTCCCTGACACTCTCTGAAGCTTTCTGAAACTCTCTGACACTCTGTGACACCCTCTGAAACTCTCTGAAACTCTCGGACACTCTCTGAAACTCTGTGACACTCTCTGAAACACTCGGACACTCTCTGACACTCTCCGGCACACTCAGAAACTGTCTGAAACCCTCTGACACTCTCTGACACTCTCTGAAACTCTTTGACACTCTTTGACACTCTCAGACACTGTCTGACACTCTCTGAAGCTTTCTGAAACTCTCTGAAACTCTGTGATACTCTCTGAAACTCTCTGAAACTCTTTGTAACTCTCTGACACTCTCAGAAACTCTCATGAAGCTCTCTGAAACTCTCTGACACTCTCTGACACTCTCTGAAACTCTCAGACACTCTCTGACACTCTCTGACACTCTCTGACACTATCTGAGACTCTCTGAAACTCTCTGACACTCTCTGAAACTCTCTGAAACTATCTGACACTCTCTGACACTCTCTGACACTCTCTGTCACTCTCAGACACACTCTGACACTCTGTGACACTTCCTGAAACTCTCTGACACTATCTGACACTTTCTGAATCTCTCGGACACTCTCTGAATCTCTCTGAAACACTCCGACACTCTGTGACACTCTCTGAAACTTTCTGGCACTCTCTGACACTCTCTGAAGATCTCTGGCAATCTCTGAAAATCTCTGACACTCTCTGAAACTCTGTGACACTCTCTGAAATTCTCTGACACCCTCTCACACTCTCAGACACTCTCTGACACTCACTGACACTTTCTGAAACTCTCTGACACTCTCTGACACTCTCTGAAACTCTTTGACACTCTTTGACACTCTCTGACACTCTCTGAAACTCTGTGACACTCTCTGAAACACTCTGACACTCTGTGACACTCTCCGGCACACTCAGAAACTGTCTGAAACCCTCTGACACTCTCTGACACACTCTGAAACTCTTTGACACTCTTTGACACTCTCAGACACTGTCTGACTCTCTCTGAAACTCTCTGAAACTCTCTGACACTCTCTGACACTCCCTGACACTCTCTGAAGCTTTCTGAAACTCTCTGACACTCTGGGACACCCTCTGAAACTCTCTGAAACTCTCGGACACTCTCTGAAACTTTCTGACACTCTCTGAAACTCTCTGAAACTCTTTGTAACTCTCTGACACTCTCAGAAACTCTCAGAAGCTCTCTGAAACTCTCTGAAACTCTCTGACACTCTCTGACACTATCTGAGACTCTCTGAAACTCTCTGACACTCTCTGAAACTCTCTGAAACTCTCTGACACTCTCTGACACTCTCTGAAACTCTCTGACACTCTCTAACACTCTCTGACACTCTCTGACACTATCTGAGACTCTCTGAAACTCTCTGACACTCTCTGACACTCTCTGAAACTCTCTGACACTCTCTGACACTCTCTGAAACTCTCTGACACTCTCTGACACTCTCAGCCACTCTCTGACACTCTGTGACACTTTCTGAAACGCTCTGACACTATCTGACACTTTCTGAATCTCTCGGACACTCTCTGAATCTCTCTGTAACACTCCGACAATCTGTGACACTCTCTGAAACTTTCTGGCACTCTCTGAAAATCTCTGACACTCTCTGAAACTCTGTGAAACTCTCTGAAACACTCTGACACTCTCTGACATTCTCAGACACTCTCTGACACCGTCTGACACTTTCTGAAACTCTCTGACAGTATCTGACACTTACTGAAACTCTCCGACACTCTCTGACACACTCTGCAACTCTGTGTCACTCTGTGAAACTCTCTGACACTCTCTGACACTCTCTGAATCTCTCTGAAACTCTCTGACACTCTGTGACACTCTGTAACTCTCTGAAACTCCCTGACACTCTCTGACACTCTCTGAAACTTTCTGACACTCTCTGACACTCTCTGAACATCTCTGAAACTCTCTGAAAATCTCTGACACTCTCTGACACTCTGCGACACTCTCAGATACTCTCCGACACCCGCAGACACACTTCGACACACTCAGAAACTCTCAGAAACTCTCTGGCACTCTCTGACACTCTCGGAAACTCTCTGAAAATCTTTGACACTCTCTGAAACTCTCTGACACTCTCTGACACTCTCTGACACCCTCTGAAACTCTTTGACACTCTTTGACACTCTCAGACACTGTCTGACTCTCTCTGAAACTCTCTGACACTCTCTGACACTCCCTGACACTCTCTGAAACTCTCTGACACTCTCTGACACTATCTGAAACTCTTTGACACTCTTTGACACACTCAGACACTGTCTGACTCTCTCTGAAACTCTCTGACACTCTCTGACACTCCCTGACACTGTCTGAAGCTCACTGACACTCTCTGACACTCTCTGAAACTCTCTGACACTCTCTGACACTCTCTGAAACTCTCTGACAATCTCTGACACTCTCAGACACTCTCTGACACTCTCTGACACATTCTGAAACTCTCTGACACTATCTGACACTTTCTGAATCTCTCGGACACTCTCTGAATCTCTCTGAAACTCGCCGACACTCTGTGACACTCTCTGAAACTTTCTGGCACTCTCTGACACTCTCTGAAGATCTCTGAAACTCTCTGAAAATCTGTGACACTCTCTGGAACTCTCTGACACTCACTGACACTCTGTGGCACTCACTGACACTCTCTGAAGATCTCTGAAACTCTCTGAAAATCTCTGACACTCTCTGAAACTCTGTGACACTCTCTGAAACACTCTGACACTCTCTGACACTCTCCGGCACACTCAGAAACTGTCTGAAACCCTCTGACACTCTCTGACACTCTCTGAAACTCTTTGACACTCTTTGACACTCTCAGACACTGTCTGAATCTCTCTGAAACTCTCTGACACTCCCTGACACTCTCTGACACTCCCTGACACTCTCTGAAGCTTTCTGAAACTCTCTGACACTCTGTGACACCCTCTGAAACTCTCTGAAACTCTCGGACACTCTCTGAAACTCTGTGACACTCTCTGAAACACTCGGACACTCTCTGACACTCTCCGGCACACTCAGAAACTGTCTGAAACCCTCTGACACTCTCTGACACTCTCTGAAACTCTTTGACACTCTTTGACACTCTCAGACACTGTCTGACACTCTCTGAAGCTTTCTGAAACTCTCTGAAACTCTGTGATACTCTCTGAAACTCTCTGAAACTCTTTGTAACTCTCTGACACTCTCAGAAACTCTCATGAAGCTCTCTGAAACTCTCTGACACTCTCTGACACTCTCTGAAACTCTCAGACACTCTCTGACACTCTCTGACACTCTCTGACACTATCTGAGACTCTCTGAAACTCTCTGACACTCTCTGAAACTCTCTGAAACTATCTGACACTCTCTGACACTCTCTGACACTCTCTGTCACTCTCAGACACACTCTGACACTCTGTGACACTTCCTGAAACTCTCTGACACTATCTGACACTTTCTGAATCTCTCGGACACTCTCTGAATCTCTCTGAAACACTCCGACACTCTGTGACACTCTCTGAAACTTTCTGGCACTCTCTGACACTCTCTGAAGATCTCTGGCAATCTCTGAAAATCTCTGACACTCTCTGAAACTCTGTGACACTCTCTGAAATTCTCTGACACCCTCTCACACTCTCAGACACTCTCTGACACTCACTGACACTTTCTGAAACTCTCTGACACTCTCTGACACTCTCTGAAACTCTTTGACACTCTTTGACACTCTCTGACACTCTCTGAAACTCTGTGACACTCTCTGAAACACTCTGACACTCTGTGACACTCTCCGGCACACTCAGAAACTGTCTGAAACCCTCTGACACTCTCTGACACACTCTGAAACTCTTTGACACTCTTTGACACTCTCAGACACTGTCTGACTCTCTCTGAAACTCTCTGAAACTCTCTGACACTCTCTGACACTCCCTGACACTCTCTGAAGCTTTCTGAAACTCTCTGACACTCTGGGACACCCTCTGAAACTCTCTGAAACTCTCGGACACTCTCTGAAACTTTCTGACACTCTCTGAAACTCTCTGAAACTCTTTGTAACTCTCTGACACTCTCAGAAACTCTCAGAAGCTCTCTGAAACTCTCTGAAACTCTCTGACACTCTCTGACACTATCTGAGACTCTCTGAAACTCTCTGACACTCTCTGAAACTCTCTGAAACTCTCTGACACTCTCTGACACTCTCTGAAACTCTCTGACACTCTCTGACACTCTCTGACACTCTCTGACACTATCTGAGACTCTCTGAAACTCTCTGACACTCTCTGACACTCTCTGAAACTCTCTGACACTCTCTGACACTCTCTGAAACTCTCTGACACTCTCTGACACTCTCAGCCACTCTCTGACACTCTGTGACACTTTCTGAAACGCTCTGACACTATCTGACACTTTCTGAATCTCTCGGACACTCTCTGAATCTCTCTGTAACACTCCGACAATCTGTGACACTCTCTGAAACTTTCTGGCACTCTCTGAAAATCTCTGTCACTCTCTGAAACTCTGTGACACTCTCTGAAAGACTCTGACACCCTCTCACACTCTCAGACACTCTCTGACACTCCCTCACACTCTCTGAAACTCTCTGACACTCTCTGACACTCTCTGAAACTCTTTGACACTCTTTGACAATCTCAGACACTGTCTGACTATATCTGAAACGCTCTGACACACTCTGACACTCCCTGACACTGTCTGAAGCTCACTGACACTCTCTGACACTTTCTGAAACTCTCTGACAATCTCTGACACTCTCAGACACTCTCTGACACTCTCTGACACATTCTGAAACTCTCTGACACTATCTGACACTTTCTGAATCTCTCGGACACTCTCTGAATCTCTCTGAAACTCGCCGACACTCTGTGACACTCTCTGAAACTTTCTGGCACTCTCTGAGACTCTCTGAAGATCTCTGAAACTCTCTGAAAATCTCTGACACTCTCTGGAACTCTCTGACACTCACTGACACTCTGTGGCACTCACTGACACTCTCTGAAGATCTCTGAAACTCTCTGAAAATCTCTGACACTCTCTGAAACTCTGTGACACTCTCTGAAACACTCTGACACTCTCTGACACTCTCCGGCACACTCAGAAACTGTCTGAAACCCTCTGACACTCTCTGACACACTCTGAAACTCTTTGACACTCTTTGACACTCTCAGACACTCTCTGACATTCTGTGACACTTTCTGAAACTCTCTGACTCTATCTGACACTTTCTGAGTCTCTCGGACACTCTCTGAATCTCTCTGAAACTCTCTGAAACTCTCTGACACTCTCTGACACTCCCTGACACTCTCTGAAGCTTTCTGAAACTCTCTGACACTCTGGGACACCCTCTGAAACTCTCTGAAACTCTCGGACACTCTCTGAAACTTTCTGACACTCTCTGAAACTCTCTGAAACTCTTTGTAACTCTCTGACACTCTCAGAAACTCTCAGAAGCTCTCTGAAACTCTCTGACACTCTCTGAAACTCTCAGACACTCTCTGACACTCTCTGACACTCTCTGACACTATCTGAGACTCTCTGAAACTCTCTGACACTCTCTGAAACTCTCTGAAACTCTCTGACACTCTCTGACACTCTCTGAAACTCTCTGACACTCTCTGACACTCTCAGACACTCTCTGACACTCTGTGACACTTTCTGAAACTCTCTGACACTATCTGACACTTTCTGAATCTCTTGGACACTCTCTGAATCTCTCTGAAACACTCCGCCACTCTGTGACACTCTCTGAAACTTTCTGGCACTCTCTGACACTCTCTGAAGATCTCTGGCACTCTCTGAAAAGCTCTGACACTCTCTGAAACTCTGTGACACTCTCTGAAAGACTCGGACACTCTCTCACACTCTCTGACTCTCTCTGAAACTTTCTGACACTCTCTGACACTCTCTGACTCTCCCTGACACTCTCTGAAACTCTCTGACACTCTCTGACACTCTCGGAAACTCTTTGACACTCTTTGACAATCTCAGACACTGTCTGACTCTATCTGAAACTCTCTGACAATCTCTGACACTCCCTGACACTGTCTGAAGCTCTCTGACTCTCTCTGACACTCTGAAACTCTCTGAAACTGTCTGAAACTCTCTGACAATCTCTGACACTCTCTGAATCTCTCTGACAATCTCTGGCACTCTCAGACACTCTCAGACACTCTCTGAAGATCTCTGAAACTCTCTGACACTATCTGACACTTTCTGAATCTCTCGGACACTCTCTGAAACTCTCTGAAACTTTCTGACACTCTCTGAAACTCTCTGACACTCTTTGACACTCTCTGAAACTCTCTGACACTCTCTGAAACTTTCTGACACTCTCTGAAACTCTCTGAAGCTCTCTGAAACTCTCTGAAACTCTCTGACACTCTCTGACACTCTCTGAAACTCTCCGACACTCTCTGACACACTCTGCAACTCTGCGTCACTCTGTGAAACTCTCTGACACTCTCTGACACTCTCTGAATCTCTCTGAAACTCTCTGACACTCTGTGACACTCTGTAACTCTCTGAAACTCCCTGAAACTCTCTGACACTCTCTGAAACTTTCTGACACTCTCTGACACTCTCTGAACATCTCTGAAACTCTCTGAAAATCTCTGACACTCTCTGACACTCTCTGAAACTCTCAGACACTCTCTGACACTCTCTGACACTCTCTGACACTATCTGAGACTCTCTGAAACTCTCTGACACCCTCTGAAACTCTCTGAAACTATCTGACACTCTCTGACACTCTCTGACACTCTCTGTCACTCTCAGACACACTCTGACACTCTGTGACACTTCCTGAAACTCTCTGACACTATCTGACACTTTCTGAATCTCTCGGACACTCTCTGAATCTCTCTGAAACACTGCGAAACTCTGTGACACTCTCGGAAACTCTTTGACACTCTTTGACAATCTCAGACACTGTCTGACTCTATCTGAAACTCTCTGACAATCTCTGACACTCCCTGACACTGTCTGAAGCTCTCTGACTCTCTCTGACACTCTCTGAAACTCTCTGAAACTGTCTGAAACTCTCTGACAATCTCTGACACTCTCTGAATCTCTCTGAATCACTCTGACACTCTTTGACACTCTCTGAAACTCTCTGACACTCTCTGAAACTTTCTGACACTCTCTGAAACTCTCTGAAGCTCTCTGAAACTCTCTGAAACTCTCTGACACTCTCTGACACTCTCTGAAACTCTCTGACAATCTCTGGCACTCTCAGACACTCTCAGACACTCTCTGAAGATCTCTGAAACTCTCTGACACTATCTGACACTTTCTGAATCTCTCGGACACTCTCTGAATCTCTCTGAAACTCTCCGACACTCTCTGAAACTTTCTCGCACTCTCTGACACTCTCTGAAGATCTCTGAAAATCTCTGACACTCTCTGAAACTCTGTGAAACTCTCTGAAACACTCTGACACTCTCTGACATTCTCAGACACTCTCTGACACCGTCTGACACTTTCTGAAACTCTCTGACAGTATCTGACACTTACTGAAACTCTCCGACACTCTCTGACACACTCTGCAACTCTGTGTCACTCTGTGAAACTCTCTGACACTCTCTGACACTCTCTGAATCTCTCTGAAACTCTCTGACACTCTGTGACACTCTGTAACTCTCTGAAACTCCCTGAAACTCTCCGACACTCTCTGAAACTTTCTGACACTCTCTGACACTCTCTGAACATCTCTGAAACTCTCTGAAAATCTCTGACACTCTGCGAGACTCTCAGATACTCTCCGACACCCGCAGACACACTTCGACACACTCAGAAACTCTCAGAAACTCTCTGGCACTCTCTGAAACTCTCAGAAACTCTCTGAAAATCTTTGACACTCTCTGAAACTCTCTGACACTCTCTGACACTCTCTGACACCCTCTGAAACTCTTTGACACTCTTTGACTCTCTCAGACACTGTCTGACTCTCTCTGAAACTCTCTGACACTCTCTGACACTCCCTGACACTCTCTGAAACTCTCTGACACTCTCTGACACTATCTGAAACTCTTTGACACTCTTTGACACTCTCAGACACTGTCTGACACTCTCTGAAACTCTCTGACACTCTCTGACACTCTCTGAAACTCTCTGACAATCTCTGACACTCTCAGACACTCTCTGACACTCTCTGACACATTCTGAAATTCTCTGACACTATCTGACACTTTCTGAATCTCTCGGACACTCTCTGAATCTCTCTGAAACTCGCCGACACTCTGTGACACTCTCTGAAACTTTCTGGCACTCTCTGACACTCTCTGAAGATCTCTGAAACTCTCTGAAAATCTCTGACACTCTCTGGAACTCTCTGACACTCACTGACACTCTGTGGCACTCACTGACACTCTCTGAAGATCTCTGAAACTCTCTGAAAATCTCTGACACTCTCTGAAACTCTGTGACACTCTCTGAAACACTCTGACACTCTCTGACACTCTCCGGCACACTCAGAAACTGTCTGAAACCCTCTGACACTCTCTGAAACTCTTTGACACTCTTTGACACTCTCAGACACTATCTGAATCTCTCTGAAACTCTCTGAAACTCTCTGACACTCTCTGACACTCCCTGACACTCTCTGAAGCTTTCTGAAACTCTCTGACACTCTGTGACAGCCTCTGAAACTCTCGGACACTCTCTGAAACTCTGTGACACTCTCCGAAACACTCTGACACTCTCTGACACTCTCCGGCACACTCAGAAACTGTCTGAAACCCTCTGACACTCTCTGACACTCTCTGAAACTCTTTGACACTCTTTGACACTCTCAGACACTGTCTGACACTCTCTGAAGCTTTCTGAAACTCTCTGAAACTCTGTGACACTCTCTGAAACTCTCTGAAACTCTTTGTAACTCTCTGACACTCTCAGGAACTCTCATGAAGCTCTCTGAAACTCTCTGACACTCTCTGACACTCTCTGAAACTCTCAGACACTATCCGACACTCTCTGACACTCTCTGACACTATCTGAGACTCTCAGAAACTCTCTGACACTCTCTGAAACTCTCTGAAACTCTCTGACACTCTCTGACACTCTCTGACACTCTCTGACACTCTCAGACACTCTCTGACACTCTGTGACACTTCCTGAAACTCTCTGACACTATCTGACACTTTCTGAATCTCTCGGACACTCTCTGAATCTCTCTGAAACACTCCGACACTCTGTGACACTCTCTGAAACTTTCTGGCACTCTCTGACACTCTCTGAAGATCTCTGGCACTCTCTGAAAATCTCTGACACTCTCTGAAACTCTGTGACACTCTCTGAAAGACTCTGACACTCTCTCACACTCTCAGACACTCTCTGACACTCTCAGACACTGTCTGACACTCTCTGAAGCTTTCTGAAACTCTCTGAAACTCTGTGACACTCTCTGAAACTCTCTGAAACTCTTTGTAACTCTCTGACACTCTCAGGAACTCTCATGAAGCTCTCTGAAACTCTCTGACACTCTCTGACACTCTCTGAAACTCTCAGACACTCTCCGACACTCTCTGACACTCTCTGACACTATCTGAGACTCTCAGACACTCTCTGACACTCTCTGAAACTCTCTGAAACTCTCTGACACTCTCTGACACTCTCTGACACTCTCTGACACTCTCAGACACTCTCTGACACTCTGTGACACTTCCTGAAACTCTCTGACACTATCTGACACTTTCTGAATCTCTCGGACACTCTCTGAATCTCTCTGAAACACTCCGACACTCTGTGACACTCTCTGAAACTTTCTGGCACTCTCTGACACTCTCTGAAGATCTCTGGCACTCTCTGAAAATCTCTGACACTCTCTGAAACTCTGTGACACTCTCTGAAAGTCTCTGACACCCTCTCACACTCTCAGACACTCTCTGACACTCACTGACACTTTCTGAAACTCTCTGACACTCTCTGACACTCTCTGAAACTCTTTGACACTCTTTGACACTCTCAGACACTGTCTGACTCTCTCTGAAACTCTCTGACACTCTGACACTCCCTGACACTCTCTGAAGCTTTCTGAAACTCTCTGACACTCTCTGAAACTTTCTGACACTCTCTGAATCTCTCTGAAACTCTTTGTAACTCTCTGACACTCTCAGAAACTCTCAGAAGCTCTCTGTATCTCTCTGACACTCTCTGACACTCTCTGAAGCTCTCAGACACTCTCTGACACTCTCTGACACTCTCTGACACTATCTGAGACTCTCTGAAACTCTCCGACACTCTCTGAAACTTTCTCGCACTCTCTGACACTCTCTGAAGATCTCTGAAAATCTCTCACACTCTCTGAAACTCTGTGAAACTCTCTGAAACACTCTGACTCTCCCTGACATTCTCAGACACTCTCTGACACCGTCTGACACTTTCTGAAACTCTCTGACAGTATCTGACACTTACTGAAACTCTCCGACACTCTCTGACACTCTCTGAATCTCTCTGAAACTCTCTGACACTCTGTGTCACTCTGTGAAACTCTCTGACACTCTCTGACACTCTCTGAATCTCTCTGAAACTCTCTGACACTCTGTGACACTCTGTAACTCTCTGAAACTCCCTGACACTCTCTGACACTCTCTGAAACTTTCTGACACTCTCTGACACTCTCTGAACATCTCTGAAACTCTCTGAAAATCTCTGACACTCTCTGACACTCTGCGACACTCTCAGATACTCTCCGACTCCCGCAGACACACTTCGACACACTCAGAAACTCTCAGAAACTCTCTGGCACTCTCTGACACTCTCAGAAACTCTCTGACACTCTCTGACACTCTCTGACACCATCTGACACTCTTTGACACTCTCAGACACTGTCTGACTCTCTCTGAAACTCTCTGACACTCTGACACTCCCTGACACTCTCTGAAGCTTTCTGAAACTCTCTGACACTCTCTGAAACTTTCTGACACTCTCTGAATCTCTCTGAAACTCTTTGTAACTCTCTGACACTCTCAGAAACTCTCAGAAGCTCTCTGTATCTCTCTGAAACTCTGTGAAACTCTCTGAAACACTCTGACTCTCTCTGACATTCTCAGACACTCTCTGACACCGTCTGACACTTTCTGAAACTCTCTGACAGTATCTGACACTTACTGAAACTCTCCGACACTCTCTGACACACTCTGGAACTCTGTGTCACTCTGTGAAACTCTCTGACACTCTCTGACACTCTCTGAATCTCTCTGAAACTCTCTGACACTCTGTGACACTCTGTAACTCTCTGAAACTCCCTGACACTCTCTGACACTCTCTGAAACTTTCTGACACTCTCTGACACTCTCTGAACATCTCTGAAACTCTCTGAAAATCTCTGACACTCTCTGACACTCTGCGACACTCTCAGATACTCTCCGACTCCCGCAGACACACTTCGACACACTCAGAAACTCTCAGAAACTCTCTGGCACTCTCTGACACTCTCAGAAACTCTCTGAAAATCTTTGACACTCTCTGAAACTCTCTGACACTCTCTGACACTCTCTGACACCCTCTGAAACTCTTTGACACTCTTTGACACTCTCAGACACTGTCTGACTCTCTCTGAAACTCTCTGACACTCTCTGACACTCCCTGACACTCTCTGAAACTCTCTGACACTCTCTGACACTATCTGAAACTCTTTGACACTCTTTGACAATCTCAGACACTGTCTGACTCTATCTGAAACGCTCTGACACACTCTGACACTCCCTGACACTGTCTGAAGCTCACTGACACTCTCTGACACTCTCTGAAACTCTCTGACACTCTCTGACACTCTCTGAAACTCTCTGACAATCTCTGACACTCTCAGACACTCTTTGAAACTTTCTGGCACTCTCTGACACTCTCTGAAGATCTCTGAAACTCTCTGAAAATCTCTGACACTCTCTGGGACTCTCGGACACTCACTGACACTCTGTGGCACTCACTGACACTCTCTGAAGATCTCTGAAACTCTCTGAAAATCTCTGACACTCTCTGAGACTCTGTGACACTCTCTGAAACACTCTGACACTCTCTGACACTCTCCGGCACACTCAGAAACTGTCTGAAACCCTCTGACACTCTCTGACACTCTCTGAAACTCTTTGACAATCTTTGACACTCTCAGACACTGTCTGACTCTCTCTGAAACTCTCTGACACTCTCTTACACTCCCTGACACTCTCTGAAGCTTTCTGAATCTCTCTGACACTCTGTGACACCCTCTGAAACTCTCTGAAACTCTCGGACACTCTCTGAAACTCTGTGACACTCTCTGAAACACTCTGACACTCTCTGACACTCTCCGGCACACTCAGAAACTGTCTGAAACCCTCTGACACTCTCTGACACTCTCTGAAACTCTTTGACACTCTTTGACACTCTCAGACACTGTCTGACACTCTCTGAAGCTTTCTGAAACTCTCTGACACTCTGTGACACTCTCTGAAACTCTCTGAAACTCTTTGTAACTCTCTGACACTCTCAGAAACTCTCAGAAACTCTCAGAAGCTCTCTGAAACTCTCTGACACTCTCTGACACTCTCTGAAACTCTCAGACACTCTCTGACACTATCTGAGACTCTCTGACACTCTCTGACACTCTCTGAAACTCTTTGAAACTCTCTGACACTCTCTGACACTCTCTGACACTCTCTGACACTCTCAGACACTCTCTGACACTGTGTGACACTTCCTGAAACTCTCTGACACTATCTGACACTTTCTGAATCTCTCGGACACTCTCTGAATCTCTCTGAAACACTCCGACACTCTGTGACACTCTCTGAAACTTTCTGGCACTCTCTGACACACTCTGAAGATCTCTGGCACTCTCTGAAAATCTCTGACACTCTCCGAAACTCTGTGACACTCTCTGAAAGTCTCTGACACCCTCTCACACTCTCAGACACTCTCTGACACTCTCTGACACTCTCTGACACTTTCTGAAACTCTCTGACACTCTCTGACACTCTCTGACAATCTCTGAAACTCTTTGACACTCTTTGACACTCTCAGACACTGTCTGACTCTCTCTGAAACTCTCTGAAACTCTCTGACACTCTGACACTCCCTGACACTCTCTGAAGGTTTCTGAAAATCTCTGACACTCTGTGACACCCTCTGAAACTCTCTGAAGCTCTCGGACACTCTCTGAAACTTTCTGACACTCTCTGAAACTCTCTGAAACTCTTTGTAACTCTCTGACACTCTCAGAAACTCTCAGAAGCTCTCTGAAACTCTCTGACACTCTCTGACACTCTCTGAAACTCTCAGACACTCTCTGACACTCTCTGACACTCTCTGACACTATCTGAGACTCTCTGAAGCTCTCTGACACTCTCTGAAACTCTCTGAAACTCTCTGACACTCTCTGACACTCTCTGAAACTCTTTGACACTTTCTGAAACTCTCTGACACTATCTGACACTCTCTGAAACTCTCAGACACTCTCTGACACTCTCTGACACTCTCTGACACTATCTGAGACTCTCTGAAACTCTCTGACACTCCCTGAAACTCTCTGAAACTCTCTGACACTCTCTGAAACTCTCTGAAACTCTTTGACACTTTCTGACACTCTCAGACACTCTCTGACACTCTGTGACACTTTCTGAAACTCTCGGACACTCTCTGAATCTCTTTGAAACACTCCGACACTTTGTGACACTCTCTGAAACATTCTGGCACTCTCTGACACTCTCTGAAGATCTCTGGCACTCTCTGAATCTCTCTGAAAAGCTCTGAAACTCTGTGACACTCTCTGAAACTCTCTGAAACTCTCTGACACTCTCTGACACTCTCTGAAACTTTCTGACACTCTCTGACACTCTCTGACACTCCCTGCCACTCTCTGAAACTCTCTGACACTCTCTGACACTCTATGAAACTCTTTGACACTCTTTGACAATCTCAGACACTGTCTAACTCTATCTGAAACTCTCTGACAATCTCTGACACTCCCTGACACTGTCTGAAGCTCTCTGACACTCACTGACATTCTCTGAAACTCTCTGAAACTCTCTGACACTCTCTGACACTCTCTGAAACTCTCTGACAATCTCTGACACTCTCTGAAACTCTTTGACACTCTTTGACACTCTCAGACACTGTCTGACTCTCTCTGAAACTCTCTGAAACTCTCTGACACTCTCTGACACTCCCTGACACTCTCTGAAGCTTTCTGAATGTCTCTGACACTCTGTGACACCCTCTGAAACTCTCTGAAACTCTCGGACACTCTCTGAAACTCTGTGACACTCTCTGAAACACTCTGACACTCTCTGACACTCTCCGGCACACTCAGAAACTGTCTGAAACCCTCTGACACTCTCTGACACTCTCTGAAACTCTTTGACACTCTTTGACACTCTCAGACACTGTCTGACACTCTCTGAAGCTTTCTGAAACTCTCTGACACTCTGTGACACTCTCTGAAACTCTCTGAAACTCTTTGTAACTCTCTGACACTCTCAGAAACTCTCAGAAACTCTCAGAAGCTCTCTGAAACTCTCTGACACTCTCTGACACTCTCTGAAACTCTCTGACACTCTCTGACACTCTCTGACACTCTCTGACACTATCTGAGACTCTCAGACACTCTCTGACACACTGTGACACTTCCTGAAACTCTCTGACACTATCTGACACTTTCTGAATCTCTCGGACACTCTCTGAATCTCTCTGAAACACTCCGACACTCTGTGACACTCTCTGAAACTTTCTGGCACTCTCTGACACACTCTGAAGATCTCTGGCACTCTCTGAAAATCTCTGACACTCTCTGAAACTCTGTGACACTCTCTGAAACTCTCTGACACTCTCAGACACTCTCTGACACTCTGTGACACTT
The DNA here is from genome assembly GCF_036365525.1 of Heterodontus francisci. NCBI lineage: Eukaryota > Metazoa > Chordata > Chondrichthyes > Heterodontiformes > Heterodontidae > Heterodontus > Heterodontus francisci. Next base: position 53,513,344 of record NC_090404.1, on the reverse strand, counting down.
TCTGAAACTATCTGAGACTCTCTGAAACTCTCTGACACTCTCTGAAACTCTCTGAAACTCTCTGACACTCTCTGAAACTCTCTGAAACTCTCTGACACTCTCTGACACTCTCTGAAACTCTTTGACACTTTCTGAAACTCTCTGACACTATCTGACACTCTCTGAAACTCTCAGACACTCTCTGACACTCTCTGACACTCTCTGACACTATCTGAGACTCTCTGAAACTCTCTGACACTCCCTGAAACTCTCTGAAACTCTCTGACACTCTCTGAAACTCTCTGAAACTCTTTGACACTTTCTGACACTCTCAGACACTCTCTGACACTCTGTGACACTTTCTGAAACTCTCGGACACTCTCTGAATCTCTTTGAAACACTCCGACACTTTGTGACACTCTCTGAAACATTCTGGCACTCTCTGACACTCTCTGAAGATCTCTGGCACTCTCTGAATCTCTCTGAAAAGCTCTGAAACTCTGTGACACTCTCTGAAACTCTCTGAAACTCTCTGACACTCTCTGACACTCTCTGAAACTTTCTGACACTCTCTGACACTCTCTGACACTCCCTGCCACTCTCTGAAACTCTCTGACACTCTCTGACACTCTATGAAACTCTTTGACACTCTTTGACAATCTCAGACACTGTCTAACTCTATCTGAAACTCTCTGACAATCTCTGACACTCCCTGACACTGTCTGAAGCTCTCTGACACTCACTGACATTCTCTGAAACTCTCTGAAACTCTCTGACACTCTCTGACACTCTCTGAAACTCTCTGACAATCTCTGACACTCTCTGAAACTCTTTGACACTCTTTGACACTCTCAGACACTGTCTGACTCTCTCTGAAACTCTCTGACACTCTCTGACACTCCCTGACACTCTCTGAAGCTTTCTGAATGTCTCTGGCACTCTCTGAAAATCTCTGACACTCTCAGAAACTCTGTGACACTCTCTGAAACTCTGTGACACTCTCAGACACTCTCTGACACTCTGTGACACTTTCTGAAACTATCTGAGACTCTCTGAAACTCTCTGACACTCTCTGAAACTCTCTGAAACTCTCTGACACTCTCTGACACTCTCTGAAACTCTCTGACACTCTCAGACACTCTCTGACACTCTGTGACACTTTCTGAAACTCTCTGACACTATCTGACAGTTTCTGAATCTCTCGGACAATCTCTGAATCTCTCTGAAACTCTCCGACACTGTGTGACACTCCCTGAAACTTTCTGGCACTCTCTGACACTCTCTGAAGATCTCTGGCCCTCCCTGAAAATCTCTGACACTCTCTGAAACTCTGTGACACTCTCTGAAAGACTCTGACACTCTCTCACACTCTCAGACACTCTCTGACACTCTCTGACACTTTCTGAAACTCTCTGACACTATCTGACTCTTTCTGAAACTCTCGGACACTCTCTGACACACTCTGCAACTCTATGACATTCTGTGACACTCTCTGACACTCTCTGAATCTCTCTGGAAAGCTCTGACACTCTGTGACACTCTCTGAAACTCTCTGAAACTCCCTAACACTCTCTGACTCTCTCTGACACTCTCTGACACTCTCAGACACTCTCTGACACTCTCTGACACTTTCTGAAACTCTCTGACACTATCTGACACTTTCTGAATCTCTCAGACACTCTCTGAATCTCTCTGAAACTCTCCGACACTCTGTGACACTCTCTGAAACTTTCTGGCACTCTCTGACACTCTCTGAAGAACTCTGGCACTCTCTGAAAATCTCTGACACTCTCTGAAACTCTGTGACACTCTCTGAAAGACTCTGACACTCTCTGACACTCTCAGAAACTCTCTGACACTCTCTGACGCTTTCTGAAACTCTCTGACACTATCTGACTCTTTCTGAAACTCTCGGCCACTCTCTGACAGACTCTGCAACTCTATGACACTCTGTGACACTCTCTGACACTCTCTGAATCTCTCTGAAAAGCTCTGACACTCTGTGACACGCTCTGAAACTCTCTGAAACTCCCTGACACTCTCTGACTCTCTCTGAAACTTTCTGACACTCTCTGACAGTCTGTGACACTCTCAGACACTCTCTGACACTCTCTGACACATTCTGAAACTCTCTGACACTATCTGACACTTTCTGAATCTCTCGGACACTCTCTGAATACCTCTGAAACTCGCCGACACTCTGTGAAACTCTCTGAAACTTTCTGGCACACTCTGACACTCTCTGAAGATCTCTGAAACTCTCTGAAAATCTCTGACACTCTCTGAAACGCTCTGACACTCACTGACACTCTGTGGCACTCACTGACATTCTCTGAAGATCTCTGAAACTCTCTGAAAATCTCTGACACTCTCTGAAACTCTGTGACACTCTCTGAAACTCTCTGACACTCTCTGACACTCTCCGGCACACTTAGAAACTGTCAGAAACTCTCAGGCACTCTCTGACACTCTCAGAAATTCTCTGAAAGTCTCTGACACTCTCTGAAACCCTCTGACACTCTCGGACACTCTCTGACACTCTCTGAAACTCTTTGAAACTCTTTGACACTCTCAGACTATGTCTGACTCTCTCTGAAACTCTTTGACACTCTCTGACACTCCCTGACACTCTCTGAAGCTTTCTGAAAGTCTCTGACACTCTGTGACACCCTCTGAAACTCTCTGAAACTCTCGGACACTCTCTGAAACTTTCTGACACTCTCTGAAACTCTCTGAAACTCTTTGTAACTCTCTGACACTCTCAGAAACTCTCAGAAGCTCTGTGAAACTCTCTGACACTCTCTGACACTATCTGACACTCTCTGACACTATCTGAGACTCTCTGAAACTCTCTGACACTCTCTGAAACTCTCTGAAACTCTCTGACACTCTCTGACACTTTCTGAATCTCTCAGACACTCTCTGAATCTCTCTGAAACTCTCCGACACTCTGTGACACTCTCTGAAACTTTCTGCCACTCTCTGACACTCTCTGAAGATCTCTGGCACTCTCTGAAAATCTGTGACACTCTCTGAAAGACTCTGACGCTCTCTGACACTCTCAGACACTCTCTGACACTCTCTGACGCTTTCTGAAACTCTCTGACACTATCTGACTCTTTCTGAAACTCTCGGCCACTCTCTGACACACTCTGCAAGTCTATGACACTCTGTGACACTCTCTGACACTCTCTGAATCTCTCTGAAAAGCTCTGACACTCTGTGACACTCTCTGAAACTCTCTGAAACTCCCTGACACTCTCTGACTCTCTCTGAAACTTTCTGACACTCTCTGACACTCTGTGACACTCTCAGAAACTCTCTGACTCTCTCAGACACACTCTGACACACTCAGAAACTCTCAGAAACTCTCTGGAACTCACTGACACTCTCAGAAAGTCTCTGAAACTCTCTGACACTCTCTGAAACTCTCTGACACTCTCTGACGCTCTCTGACACTCTCTGAAACTTTCTGACTCTCTCTGAAACTCTCTGAAGCTCTCAGAAACTCTCTGAAACTCTCTGACACTCTCCGGCACACTCAGAAACTGTCAGAAACTCTCAGGCACTCTCTGACACTCTCAGAAATTCTCTGAAACTCTCTGACACTCTCTGAAACCCTCTGACACTCTCTGACACTCTCTGACACTCTCTGAAACTCTTTGACACTCTTTGACACTCTCAGACTATGTCTGACTCTCTCTGAAACTCTCTGAAACTCTCTGACACTCCCTGACACTCTCTGAAGCTTTCTGAAACTCTCTGACACTCTGTGACACCCTCTGAAACTCTCTGAAACTCTCGGACACTCTCTGAAACTTTCTGACACTCTCTGAAACTCTCTGAAACTCTTGGTAACTCTCTGACACTCTCAGAAACGCTCAGAAGCTCTGTGAAACTCTCTGACACTCTCTGACATTATCTGACACTCTCTGACACTATCTGAGACTCTCTGAAACTCTCTGACACTCTCTGAAACTCTCTGAAACTCTCTGACACTCTCTGACGCTCTCTGAAACTCTCTGACACTCTCTGACACTCTCAGACACTCTCTGACACTCTGTGACACTTTCTGAAACTCTCTGACACTATCTGACACTTTCTGAATCTCTCGGACAATCTCTGAATCTCTCTGAAACTCTCCGACACTGTGTGACACTCCCTGAAACTTTCTGGCACTCTCTGACACTCTCTGAAGATCTCTGGCACTCTCTGAAAATCTCTGACACTCTCTGAAACTCTGTGACACTCTCTGAAAGACTCTGACACTCTCTCACACTCTCAGACACTCTCTGACACTCTCTGACACTTTCTGAAACTCTCTGACACTATCTGACTCTTTCTGAAACTCTCGGACACTCTCTGACACACTCTGCAACTCTATGACATTCTGTGACACTCTCTGACACTCTCTGAATCTCTCTGAAAAGCTCTGACACTCTGTGACACTCTCTGAAACTCTCTGAAACTCCCTGACACTCTCTGACTCTCTCTGAAACCTTCTGACACTCTCTGACACTCTGTGACACTCTCAGAAACTCTCTGACTCTCTCAGACACACTCTGACACACTGAGAAACTCTCAGAAACTCTCTGGAACTCTCTGACACTCTCAGAAAGTCTCTGAAACTCTCTGACACTCTCTGAAACTCTCTGACACGTCTGACGCTCTCTGACACTCTCTGAAACTCTGTGACACTCTTTGACACACTCTGACACTCACTGACACTCTCTGACACTTTCTGACACTCTCTGAAACTCTCTGAAACTGTCTGAAACGCTCTGACAATCTCTGACACTCTCTGAATCTCTCTGAATCACTCTGACAATCTGTGACACTCTCTGAAACTCTCTGACACTCTCTGAAACTTTCTGACACTCTCTGAAACTCTCTGAAGCTCTCTGAAACTCTTTGACACTCTCCGGCACACTCAGAAACTGTCAGAAACTCTCAGGCACTCTCTGACACTCTCAGAAATTCTCTGAAACTCTCTGACACTCTCTGAAACCCTCTGACACTCGCTGACACTCTCTGACACTCTCTGAAACTCTTTGACACTCTTTGACACTCTCAGACTATGTCTGACTCTCTCTGAAACTCTCTGAAACTCTCTGACACTCCCTGACACTGTCTGAAGCTTTCTGAAACTCTCTGACACTCTGTGACACCCTCTGAAACTCTCTGAAACTCTCGGACACTCTCTGAAACTTTCTGACACTCTCTGAAACTCTCTGAAACTCTTTGTAACGCTCTGACACTCTCAGAAACTCTCAGAAGCTCTGTGAAACTCTCTGACACTCTCTGCCACTATCTGACACTCTCTGAGACTATCTGAGACTCTCTGAAACTCTCTGACACTCTCTGAAACTCTCTGAAACTCTCTGACACTCTCTGACACTCTCTGAAACTCTCTGACATTCTCTGACACTCTCAGACACTCTCTGACACACTGTGACACTTTCTGAAACTCTCTGACACTCTCAGACACTTTCTGAATCTCTCGGACTCTCTCTGACACTCTCTGACTCTCTCTGAATCTCTCTGAAACTCTCCGACACTGTGTGACACTCCCTGAAACTTTCTGGCACTCTCTGACACTCTCTGAAGATCTCTGGCACTCTCTGAAAATCTCTGACACTCTCTGAAACTCTGTGACACTCTCTGAAAGACTCTGACACTCTCTCACACTCTCAGACACTCTCTGACACTCTCTGACACTTTCTGAAACTCTCTGACACTATCTGACTCTTTCTGAAACTCTCGGACACTCTCTGACACACTCTGCAACTCTATGACATTCTGTGACACTCTGTGACATTCTCTGAATCTCTCTGAAAAGCTCTGACACTCTGTGACACTCGCTGAAACTCTCTGAAACTCCCTGACACTCTCTCACTCTCTCTGACACTCTCTGACACTCTCAGGCACTCTCTGACACTCTCTGACACTTTCTGAAACTCTCTGACACTATCTGACACTTTCTGAATCTCTCAGACACTCTCTGAATCTCTCTGAAACTCTCCGACACTCTGTGACACTCTCTGAAAGTTTCTGGCACTCTGACACTCTCTGAAGATCTCTGGCACTCTCTGAAAATCTCTGACACTCTCTGAAACTCTGTGACACTCTCTGAAAGACTCTGACACTCTCTGACACTCTCAGACACTCTCTGACACTCTCTGACGCTTTCTGAAACTCTCTGACACTATCTGACTCTTTCTGAAACTCTCGGCCACTCTCTGACACACTCTGCAACTCTATGACACTCTGTGACACTCTCTGACACTCTCTGAATCTCTCTGAAAAGCTCTGACACTCTGTGACACTCTCTGAAACTATCTGAAACTCCCTGACACTCTCTGACTCTCTCTGAAACCTTCTGACACTCTCTGACACTCTGTGACACTCTCAGAAACTCTCTGACTCTCTCAGACACACTCTGACACACTCAGAAACTCTCAGAAACTCTCTGGAACTCTCTGACACTCTCAGAAAGTCTCTGAAACTCTCTGACACTCTCTGAAACTCTCTGACACTCTCTGACGCTCTCTGACACTCTCTGAAACTCTGTGACACTCTTTGACACTCTCTGACACTCTCTGACACTTTCTGACACTCTCTGAAACTCTCTGAAACTGTCTGAAACTCTCTGACAATCTCTGACACTCTCTGAATCTCTCTGAATCACTCTGACAATCTGTGACACTCTCTGAAACTCTCTGACACTCTCTGAAACTTTCTGACACTCTCTGAAACTCTCTGAAGCTCTCTGAAACTCTCTGAAACTCTCTGACACTCTCTGACACTCTCTTAAACTCTCTGAAACTCTCTGACACTCTGCGACACTCTGTAACTCTCTGAAACTCCCTGACACTCTCTGACACTCTCTGAACATCTCTGAAACTCTCTGAAAATCTCTGACACTCTCTGACACTCTGTGACACTCTTAGATACTCTCTGACTCCCGCAGACACACTTCGACACACTCAGAAACTCTCAGAAACTCTCTGGCACTCTCTGACACTCTCAGAACCTCTCCGAAACACTTTGACACTCTCTGAAACTCTCTGACACTCTCTGACACCCTCTGAAACACTTTGACACTCTTTGACACTCTCAGACACTGTCTCACTCTCTCTGAAACTCTCTGAAACTCTCTGAAACTGTCTGACACTCTGTGACAATCTCTGACACTCTCTGAATCTCTATGAAGCACTCTGACACTCTGTGACACTCTCTGAAACTCTCTGACACTCTCTGAAACTATCTGACACACTCTGAAACTCTCAGAAACACTCAGGAACTCTCTGAAACTCTCTGACACTCTCTGACACTCTGCGACACTCTCTGAAATTCTCTGACAATCTCTGACACTCTCTGACAAACTCAGAAAGTCTCAGAAACTCTCTGACGGAACCTAAACTCTCAGACACTCTCTGAAACTCTCTGACACTCTCTGACACACTGTGACACTCTCCGAAATTCGCTGACAATCTCTGACACTCTCTGAGAAACTCACAAACTCTCAGAAACTCTCGGACACTCTCTGAAACTCTCTGACTCTCTCAGAAATACTCAGAAACTCTCTGAAACTCTCTGAAACTCTCTGACACTCTCTGACACTCTCCGACAAACTCAGAAACTCTCTGAAACTATCTGACACTCTCTGACACTCGCTGACTCTCTCTGACTCTCGCTGACACTCGCTGATACTCTCTGACAATCACTGACACTATCTGACAATCTCTGAAACTCTCTGACACACACTGACACTCTGTGACACTCTCTGAAACTCTCTGACACTCTCTGACACTCGCTGACACTCTCTGAAACTCTCTGACACTCACTGACACTCTGTGACACTCTCTGAAACTCTCTGAAACTCTCTGACACTCTCTGACATTCTCTGAAACTCTTCGACACTATCTGACACTCTCAGATACTGTCTGACACTCTCTGAAACTCTCTGACTCACTCTGACACTCCCGGACACGCTCTGACACTCCCTGACACTCTCCGAGATCTATCTCTGAAGCTCTCTGACACTCTGTGACACTCTCTGAAACTTTCTGGCACTCTCTGACACTCTCTGAAGATCTCTGAAACTCTCAGAAAATCTCTGACACTCTGTGACACTCTCTGAAACTCTCTGACACTCTCTGACTCACTCCGACACACTCAGAAACTGGCAGAAACTCTCAGGCACTCTCTCACACACTCAGAATGTCTCTGAAACTCTCTGACACTCTCTGAAACTCTTTGACACTCTTTGACGCTCTCAGACACTGTCTGAATCTCTGTGAAACTCTCTACTCTCTCTGACATTCTCTGACACTCTCTGAAGCTCTCTGATACTCTCTGACACTCTGTGACACTCTCTGAAATTCTCTAAAAGTCTATGACACTCTCTGAAACTTTCTGACACTCTCTGAAACACTCTGAAGCTCTCTGAAACTCTCTGAAACTCTGTGACAATCTCAGAAACTCTCAGAAACTCTCTGACACTCTCTGACACTCTCCGACAAACTCAGAGACTCTCTGAAACTCTCTGACACTCGCTGACTCTCTCTGACTCTCGCTGACACTCTCTGATACTCTCTGACACTCTCTGACACTCACTGACATTCTCTGAAGCTTTCTGAAACTCTCTGACAGTCTGTGACACCCTCTGAGACTCTCTGAAACTCTGACAATCTCTTAAACTTTCTGACACTCTCTGAAACTCTCTGAAACTCTCTGAAACTCTCTGCAACTCTCTGACACTCTCAGAAACTCTCAGAAGCTCTCTGAAACTCTCTGACACTCTCTGACACTCACTGACACTATCTGCGACTCTCTGAAAATCTCTGACACTCTCTGAAACTCTCTGATACTCTCTGACTCTCTGACACTCTCTGAAACTCTCTGACACTCTCTGACATTCTCAGACACTCTCTGACGCTCTGTGACACTTTCTGAAACTCTCTGACACTATCTGACACTTTCTGAATCTCTCGGACACTCTCTGAATCTCTCTGAAACTCTCCGACACTCTGTGACAATCTCTGAAACATTCTGGCACTCTCTGACACTCTCTGAAGATCTCTGACACTCTCTGAAACTCTGTGACACTCTCTGAAACACTCCGACACTCTCTGATACTCTCAGAAACTCCCTGACACTCTCTGACACTTTCTGAAACTCTCTGACACTATCTGACTCTTTCTGAAACTCTCTGACACTCTCTGAATCTCTCTGACACTCTCAGAAACTCTCTGACACTCACTGACACTCTGTGACACTCTCTGAAACTCTCTGAAACTCTCTGACACTCTCTGACATTCTCTGAAACTCTTCGACACTCTCTGACACTCTCAGATACTGTCTGACACTCTCTGAAACGCTCTGACTCACTCTGACACTCCCTGACACGCTCTGACACTCCCTGACACTCTCTGAGATCTCTCTCTGAAGCTCTCTGACACTCTGTGACACTCTCTGAAACTCTCTGACAATCTCTGAAACTCTCTGACACTCTCTGACTCTCTCCGACACACTCAGAAACTGGCAGAAACTCTCAGGCACTCTCTGACACTCTCAGAAAGTCTCTGAAACTCTCTGACACTCTCTGATACTCTTTGACACTCTTTGACGCTCTCAGACACTGTCTGAATCTCTGTGAAACTCTCTACTCTCTCTGACATTCTCTGACACTCTCTGAAGCTCTCTGATACTCTCTGACACTCTGTGACACTCTCTGAAATTCTCTAAAGTCTATGACACTCTCTGAAACTCTCTGACACTCTCTGAAACACTCTGAAACTCTCAGAAACTCTCTGACACTCTCTGACACTCTCCGACAAACTCAGAGACTCTCTGAAACTCTCTGACACTCTCTGACACTCGCTGACTCTCTCTGACTCTCGCTGACACTCTCTGATACTCTCTGACACTCTCTGACACTCACTGACATTCTCTGAAGCTTTCTGAAACTCTCTGACACTCTGTGACACCCTCTGAGACTCTCTGAAACTCTCTGACAATCTCTTAAACTTTCTGACACTCTCTGAAACTCTCTGAAACTCTCTGCAACTCTCTGACACTCTCAGAAACTCTCAGAAGCTCTCTGAAACTCTCTGACACTCTCTGACACTCCCTGACACTCACTGACACCATCTGCGACTCTCTGAAAATCTCTGAAACTCTCTGAAACTCTCTGATACTCTCTGACACTCTCTGACACTCTCTGAAACTCTCTGACACTCTCTGACACTCTCAGACACTCTCTGACGCTCTGTGACACTTTCTGAAACTCTCTGACACTATCTGACACTTTCTGAATCTCTCGGACACTCTCTGAATCTCTCTGAAACTCTCCGACACTCTGTGACACTCTCTGAAACTTTCTGGCACTCTCTGACACTCTCTGAAGATCTCTGAAACTCTCTGAAAATCTCTGACACTCTGTGACACTCTCTGAAACTCTCTGACACTCTCTGACTCTCTCCGACACACTCAGAAACTGGCAGAAACTCTCAGGCACTCTCTGACACTCTCATAAAGTCTCTGAAACTCTCCGACACTCTTTGATACTCTTTGACACTCTTTGACGCTCTCAGACACTGTCTGAATCTCTGTGAAACTCTCTACTCTCTCTGACATTCTCTGACACTCTCTGAAGCTCTCTGATACTCTCTGACACTCTGTGACACTCTCTGAAATTCTCTAAAAGTCTATGACACTCTCTGAAACTTTCTGACACTCTCTGAAACACTCTGAAGCTCTCTGAAACTCTCTGAAACTCTCTGACAATCTCAGAAACTCTCAGAAACTCTCTGACACTCTCTGACACTCTCCGACAAACTCAGAGACTCTCTGAAACTCTCTGACACTCTCTGACACTCGCTGACTCTCTCTGACTCTCGCTGACACTCTCTGACAGTCACTGACATTCTCTGAAGCTTTCTGAAACTCTCTGACACTCTGTGACACCCTCTGAGACTCTCTGAAACTCTCTGACAATCTCTTAAACTTTCTGACACTCTCTGAAACACTCTGAAACTCTCTGCAACTCTCTGACACTCTCAGAAACTCTCAGAAGCTCTCTGAAACTCTCTGACACTCTCTGACACTCCCTGACACTCACTGACACTATCTGCGACTCTCTGAAAATCTCTGACACTCTCTGAAACTCTCTGATACTCTCTGACACTCTCTGAAACTCTCTGACACTCTCTGACACTCTCAGACACTCTCTGACGCTCTGTGACACTTTCTGAAACTCTCTGACACTATCTGACACTTTCTGAATCTCTCTGAAACTCTCCGACACTCTGTGACACTCTCTGAAACTTTCTGGCACTCTCTGACACTCTCTGAAGATCTCTGACACTCTCTGAAACTCTGTGACACTCTCTGAAACACTCCGACACTCTCAGACACTCTCTGACACTCTCAGATACTGTCTGACACTCTCTGAAACTCTCTGACTCACTCTGACACTCCCTGACACGCTCTGACACTCCCTGACACTCTCTGAGATCTCTCTCTGAAGCTCTCTGACACTCTGTGACACTCTCTGAAATTTTCTGGCACTCTCTGACACTCTCTGAAGATCTCTGAAACTCTCTGAAAATCTCTGACACTCTGTGACACTCTCTGAAACTCTCTGACACTCTCTGACTCTCTCCGACACACTCAGAAACTGGCAGAAACTCTCAGGCACTCTCTGACACTCTCAGAATGTCTCTGAATCTTTCTGACACTCTCTGAAACTCTTTGACACTCTTTGACGCTCTCAGACACTGTCTGAATCTCTGTGAAACTCTCTAATATCTCTGACATTCTCTGACACTCTCTGAAGCTCTCTGATACTCTCTGACACTCTGTGACACTCTCTGAAATTCTCTAAAAGTCTATGACACTCTCTGAAACTTTCTGACACTCTCTGAAACACGCTGAAGCTCTCTGACACTCTCTGAGACTCTCTGACACTCTCAGAAAGTCTCTGAAACTCTCTGACACACTCTGAAACTCTCTGACACTCTCTGACACTCTCTGACACTCTCTGATACTCACTGACACTCTGTGACACTCTCTGAAATTCTCTAAAAGTCTATGACACTCTCTGAAACTTTCTGACACTCTCTGAAACACTCTGAAGCTCTCTGAAACTCTCTGAAACTCTCTGACAATCTCAGAAACTCTCAGATACTCTCTGACACTCTCTGACACTCTCCGACAAACTCAGAGACTCTCTGAAACTCTCTGACACTCTCTGACACTCGCTGACATTCTCTGACTCTCGCTTTCACTCTCTGATACTCTCTGACACTCTCTGACATTCTCTGAAGCTTTCTGAAACTCTCTGACACTCTGTGACACCCTCTGAGACTCTCTGACAATCTCTGACAATCTCTTAAACTTTCCGACACTCTCTGAAACTCTCTGAAACTCTCTGCAACTCTCTGACACTCTCAGAAACTCTCAGAAGCACTCTGAAACTCTCTGACACTCTCTGACACTCTCTGACACTCACTGACACTAAATGCGGCTCTCTGAAAATCTCTGACACTCTCTGAAACTCTCTGATACTCTCTGACACTCTCTGACACTCTCTGAAACTCTCTGACACTCTCAGACACTCTCTGACGCTCTGTGACACTCTCTGAAACTTTCTGGCACTCTCTGACACTCTCTGAAGATCTCTGACACTCTCTGAAACTCTGTGACACTCTCTGAAACACTCCGACACTCTCTGACACTCTCAGACACTCTCTGACACTCTCTGACACTTTCTGAAACTCTCTGACACTATCTGACTCTTTCTGAAACTCTTTGACAATCTCTGACACACTCTGCAACTCTGTGACACTCTGTGACAAACTCTGACACTCTCTGAATCTCTCTGAAACGCTCTGACGCTCTGTGACACTCACTGAATCTCTCTGAAACTCCCTGACACTCTCTGACTCTCTCTGAAACTTTCTGACAATCTCTGACACTCTCTGAACATCTCTGAAACTCTCTGAAAATCTCTGACACTCTCTGACACTCTGTGACACTCTCAGATACTCTCTGACTCTCTCAGACACATTCCGACACACTCAGAAACTCTCAGAAACTCCCTGGAACTCTCTGACACTCTCAGAAAGTCTCTGAAACTCTCTGGCACACTCTGAAACTCTCTGACACTCTCTGACACTCTCTGACACTCTCTGACACTCTCTGAAACTCTGTGACACTCTTTGACACTCTCAGACACTGTCTGACTCTCTCTGAAACTCTCTGACACTCACTGAAACTCTCTGAAATTGTCTGACACTCTGTGGCAATCTCTGAAACTCTCTGAATCTCTCTGAAGCACTCTGACAGTCTGTGACACTCTCTGAAACTCTCTGACACTCTCTGAAACGTTCTGACACTCTCGGAAACTCTCTGACTCTCTCAGAAACACTCAGAAACTCTCTGAAACTCTCGGACACTCTCTGACACTCTCTGAGACTCTCTGAAACTCTCTGACACTCTCTGACACTCTCTGAAACTCTCTGAAACTCTCTGACACGCTCTGACACTTTGTGAAACTCACTGACTATCTCTGACACTCTCAGACACTCTCTGACACTTTCTGAAACTCTCTGACACTATCTGACACTTTCTGAATCTCTCGGAAACTCTCTGAAACTCTCTGACACTCTCTGAAACTGTCTGACATTCTGTGACAATCTCTGACACTCTTTGAATCTCTCTGAAGCACTCTGACACTCTGTGACACTCTGAAACTCTCTGACACTCTCTGAAACTATCTGACACTCTCTGACACTCTCTGAAACTCTCTGAAACTCTCTGACACTCTCTGACACTCTCTGACACTCTCTGAAACTCTGTGACACTCTTTGACACTCTCAGACACTGTCTGACTCTCTCTGAAACTCACTGACACTCTCTGAATCTCTCTGAATCACTCTGACACTCTGTGACACTCTCTGAAACTCTCTGACACTCTCTGAAACGTTCTGACACTCACTGAAACTCTCTGACTCTCTCAGAAACACTCAGAAACTCTCTGAAACTCTCTGACACTCTCTGACACTCTCTGAGACTCTCTGAAACTCTCTGAAACTCTCTGACACTCTCTGACAGTCTCTGACACTTTCTGAAACTCACTGACTATCTCTGACACTCTCAGACACTCTCTGACACTTTCTGAAACTCTCTGACACAATCTGACACTTTCTGAATCTCTCGGACACTCTCTGAAACTCTCTGACACTCTCTGAAACTGTCTGACACTCTGTGACAATCTCTGACACTCTTTGAATCTCTCTGTAGCACTCTGACACTCTGTGACACTCAGAAACTCTCTGACACTCTCTGAAACTATCTGACACTCTCTGAAACTCTCTGAAGCTTTCTGAAACTTTCTGAAACTCTCTGACACTCTCAGAAACACTCAGGAACTCTCTGAAACTCTCTGACACTCTCTGACACTCTGCGACACTCTCTGAAATTCTCTGACTATCTCTGACACTCTCTGACAAACTCAGAAAGTCTCAGAAACTCTCTGACAGACTCTGAAACTCTCAGACACTCTCTGAAACTCTCTGACACTCTCTGAAACACTCTGAAACTCTCTGACACTCTGTGACACTCTCTGAAATTCGCTGACAATCTCTGACACTCTCTGAGAAACTCACAAACTCTCAGAAACTCTCGGACACTCTCTGAAACTCTGTGACACTCTCTGACACTCTGTGAATCTCTCAGACACTCTCTGGCACTCTCTGACACTCTCTGACACTCTCTGAAACTCTCTGAAAATCTCTGACACTCTCTGTCACTCTCAGACACTCTCTGACACTCTCTGACACTTTCTGAAACTCTCTGACACTCTCTGACACTCTCAGACACTCTCTGACACTTTCGGAAACTCTCTGACACTCTCTGAAACTCTCTGACATTCCCTGACACTCTCTGAATCTCTCTGAAACTCTCTGACCCTCTGTGACACTCTCTGAAACTTTCTGACACTCTCTGAAACTCTCTGATGATCTCTGAAACTTTCTGAAAATCTCTGATTCTCTCTGACACTCTGTGACACTCTCTGAAGCTCTCTGACACTCTCTGACTCGCTCCGACACACTCTGACACTTTCGGAAACTCTCTGACACTCTCTGACACTCTCTGACATTCTCTGAAACTCTTTGACACTCTCTGACACTCTCAGATACTGTCTGACACTCTCTGAAAATCTCTGACACTCTCTGACACTCTCTGACATTCTCTGAAACTCTTCGACACTCTATGACACTCTCAGATACTGTCTGACACTCTCTGAAACTCTCTGACTCACTCTGACACTCCCTGACACGCTCTGACACTCTGTGACACTCTCTGAGATCTCTCTCTGAAGCTCTCTGACACTCTGTGACACTCTCTGAAACTTTCTGGCACTCTCTGACACTCTCTGAAGATCTCTGAAACTCTCTGAAAATCTCTGACACTCTCTGACACTCTGTGACAATCTCTGAAACTCTCTGACTCTCTCTGACTCTCTCCGACACACTCAGAAACTGGCAGAAACTCTCAGGCACTCTCTGACACTCTCAGAAAGTCTCTGAAACTCTCTGACACTCTCTGAAACTCTTTGACACTCTTTGACGCTCTCAGACACTGTCTGAATCTCTGTGAAACTCTCTACTCTCTCTGACATTCTCTGACACTCTCTGAAGCTCTCTGATACTCTCTGACACTCTGTGACACTCTCTGAAATTCTCTAAAAGTCAATGACACTCTCTGAAACTTTCTGACACTCTCTGAAACACTCTGAAGCTCTCTGAAACTCTCTGAAACTCTCTGACACTCTCTGACACTCTCCGACACTCCCTGACACTCACTGACTCTATCTGCGACTCTCTGAACATCTCTGACACTCTCTGAAACTCTCTGATACTCTCTGACACTCTCTGACACTCTCTGAAACTCTCTGACACTCTCTGACACTCTCAGAAATTCTCTGACACTCTCTGACACTCTCTGACACTCTCCGACACTCCCTGACACTCACTGACACTATCTGCGACTCTCTGAAAATCTCTGACACTCTCTGAAACTCTCTGATACTCTCTGACACTCTCTGACACTCTCAGAAACTCTCTGACACACTCTGACGCTCTCCGACACTCCCTGACACTTACTGCCACTATCTGCCACTCTCTGAAAATCTCTGATACTCTCTGACACTCTCTGACACTCTCTGATACTCTCTGACTCTCTCAGACACACTCCGACACACTCAGAAAATCTCAGAAACTCCCTGGAACTCTCTGACACTCTCAGAAAGTCTCTGAAACTCTCTGACACACTCTGAAACTCTCTGACACTCTCTGACACTCTCTGACACTCTGTGACACCCTCTGAGACTCTCTGAAACTCTCTGACAATCTCTTAAACTTTCTGACACTCTCTGAAACTCTCTGAAACTCTCTGCAACTCTCTGACACTCTCAGAAACTCTCAGAAGCTCTCTGAAACTCTCTGACACTCTCTGACACTCCCTGACACTCACTGACACTATCTGCGACTCTCTGAAAATCTCTGAAACTCTCTGAAACTCTCTGATACTCTCTGACACTCTCTGACACTCTCTCAAACTCTCTGACACTCTCTGACACTCTCAGACACTCTCTGACGCTCTGTGACACTTTCTGAAACTCTCTGACACTATCTGACACTTTCTGAATCTCTCGGACACTCTCTGAATCTCTCTGAAACTCTCCGACACTCTGTGACACTCTCTGAAACTTTCTGGCACTCTCTGACACTCTCTGAAGATCTCTGAAACTCTCTGAAAATCTCTGACACTCTGTGACACTCTCTGAAACTCTCTGACACTCACTGAAACTCTCTGAAATTGTCTGACACTCTGTGGCAATCTCTGACACTCTCTGAATCTCTCTGAAGCACTCTGACACTCTGTGACACTCTCTGAAACTCTCTGACACTCTCTGAAACTATCTGACACTCTCTGACACTCTCTGAAACTCTCTGAAACTCTCTGACACTCTCTGACACTCTCTGACACTCTCTGAAACTCTGTGACACTCTTTGACACTCTCAAACACTGTCTGACTCTCTCTGAAACTCTCTGACACTCACTGAAACTCTCTGAAATTGTCTGACACTCTGTGGCAATCTCTGACACTCTCTGAATCTCTCTGAAGCACTCTGACACTCTGTGACACTCTCTGAATCTCTCTGACACTCTCTGAAACGTTCTGACACTCACTGAAACTCTCTAACTCTCTCAGAAACACTCAGAAACTCTCTGAAACTCTCTGAAACTCTCTGACACTCTCTGACACTCTCTGAGACTCTCTGAAACTCTCTGAAACTCTCTGACACTCTCTGACACTCTCTGAAACTCTCTGAAACTCTCTGACACGCTCTGACACTTTCTGAAACTCACTGACTATCTCTGACACTCTCAGACACTCTCTGACACTTTCTGAAACTCTCTGACACAATCTGACACTTTCTGAATCTCTCGGACACTCTCTGAAACTCTCTGACACTCTCTGAAACTGTCTGACACTCTGTGACAATCTCTGACACTCTTTGAATCTCTCTGAAGCACTCTGACACTCTGTGACACTCTGAAACTCTCTGACACTCTCTGAAACTATCTGACACTCTCTGAAACTCTCTGAAGCTTTCTGAAACTTTCTGAAACTCTCTGACACTCTCAGAAACACTCAGGAACTCTCTGAAACTCTCTGACACTCTCTGACACTCTGCGACACTCTCTGAAATTCTCTGACAATCTCTGACACTCTCTGACAAACTCAGAAAGTCTCAGAAACTCTCTGACAGACTCTGAAACTCTCAGACACTCTCTGAAACTCTCTGACACGCTCTGAAACTCTCTGAAACTCTCTGACACTCTGTGACACTCTCTGAAATTCGCTGACAATCTCTGACACTCTCTGAGAAACTCACAAACTCTCAGAAACTCTCGGACACTCTCTGAAACTCTGTGACACTCTCTGACACTCTGTGAATCTCTCAGACACTCTCTGGCACTCTCAGACAATCTCTGACACTCTCTGAAACTCTCTGAAAATCTCTGACCCTCTGTGACACTCTCTGAAACTTTCTGACACTCTCTGAAACTCTCTGAAGATCTCTGAAACTTTCTGAAAATCTCTGACACTCTCTGACACTCTGTGACACTCTCTGAATCTCTCTGACACTCTCTGACTCGCTCCGACACACTCTGACACTTTCGGAAACTCTCTGACACTCTCTGAAACTCTCTGACATTCTCTGAAACTCTTTGACACTCTGACACTCTCAGATACTGTCTGACACTCTCTGAAAATCTCTGACACTCTCTGACACTCTCTGACATTCTCTGAAACTCTTCGACACTCTCTGACACTCTCAGATACTGTCTGACACTCTCTGAAACTGTCTGACTCACTCTGACACTCCCTGACACGCTCTGACACTCCCTGACACTCTCTGAGATCTCTCTCTGAAGCTCTCTGACACTCTGTGACACTCTCTGAAACTTTCTGGCACTCTCTGACACTCTCTGAAGATCTCTGAAACTCTCTGAAAATCTCTGACACTCTCTGACACTCTGTGACACTCTCTGAAACTCTCTGACTCTCTCTGACTCTCTCCGACACACTCAGAAACTGGCAGAAACTCTCAGGCACTCTCTGACACTCTCAGAAAGTCTCTGAAACTCTCTGACACTCTCTGAAACGCTTTGACACTCTTTGACGCTCTCAGACACTGTCTGAATCTCTGTGAAACTCTCTACTCTCTCTGACATTCTCTGACACTCTCTGAAGCTCTCTGATACTCTCTGACACTCTGTGACACACTCTGAAATTCTCTAAAAGTCTATGACACTCTCTGAAACTTTCTGACACTCTCTGAAACACTCTGAAGCTCTCTGAAACTCTCTGAGACTCTCTGACAATCTCAGAAACTCTCAGAAACTTTCTGACACTCTCTGACACTCTCCGACAAACTCAGAGGCTCTCTGAAACTCTCTGACACTCTCTGACACTCGCTGACTCTCTCTGACTCTCGCTGACACTCTCTGATACTCTCTGACACTCTGTGACACCCTCTGAGACTCTCTGAAACTCTCTGACAATCTCTTAAACTTTCTGACACTCTCTGAAACTCTCTGCAACTCTCTGACACTCTCAGAAACTCTCAGAAGCACTCTGAAACTCTCTGACACTCTCTGAAACTCTCAGACACTCTCTGACACTCACTGACACTATCTGCGACTCTCTGAAAATCTCCGACACTCTCTGAAACTCTCTGATACTCTCTGACACTCTCTGACACTCTCTGAAACTCTCTGACACTCTCTGACACTCTCAGACACTCTCTGACGCTCTGTGACACTTTCTGAAACTCTCTGACACTATCTGACACTTCCTGAATCTCTCGGACACTCTCTGAATCTCTCTGAAACTCTCCGACACTCTGTGACACTCTCTGAAACTTTCTGGCACTCTCTGACACTCTGAAGATCTCTGACACTCTCTGAAACTCTGTGACACTCACTGAAACACTCCGACACTCTCTGACACTCTCAGACACTCTCTGACACTCTCTGACACTTTCGGAAACTCTCTGACACTATCTGACTCTTTCTGAAACGCTCGGACACTCTCTGACACACTCTGCAACTCTGTGACACACTGTGACAAACTCTGACACTCTCTGAATCTCTCTGAAACGCTCTGACACTCTGTGACACTCTCTGAATCTCTCTGAAACTCCCTGATACTCTCTGACTCTCTCTGAAACTTTCTGACAATCTCTGACACTCTCTGAACATCTCTGAAACTCTCTGAAAATCTCTGACACTCTCTGACACTCTGTGACACTGTCAGATACTCTCTGACTCTCTCAGACACACCCCGACACACTCAGAAACTCTCAGAAACTCTCTGGAACTCTCTGACACACTCTGACACTCTCTGACACTCTCTGAAATTCTCTAAAAGTCTATGACACTCTCTGAAACTTTCTGACACTCTCTGAAACACTCTGAAGCTCTCTGAAACTCTCTGAAACTCTCTGACAATCTCAGAAACTCTCAGAAACTCTCTGACACTCTCTGACACTCTCCGACACTCCCTGACACTCACTGACACTATCTGCGACTCTCTGAAAATCTCTGACACTCTCTGAAACTCTCTGATACTCTCTGACACTCTCTGACACTCTCTGAAACTCTCTGACACTCTCAGAAACTCTCTGACACTCTCTGACACTCTCCGACACTCCCTGACACTCACTGACACTATCTGCGACTCTCTGAAAATCTCTGACACTCTCTGAAACTCTCTGATACTCTCTGACACTCTCTGACACTCTCTGACACTCTCAGAAACTCTCTGACACACTCTGACGCTCTCCGACACTCCCTGACACTTACTGACACTATCTGCGACTCTCTGAAAATCTCTGACACTCTCTGAAACTCTCTGATACTCTCTGACACTCTCTGACACTCTCTGATACTCTCTGACTCTCTCAGACACACTCCGACACACTCAGAAAATCTCAGAAACTCCCTGGAACTCTCTGACACTCTCAGAAAGTCTCTGAAACTCTCTGACACACTCTGAAACTCTCTGACACTCTCTGACACTCTCTGACACTCTGTGACACCCTCTGAGACTCTCTGAAACTCTCTGACAATCTCTTAAACTTTCTGACACTCTCTGAAACTCTCTGAAACTCTCTGAAACTCTCTGCAACTCTCTGACACTCTCAGAAACTCTCAGAAGCTCTCTGAAACTCTCTGACACTCTCTGACACTCCCTGACACTCACTGACACTATATGCGACTCTCTGAAAATCTCTGAAACTCTCTGTAACTCTCTGATACTCTCTGACACTCTCTGACACTCTCTCAAACTCTCTGACACTCTCTGACACTCTCAGACACTCTCTGACGCTCTGTGACACTTTCTGAAACTCTCTGACACTATCTGACACTTTCTGAATCTCTCGGACACTCTCTGAATCTCTCTGAAACTCTCCGACACTCTGTGACACTCTCTGAAACTTTCTGGCACTCTCTGACACTCTCTGAAGATCTCTGAAACTCTCTGAAAATCTCTGACACTCTGTGACACTCTGTGACACTCTCTGAAACTCTCTGACACTGTCTGACTCTCTCTGAAACTCTCTGACACTCACTGAAACTCTCTGAAATTGTCTGACACTCTGTGGCAATCTCTGACACTCTCTGAATCTCTCTGAAGCACTCTGACACTCTGTGACACTCTCTGAAACTCTCTGACACTCTCTGAAACTATCTGACACTCTCTGACACTATCTGAAACTCTCTGAAACTCTCTGACACTCTCTGACTCTCTCTGACACTCTCTGACACTCTCTGAAACTCTGTGACACTCTTTGACACTCTCAAACACTGTCTGACTCTCTCTGAAACTCTCTGACACTCACTGAAATTATCTGAAATTGTCTGACACTCTGTGGCAATCTCTGACACTCTCTGAATCTCTCTGAAGCACTCTGACACTCTGTGACACTCTCTGAAACTCTCTGACACTCTCTGAAACGTTCTGACACTCACTGAAACTCTCTGACTCTCTCAGAAACACTCAGAAACTCTCTGAAACTCTCTGAAACTCTCTGACACTCTCTGACACTCTCTGAGACTCTCTGAAACTCTCTGAAACTCTCTGACACTCTCTGACACTCTCTGAAACTCTCTGAAACTCTCTGACACGCTCTGACACTTTCTGAAACTCACTGACTATCTCTGACACTCTCAGACACTCTCTGACACTTTCTGAAACTCTCTGACACAATCTGACACTTTCTGAATCTCTCGGACACTCTCTGAAACTCTCTGACACTCTCTGAAACTGTCTGACACTCTGTGACAATCTCTGACACTCTTTGAATCTCTCTGAAGCACTCTGACACTCTGTGACACTCTGAAACTCTCTGACACTCTCTGAAACTATCTGACACTCTCTGAAACTCTCTGAAGCTTTCTGAAACTTTCTGAAACTCTCTGACACTCTCAGAAACACTCAGGAACTCTCTGAAACTCTCTGACACTCTCTGACAGTCTGCGACACTCTCTGAAATTCTCTGACAATCTCTGACACTCTCTGACAAACTCAGAAAGTCTCAGAAACTCTCTGACAGACTCTGAAACTCTCAGACACTCTCTGAAACTCTCTGACACGCTCTGAAACTCTCTGAAACTCTCTGACACTCTGTGACACTCTCTGAAATTCGCTGACAATCTCTGGCACTCTCTGAGAAACTCACAAACTCTCAGAAACTCTCGGACACTCTCTGAAACTCTGTGACACTCTCTGACACTCTGTGAATCTCTCAGACACTCTCTGGCACTCTCTGACACTCTCTGACACTCTCTGAAACTCTCTGAAAATCTCTGACACTCTCTGTCACTCTCAGACACTCTCTGACACTCTCTGAATCTCTCTGAAACTCTCTGACCCTCTGTGACACTCTCTGAAACTTTCTGACACTCTCTGAAACTCTCTGAAGATCTCTGAAACTTTCTGAAAATCTCTGACACTCTCTGACACTCTGTGACACTCTCTGAATCTCTCTGACACTCTCTGACTCGCTCCGACACACTCTGACACTTTCGGAAACTCTCTGACACTCTCTGACACTCTCTGACATTCTCTGAAACTCTTTGACACTCTCTGACACTCTCAGATACTGTCTGACACTCTCTGAAAATCTCTGACACTCTCTGACACTCTGACATTCTCTGAAACTCTTCGACACTCTCTGACACTCTCAGATACTGTCTGACACTCTCTGAAACTCTCTGACTCACTCTGACACTCCCTGACACGCTCTGACACTCCCTGACACTCTCTGAGATCTCTCTCTGAAGCTCTCTGACACTCTGTGACACTCTCTGAAACTTTCTGGCACTCTCTGACACTCTCTGAAGATCTCTGAAACTCTCTGAAAATCTCTGACACTCTCTGACACTCTGTGACAATTTCTGAAACTCTCTGACTCTCTCTGACTCTCTCCGACACACTCAGAAACTGGCAGAAACTCTCAGGCACTCTCTGACACTCTCAGAAAGTCTCTGAAACTCTCTGACACTCTCTGAAACGCTTTGACACTCTTTGACGCTCTCAGACACTGTCTGAATCTCTGTGAAACTCTCTACTCTCTCTGACATTCTCTGACACTCTCTGAAGCTCTCTGATACTCTCTGACACTCTGTGACACACTCTGAAATTCTCTAAAAGTCTATGACACTCTCTGAAACTTTCTGACACTCTCTGAAACACTCTGAAGCTCTCTGAAACTCTCTGAGACTCTCTGACAATCTCAGAAACTCTCAGAAACTTTCTGACACTCTCTGACACTCTCCGACAAACTCAGAGACTCTCTGAAACTCTCTGACACTCTCTGACACTCGCTGACTCTCTCTGACTCACGCTGACACTCTCTGATACTCTCTGACACTCTGTGACACCCTCTGAGACTCTCTGAAACTCTCTGACAATCTCTTAAACTTTCTGACACTCTCTGAAACTCTCTGCAACTCTCTGACACTCTCAGAAACTCTCAGAAGCACTCTGAAACTCTCTGAAATTCTCTGACACTCTCTGAAACTCTCAGACACTCTCTGACACTCACTGACACTATCTGCGACTCTCTGAAAATCTCCGACACTCTCTGAAACTCTCTGATACTCTCTGACACTCTGTGACACTCTCTGAAACTCTCTGACACTCTCTGACACTCTCAGACACTCTCTGACGCTCTGTGACACTTTCTGAAACTCTCTGACACTACCTGACACTTCCTGAATCTCTCGGACACTCTCTGAATCTCTCTGAAACTCTCCGACACTCTGTGACACTCTCTGAAACTTTCTGGCACTCTCTGACACTCTGAAGATCTCTGACACTCTCTGAAACTCTGTGAAACTCACTGAAACACTCCGACACTCTCTGACACTCTCAGACACTCTCTGACACTCTCTGACACTTTCGGAAACTCTCTGACACTATCTGACTCTTTCTGAAACGCTCGGACACTCTCTGACACACTCTGCAACTCTGTGACACACTGTGACAAACTCTGACACTCTCTGAAGCTCTCTGAAACGCTCTGACACTCTGTGACACTCTCTGAATCTCTCTGAAACTCCCTGATACTCTCTGACTCTCTCTGAAACTTTCTGACAATCTCTGACACTCTCTGAACATCTCTGAAACTCTCTGAAAATCTCTGACACTCTCTGACACTCTGTGACACTGTCAGATAGTCTCTGACTCTCTCAGACACACCCCGACACACTCAGAAACTCTCAGAAACTCTCTGGAACTCACTGACACTCTCTGACACTCTCTGAAATTCTCTAAAAGTCTATGACACTCTCTGAAACTTTCTGACACTCTCTGAAACTCTCTGAAGCTCTCTGAAACTCTCTGAAACACTCTGACAATCTCAGAAACTCTCAGAAACTCTCTGACACTCTCTGACACTCTCCGACAAACTCAGAGACTCTCTGAAACTCTCTGACACTCTCTGACACTCGCTGACTCTCTCTGACTCTCGCTTACACTCTCTGATACTCTCTGACACTCTCTGACACTCACTGACATTCTCTGAAGCTTTCTGAAACTCTCTGACACTCTGTGACACCCTCTGAGACTCTCTGAAACTCTCTGACAATCTCTTAAACTTTCTGACACTCTCTGAAACTCTCTGAAACTCTCTGCAACTCTCTGACACTCTCAGAAACTCTCAGAAGCACTCTGAAACTCACTGAAACTCTCTGACACTCTCTGAAACTCTCAGACACTCTCTGACACTCACTGACACTATCTGCGACTCTCTGAAAATCTCCGACACTCTCTGAAACTCTCTGATACTCTGACACTCTCTGACACTCTCTGAAACTCTCTGACACTCTCTGACACTCTCAGACACTCTCTGACGCTCTGTGACACCTTCTGAAACTCTCTGACACTATCTGACACTTCCTAAATCTCTCGGACACTCTCTGAATCTCTCTGAAACTCTCCGACACTCTGTGACACTCTCTGAAACTTTCTGGCACTCTCTGACACTCTCTGAAGATCTCTGACACTCTCTGAAACTCTGTGACACTCTCTGAAACACTCCGACACTCTCTGACACTCTCAGACACTCTCTGACACTCTCTGACACTTTCTGAAACTCTCTGACACTATCTGACTCTTTCTGAAACTCTCGGACACTCTCTGACACACTCTGCAACTCTGTGACACTCTGTGACAAACTCTGACACTCTCTGAATCTCTCTGAAACGCTCTCACACTCTGTGACACTCTCTGAATCTCTCTGAAACTCCCTGACACTCTCTGACTCTCTCTGAAAGTTTCTGACAATCTCTGACACTCTCTGAACATCTCTGAAACTCTCTGAAAATCTCTGACGCTCTCTGACACTCTGTGACACTGTCAGATACTCTCTGACTCTCTCAGACACACTCCGACACACTCAGAAACTCTCAGAAACTCTCTGGAACTCTCTGACACACTCTGAAACTCTCTGACACTCTCTGACACTCTCTGACACTCTCTGAAATTCTCTAAACGTCTATGACACTCTCTGAAACTTTCTGACACTCTCTGAAGCACTCTGAAGCTCTCTGAATCTCTCTGAAACTCTCTGACAATCTCAGAAACTCTCAGAAACTCTCTGACACTCTCTGACACTCTCCGACAAACTCAGAGACTCTCTGAAACTCTCTGACACTCTCTGACACTCGCTGACTCTCTCTGACTCTCGCTGACACTCTCTGATACTCTCTGACCCTCTCTTGCACTCACTGACATTCTCTGAAGCTTTCTGAAACTGTCTGACACTCTGTGACACCCTCTGAGACTCTCTGAAACTCTCTGACAATCTCTTAAACTTTCTGACACTCTCTGAAACTCTCTGAAACTCTCAGAAGCACTCTGAAACTCTCTGAAACTCTCTGACACTCTCTGAAACTCTCAGACACTCTCTGACACTCACTGACACTATCTGCGACTCTCTGAAAATCTCCGACACTCTCTGAAACTCTCTGATACTCTCTGACACTCTCAGACACTCTCTGAAACTCTCTGACACTCTCAGACACTCTCTGACGCTCTGCGACACTTTCTGAAACTCTCTGACACTATCTGACACTTCCTGAATCTCTCGGACACTCTCTGAATCTCTTTGAAACTCTCCGATACTCTGTGACACTCTCTGAAACTTTCTGGCACTCTCTGACACTCTCTGAAGATCTCTGACACTCTCTGAAACTCTGTGACACTCTCTGAAGCACTCCGACACTCTCTGACACTCTCTGACACTCTCTGACACTTTCTGAAACTCTCTGACACTATCTGACTCTTTCTGAAACTCTCGGACACTCTCTGACGCACTCTGCAACTCTGTGACACTCTGTGACAAACTCTGACACTCTCTGAATCTCTCTGAAACGCTCTCACACTCTGTGACACTCTTTGAATCTCTCTGAAACTCCCTGACACTCTCTGACTCTCTCTGAAAGTTTCTGACAATCTCTGACACTCTCTGAACATCTCTGAAACTCTCTGAAAATCTCTGACACTCTCTGACACTCTGTGACACTGTCAGATACTCTCTGACTCTCTCAGACACACTCCGACACACTCAGAAACTCTCAGAAACTCTCTGGAACTCTCTGACACACTCTGAAACTCTCTGACACTCTCTGACACTCTCTGAAACTCTGTGACACTCTTTGACACTCTCAGACACTGTCTGACTCTCTCTGAAACACTCTGACACTCACTGAAACTCTCTGAAATTGTCTGACACTCTGTGACAATCTCTGACACTCTCTGAATCTCTCTGAAGCACTCTGACACTCTGTGACACTCTCTGAAACTCTCTGACACTCTCTGAAACTTTCTGACACTCTCTGAAACTCTCTGACACTCTCAGAAACACTCAGTAACTCTCTGAAACTCTCTGAAACTCTCTGACACTCTCTGACACTCTCTGAGACTCTCTGAAACTCTCTGACACTCTCTGACACTCTCTGAAACTCTCTGAAACTCTCTGACGCTCTCTGACACTGTCTGAAACTCACTGACTATCTATGACACTCTCAGACACTCTCTGACACTCTCTGACACTCTCTGACACTTTCTGAAACTCTCTGACACTATCTGACACTTTCTGAATCTCTCGGACACTCTCTGAAACTCTCTGACACTCTCTGAAACTGTCTGCACTCTGTGACAATCTCTGACACTCTTTGAATCTCTCTGAAGCACTCTGACACTCTGTGACACTCTCTGAAACTCTCTGACACTCTCTGAAACAATCTGAAACTCTCTGAAACTCTCTGAAGCTTTCTGAAACTTTCTGAAACTCTTTGACACTCTCAGAAACACTCAGGAACTCTCTGAAATTCTCTGACAATCTCTGACACTCTCTGACAAACTCAGAAAGTCTCAGAAACTCTCTGACAGACTCTGAAACTCTCAGACACTCTCTGAAACTCTCTGACACTCTCTGAAACTCTCTGAAAATCTCTGACACTCTCTGACACTCTGTGACACTGTCAGATACTCTCTGACTCTCTCAGACACACTCCGACACACTCAGAAACTCTCAGAAACTCTCTGGAACTCTCTGACACACTCTGAAACTCTCTGACACGCTCTGAAACTCTCTGAAACTCTGTGACACTCTTTGACACTCTCAGACACTGTCTGACTCTCTCTGAAACTCTCTGACACTCACTGAAACTCTCTTAAATTGTCTGACACTCTGTGACAATCTCTGACACTCTCTGAATCTCTCTGAAGCACTCTGACACTCTGTGACACTCTCTGAAACTCTCTGACACTCTCTGAAACTTTCTGACACTCTCTGAAACTCTCTGACACTCTCAGAAACACTCAGTAACTCTCTGAAACTCTCTGAAACTCTCTGACACTCTCTGACACTCTCTGAGACTCTCTGAAACTCTCTGACACTCTCTGACACTCTCTGAAACTCTCTGAAACTCTCTGACGCTCTCTGACACTGTCTGAAACTCACTGACTATCTATGACACTCTCAGACACTCTCTGACACTCTCTGACACTCTCTGACACTTTCTGAAACTCTCTGACACTATCTGACACTTTCTGAATCTCTCGGACACTCTCTGAAACTCTCTGACACTCTCTGAAACTGTGTGCACTCTGTGACAATCTCTGACACTCTTTGAATCTCTCTGAAGCACTCTGACACTCTGTGACACTCTCTGAAACTCTCTGACACTCTCTGATACAATCTGAAACTCTCTGAAACTCTCTGAAGCTTTCTGAAACTTTCTGAAACTCTCTGACACTCTCAGAAACACTCAGGAACTCTCTGAAATTCTCTGACAATCTCTGACTCTCTCTGACAAACTCAGAAAGTCTCAGAAACTCTCTGACAGACTCTGAAACTCTCAGACACTCTCTGAAACTCTCTGACACTATCTGAAACTCTCTGAAAATCTCTGACACTCTCTGACACTCTGTGACACTGTCAGATACTCTCTGACTCTCTCAGACACACTCCGACACACTCAGAAACTCTCAGAAACTCTCTGGAACTCTCTGACACACTCTGAAACTCTCTGACACTCTCTGAAACTCTCTGAAACTCTGTGACACTCTTTGACACTCTCAGACACTGTCTGACTCTCTCTGAAACTCTCTGACACTCACTGAAACTCTCTGAAATTGACTGACACTCTGTGACAATCTCTGACACTCTCTGAATCTCTCTGAAGCACTCTGACACTCTGTGACACTCTCTGAAACTCTCTGACACTCTCTGAAACTTTCTGAGACTCTCTGAAACTCTCTGACACTCTCAGAAACACTCAGTAACTCTCTGAAACTCTCTGAAACTCTCTGACACTCTCTGACACTCTCTGAGACTCTCTGAAACTCTCTGACACTCTCTGACACTCTCTGACACTCTCTGAAACTCTCTGAAACTCTCTGACGCTCTCTGACACTGTCTGAAACTCACTGACTATCTCTGACACTCTCAGACACTCTCTGACACTCTCTGACACTCTCTGACACTTTCTGAAACTCTCTGACACTATCTGACACTTTCTGAATCTCTCGGATACTCTCTGAAACTCTCTGACACTCTCTGAAACTGTCTGCACTCTGTGACAATCTCTGACACTCTTTGAATCTCTCTGAAGCACTCTGACACTCTGTGCCACTCTCTGAAACTCTCTGACACTCTCTGAAACAATCTGAAACTCTCTGAAGCTCTCTGAAACTTTCTGAAACTCTCTGACACTCTCGGAAGCACTCAGGAACTCTCTGAAACTCTCTGACACTCTCTGACACTCTGCGACACTCTCTGAAATTCTCTGACAATCTCTGACACTCTCTGACAATCTCAGAAAGTCTCAGAAACTCTCTGACAGACTCTGAAACTCTCAGACACTCTCTGAAACTCTCTGACACTCTCTGAAACTCTCTGAAACTCTCTGACACTCTGTGACACTCTCTGAAATTCGCTGACAATCTCTGACACTCTCTGAGAAACTCACAAACTCTCAGAAACTCTCGGACACTCTCTGACACTCTCTGACACTCTCTGAAACTCTGTGACACTCTTTGAAACTCTCAGACACTGTCTGACTCTCTCTGAAACTCTCTGACACTCACTGAAACTCTCTGAAATTGTCTGACACTCTCTGAATCTCTCTGAAGCACTCTGACACTCTGTGACACTCTCTGAAACTCTCTGACACTCTCTGAAACTTTCTGACACTCTCTGAAACTCTCTGATACTCTCAGAAACACTCGGAAACTCTCTGAAACTCTCTGACACTCTCTGACACTCTCTGAGACTCTCTGAAACTCTCTGACACTCTCTGACATTCTCTGAAACTCTCTGAAACTATCTGACACTCTCTGACACTGTGTGAAACTCACTGACTATCTCTGACACTCTCAGACACTCTCTGACACTCTCTGACACTTTCTGAAACTCTCTGACACTATCTGACACTTTCTGAATCTCTCGGACACTCTCTGAAACTCTCTGACACTCTCTGAAACTGTCTGACACTCTGTGACAATCTCTGACACTCTTTGAATCTCTCTGAAGCACTCTGACACTCTGTGACACTCTCTGAAACTCTCTGACACTCTCTGAATCTATCTGACACTCTCTGAAACTCTCTGAAGCTTTCTGAAACTTTCTGAAACTCTCTGACACTCTCAGAAACACTCAGGAACTCTCTGAAACTCTCTGACACTCTCTGACACTCTGCGACACTCTCTGAAATTCTCTGACAATCTCTGACACTCTCTGACAAACTCAGAAAGTCTCAGAAACTCTCTGACAGACTCTGAAACTCTCAGACACTCTCTGAAACTCTCTGACACTCTCTGAAACTCTCTGAAACTCTCTGACACTCTGTGACACTCTCTGAAATTCGCTGACAATCTCTGACACTCTCTGAGAAACTCACAAACTCTCAGAAACTCTCGGACACTCTCTGAAACTCTCTGACACTCTCTGACACTCTGTGAATCTCTCAGACACTCTCTGGCACCCTCTGACACTCTCTGACACTCTCTGAAACTCTCTGAAACTCTCTGACACTCTCTGTCACTCTCAGACACTCTCTGACACTCTCTGACACTTTCTGAAACTCTCTGACACTCTCTGACACTCTCAGACACTCTCTGACACTTTCGGAAACTCTCTGACACTTTCTGAAACTTTCTGACACTCTCTGAATATCTCTGACACTCTCTGAAACTCTCTGACACTCCCTGACACTCTCTGAATCTCTCTGAAACTCTCTGACCCTCTGTGACACTCTCTGAAACTTTCTGACACTCTCTGAAACTCTCTGAAGCTCTCTGAAACTTTCTGAAAATCTCTGACACTCTCTGACACTCTGTGACACTCTCTGAAGCTCTCTGACACTCTCTGACTCGCTCCAACACACTCTGACACTTTCGGAAACTCTATGACACCATCTGACACTTTCTGAAACTTTCTGACACTCTCTGAATATCTCTGACACTCTCTGACTCTCTCTGACGCTATGTGATACTCTCTGACACGCTCCGACAATCTCTGAAGCTCTCAGACACTCTCAGATACTTTCTGACACTCTCTGAAACTCTCTGACACTCTCTGAAACTCTCTGACACTCCCTGACACTCTCTGAATCTCTCTGAAACTCTCTGACCCTCTGTGACACTCTCTGAAACTTTCTGACACTCTCTGACACTCTCTGAAGATCTCTGAAATTTTCTGAAAATCCCTGACACTCTCTGACACTCTGTGACACTCTCTGAAACTCTCTGACACTCTCTGACTCTCTCCGACACACTCAGAAACTGGCAGAAACTCTCAGGCACTCTCTGACACTCTCAGAAATTCTCTGAAACTCTCTGACACTCTGTGACACTCTCTGAAACTCTCTGACACTCTCTGACACTCTCTGACATTCTCTGAAACTCTTCGACACTCTCTGACACTCTCAGATACTGTCTGACACTCTCCCAAACTCTCTGACTCACTCTGACACTCCCTGACTCGCTCTGACACTCCCTGACACTCTCTGAGATGTCTCTCTGAAGCTCTCTGACACTCTGTGACACTCTCTGACACTTTCTGGCACTCTCTGATACTCTCTGAAGATCTCTGAAACTCTCTGAAAATCTCTGACACTCTGTGACACTCTCTGAAACTCTCTGACACTCTCTGACTCTCTCCGACACACTCAGAAACTGGCAGAAACTCTCAGGCACTCTCTGACACTCTCAGAAAGTCTCTGAAACTCTCTGACACTCTGTGACACTCTCTGAAACTCTCTGACACTCTCTGACACTCTCTGACATTCTCTGAAACTCTTCGACACTCTCTGACACTCTCAGATACTGTCTGACACTCTCCCAAACTCTCTGACTCACTCTGACACTCCCTGACACGCTCTGACACTCCCTGACACTCTCTGAGATGTCTCTCTGAAGCTCTCTGACACTCTGTGACACTCTCTGACACTTTCTGGCACTCTCTGACTCTCTCAGAAAGTCTCTGAAACTCTCTGACACTCTCTGAAACACTTTGACACTCTTTGACACTCTCAGACACTGTCTGAATCTCTGTGAAACTCTCTACTCTCTGTCATTCTCTGACACTCTCTGAAGCTCTCTGATACTCTCTGACACTCTGTGACACTCTCTGAAATTCTCTAAAAGTCTATGACACTCTCAGAAACTTTCTGACACTCTCTGAAACACTCTGAAGCTCTCTGAAACTCTCTGAAACTCTCTGACAATCTCAGAAACTCTCAGAAACTCTCTGACACTCTCTGACACTCTTCGACAAACTCAAAAACTCTCTGAAACTCTCTGACACTCTCTGACACTCTCTGACACTCGCTGACTCTCTCTGACTCTCGCTGACACTCTCTGACACTCTCTGACAATCACTGACACTATCTGACAATCTCTGAAACTCTCTGACACTCTCTGACACTCGCTGACACTCTCTGACACTCTCTGAAACTCTCTGAAACTCTCTGACACTCTGTGGCACTCTCTGAAATTCGCTGACAATCTCTGAAACTCTCTGAGAAACTCACAAACTCTCAGAAACTCTCGGACACTCTCTGAAACTCTCTGACACTCTCTGACACTCTGTGAATCTCTCAGACACTCTCTGGCACTCTCTGACACTCTCTGACACTCTCTGAAACTCTCTGAAACTCTCTGACACTCTCTGTCACTCTCAGACACTCTCTGACACTCTCTGACACTTTCTGAAACTCTCTGACACTCTCAGACACTCTCTGACACTTTCGGAAACTCTCTGACACTTTCTGAAACTTTCTGACACTCTCTGAATATCTCTGACACTCTCTGACTCTCTCTGACGCTATGTGATACTCTCTGACAATCTCTGAAACTCTCTGACACTCTCTGAAACTCTCTGACACTCCCTGACACTCTCTGAATCTCTCTGAAACTCTCTGACCCTCTGTGACACTCTCTGAACCTTTCTGACACTCTCTGAAACTCTCTGAAGATCTCTGAAACTTTCTGAAAATCTCTGACACTCTCTGACACTCTGTGACACTCTCTGAAGCTCTCTGACACTCTCTGACTCGCTCCGACACACTCTGACACTTTCGGAAACTCTATGACACCATCTGACACTTTCTGAAACTTTCTGACACTCTCTGAATATCTCTGACACTCTCTGACTCTCTCTGACGCTATGTGATACTCTCTGACACTCTCCGACAATCTCTGAAACTCTCAGACACTCTCAGATACTTTCTGACACTCTCTGAAACTCTCTGACACTCTCTGAAACTCTCTGACACTCCCTGACACTCTCTGAATCTCTCTGAAACTCTCTGACCCTCTGTGACACTCTCTGAAACTTTCTGACACTCTCTGACACTCTCTGAAGATCTCTGAAATTTTCTGAAAATCCCTGACACTCTCTGACACTCTGTGACACTCTCTGAAACTCTCTGACACTCTCTGACTCTCTCCGACACACTCAGAAACTGGCAGAAACTCTCAGGCACTCTCTGACACTCTCAGAAAGTCTCTGAAACTCTCTGACACTCTGTGACACTCTCTGAAACTCTCTGACACTCTCTGACATTCTCTGAAACTCTTCGACACTCTCTGACACTCTCAGATACTGTCTGACACTCTCCCAAACTCTCTGACTCACTCTGACACTCCCTGACACGCTCTGACACTCCCTGACACTCTCTGAGATGTCTCTCTGAAGCTCTCTGACACTCTGTGACACTCTCTGACACTTTCTGGCACTCTCTGACTCTCTCAGAAAGTCTCTGAAACTCTCTGACACTCTCTGAAACACTTTGACACTCTTTGACACTCTCAGACACTGTCTGAATCTCTGTGAAACTCTCAGACACTCTGTCATTCTCTGAGACTCTCTGAAGCTCTCTGATACTCTCTGACACTCTGTGACACTCTCTGAAATTCTCTAAAAGTCTATGACACTCTCTGAAACTTTCTGACACTCTCTGAAACACTCTGAAGCTCTCTGAAACTCTCTGAAACTCTCTGACAATCTCAGAAACTCTCAGAAACTCTCTGACACTCTCTGATACTCTCTGACACTCTGTGACACTCTCTGAAATTCTCTAAAAGTCTATGACACTCTCTGAAACTTTCTGACACTCTCTGAAACACTCTGAAGCTCTCTGAAACTCTCTGAAACTCTCCGACAAACTCAAAAACTCTCTGAAACTCTCTGACACTCTCTGACACTCTCTGACACTCGCTGACTCTCTCTGACTCTCGCTGACACTCTCTGATACTCTCTGACAATCACTGACACTATCTGACAATCTCTGAAACTCTCTGACACTCACTGACACTCTGTGACACTCTCTGAATGTCTCTGACACTCTCTGACACTCGCTGACACTCTCTGACTCTCGCTGCCAATCTCTGATACTCTCCGACACTCACTGTCACTATCTGACACTCTCTGAAACTCTCTGACACTCACTGACACTCTGTGACACTCTCTGAAACTCTCTGACGCTCCCTGACACTCTCTGACACTCTCTGAAACTCTCTGACACTCACTGACACTCTGTGACACTCTCTGAAACTCTCTGACACTCGCTGACACTCTCTGACATTCTCTGAAACTCTTCGACAATCTCCGACACTCTCAGATACTGTCTGACACTCTCTGAAACACTCTGACTCACTCTGACACTCCCTGACACGCTCTGACACTCCCTGACACTCTCTGAGATCTCTCTCTGAAGCTCTCTGAAACTCAGTGACACTCTCTGAAACACTCGGACATTCTCTGACATTCTCCGAAACACTCAGAAACTGTCAGGAACTCTCAGGCACTCTCGGACACTCTCAGAAAGTCTCTGAAACTCTCGGACACTCTTTGAAACTCTCTGACACGCTCTCACACTCTCTGAAATTCTCTGACACTCTCTGAAAATCTCTGACACTCTCTGAAACTCTCCAAAACTCTCTAACACTCTCTAACACTCTCAAAAACTCTCAGAAGCTCTCTGAAACTCTCTGACACTCTCTGACACTCTCTGAATCTCTCAGACACTCTCTGGCACTCTCTGACACTCTCTGACACTCTCTGAAACTCTCTGGCACTCTCTGAAACTTTCTGACACTCTCTGAAACTCTCTGAAACTCTCTGAAACTCTCTGACACTCTCAAAAACTCTCAGAAGCTCTCTGACACTCTCTGACACTTTCTGAATCTCTCTGACACTCTCTGACACTCTCAGACAATCTCTGACACTCTCTGACATTTTCGGAAACTCTCTGACACTATCTGGCACTTTCTGAAACTTTCTGACACTCTCTGAATATCTCTGACACTCTCTGACTCTCTCTGACGCTCTGTGATGCTCTCTGACACTCTCTGAAACTCTTCGACACTCTCTGACACTCTCTGAAACTCTCTGAAAATCTCTGACACTCTCTGACACTCTGTGACACTCACTGAAACTCTCTGACAATCTCTGAGTCTCTCCGACACACTCAGAAACTGACAGAAACTCTCTGACACTCTCTGACACTCTCTGAAACTCTTTGGCACTATTCGACAATCTCAGACACTGTCTGACTCTATCTGAAACTCTCTGACACTCTCTGACACTCCCTGACACTCTCCAAAACTCTCTGGTCCGCTCTGAAACTATCTGAAAATTTCTGACACTCTCTGAAACTCTCTGAAACACTCTGACACTCTCAGAAACTCTCAGAAGCTCTCTGAAACTCTCTGACACTCTCTGACACTCTCTGAATCTCTCAAACACTCTCTGGCACTCTCTGACACTCTCTGGCACTCTCTGACACTCTCAGAAACTCTCTGAAACTCTCTGGCACTCTCTGAAACTCTGTGAAACTCTCTGACACTCTCAGACACTCTCTGACACTCACGGACACTTTCTGAATCTCTCTGACACTCTCTGACACTCTCAGACAATCTCTGACACTCTCTGACACTTTCGGAAACTCTCTGACACTATCTGGCACTTTCTTAAACTTTCTGACACTCCGTGATACTTTCTGAAACTCTCTGACACTCTCTGACACTCTCTGACACTTTCTGAAACTCTCTGACACTCTCAGACACTCTCTGACACTTTCGGAAACTCTCTGACACTTTCTGAAACTTTCTGACACTCTCTGAATATCTCTGACACTCTCTGACTCTCTCTGACGCTATGTGATACTCTCTGACAATCTCTGAAACTCTCTGACACTCTCTGAAACTCTCTGACACTCCCTGACACTCTCTGAATCTCTCTGAAACTCTCTGACCCTCTGTGACACTCTCTGAAACTTTCTGACACTCTCTGAAACTCTCTGAAGATCTCTGAAACTTTCTGAAAATCTCTGACACTCTCTGACACTCTGTGACACTCTCTGAAGCTCTCTGACACTCTCTGACTCGCTCCGACACACTCTGACACTTTCGGAAACTCTATGACACCATCTGACACTTTCTGAAACTTTCTGACACTCTCTGAATATCTCTGACACTCTCTGACTCTCTCTGACGCTATGTGATACTCTCTGACACTCT
The DNA here is from genome assembly GCF_036365525.1 of Heterodontus francisci. Taxonomy (NCBI): domain Eukaryota; kingdom Metazoa; phylum Chordata; class Chondrichthyes; order Heterodontiformes; family Heterodontidae; genus Heterodontus; species Heterodontus francisci. The sequence goes on along the minus strand of NC_090404.1, from coordinate 53,476,677 downwards.
CCGACAATCTCTGAAACTCTCAGACACTCTCAGATACTTTCTGACACTCTCTGAAACTCTCTGACACTCTCTGAAACTCTCTGACACTCCCTGACACTCTCTGAATCTCTCTGAAACTCTCTGACCCTCTGTGACACTCTCTGAAACTTTCTGACACTCTCTGACACTCTCTGAAGATCTCTGAAATTTTCTGAAAATCCCTGACACTCTCTGACACTCTGTGACACTCTCTGAAACTCTCTGACACTCTCTGACTCTCTCCGACACACTCAGAAACTGGCAGAAACTCTCAGGCACTCTCTGACACTCTCAGAAAGTCTCTGAAACTCTCTGACACTCTGTGACACTCTCTGAAACTCTCTGACACTCTCTGACATTCTCTGAAACTCTTCGACACTCTCTGACACTCTCAGATACTGTCTGACACTCTCCCAAACTCTCTGACTCACTCTGACACTCCCTGACACGCTCTGACACTCCCTGACACTCTCTGAGATGTCTCTCTGAAGCTCTCTGACACTCTGTGACACTCTCTGACACTTTCTGGCACTCTCTGACTCTCTCAGAAAGTCTCTGAAACTCTCTGACACTCTCTGAAACACTTTGACACTCTTTGACACTCTCAGACACTGTCTGAATCTCTGTGAAACTCTCAGACACTCTGTCATTCTCTGAGACTCTCTGAAGCTCTCTGATACTCTCTGACACTCTGTGACACTCTCTGAAATTCTCTAAAAGTCTATGACACTCTCTGAAACTTTCTGACACTCTCTGAAACACTCTGAAGCTCTCTGAAACTCTCTGAAACTCTCTGACAATCTCAGAAACTCTCAGAAACTCTCTGACACTCTCTGATACTCTCTGACACTCTGTGACACTCTCTGAAATTCTCTAAAAGTCTATGACACTCTCTGAAACTTTCTGACACTCTCTGAAACACTCTGAAGCTCTCTGAAACTCTCTGAAACTCTCCGACAAACTCAAAAACTCTCTGAAACTCTCTGACACTCTCTGACACTCTCTGACACTCGCTGACTCTCTCTGACTCTCGCTGACACTCTCTGATACTCTCTGACAATCACTGACACTATCTGACAATCTCTGAAACTCTCTGACACTCACTGACACTCTGTGACACTCTCTGAATGTCTCTGACACTCTCTGACACTCGCTGACACTCTCTGACTCTCGCTGCCAATCTCTGATACTCTCCGACACTCACTGTCACTATCTGACACTCTCTGAAACTCTCTGACACTCACTGACACTCTGTGACACTCTCTGAAACTCTCTGACGCTCCCTGACACTCTCTGACACTCTCTGAAACTCTCTGACACTCACTGACACTCTGTGACACTCTCTGAAACTCTCTGACACTCGCTGACACTCTCTGACATTCTCTGAAACTCTTCGACAATCTCCGACACTCTCAGATACTGTCTGACACTCTCTGAAACACTCTGACTCACTCTGACACTCCCTGACACGCTCTGACACTCCCTGACACTCTCTGAGATCTCTCTCTGAAGCTCTCTGAAACTCAGTGACACTCTCTGAAACACTCGGACATTCTCTGACATTCTCCGAAACACTCAGAAACTGTCAGGAACTCTCAGGCACTCTCGGACACTCTCAGAAAGTCTCTGAAACTCTCGGACACTCTTTGAAACTCTCTGACACGCTCTCACACTCTCTGAAATTCTCTGACACTCTCTGAAAATCTCTGACACTCTCTGAAACTCTCCAAAACTCTCTAACACTCTCTAACACTCTCAAAAACTCTCAGAAGCTCTCTGAAACTCTCTGACACTCTCTGACACTCTCTGAATCTCTCAGACACTCTCTGGCACTCTCTGACACTCTCTGACACTCTCTGAAACTCTCTGGCACTCTCTGAAACTTTCTGACACTCTCTGAAACTCTCTGAAACTCTCTGAAACTCTCTGACACTCTCAAAAACTCTCAGAAGCTCTCTGACACTCTCTGACACTTTCTGAATCTCTCTGACACTCTCTGACACTCTCAGACAATCTCTGACACTCTCTGACATTTTCGGAAACTCTCTGACACTATCTGGCACTTTCTGAAACTTTCTGACACTCTCTGAATATCTCTGACACTCTCTGACTCTCTCTGACGCTCTGTGATGCTCTCTGACACTCTCTGAAACTCTTCGACACTCTCTGACACTCTCTGAAACTCTCTGAAAATCTCTGACACTCTCTGACACTCTGTGACACTCACTGAAACTCTCTGACAATCTCTGAGTCTCTCCGACACACTCAGAAACTGACAGAAACTCTCTGACACTCTCTGACACTCTCTGAAACTCTTTGGCACTATTCGACAATCTCAGACACTGTCTGACTCTATCTGAAACTCTCTGACACTCTCTGACACTCCCTGACACTCTCCAAAACTCTCTGGTCCGCTCTGAAACTATCTGAAAATTTCTGACACTCTCTGAAACTCTCTGAAACACTCTGACACTCTCAGAAACTCTCAGAAGCTCTCTGAAACTCTCTGACACTCTCTGACACTCTCTGAATCTCTCAAACACTCTCTGGCACTCTCTGACACTCTCTGGCACTCTCTGACACTCTCAGAAACTCTCTGAAACTCTCTGGCACTCTCTGAAACTCTGTGAAACTCTCTGACACTCTCAGACACTCTCTGACACTCACGGACACTTTCTGAATCTCTCTGACACTCTCTGACACTCTCAGACAATCTCTGACACTCTCTGACACTTTCGGAAACTCTCTGACACTATCTGGCACTTTCTTAAACTTTCTGACACTCCGTGATACTTTCTGAAACTCTCTGACACTCTCTGACACTCTCTGACACTTTCTGAAACTCTCTGACACTCTCAGACACTCTCTGACACTTTCGGAAACTCTCTGACACTTTCTGAAACTTTCTGACACTCTCTGAATATCTCTGACACTCTCTGACTCTCTCTGACGCTATGTGATACTCTCTGACAATCTCTGAAACTCTCTGACACTCTCTGAAACTCTCTGACACTCCCTGACACTCTCTGAATCTCTCTGAAACTCTCTGACCCTCTGTGACACTCTCTGAAACTTTCTGACACTCTCTGAAACTCTCTGAAGATCTCTGAAACTTTCTGAAAATCTCTGACACTCTCTGACACTCTGTGACACTCTCTGAAGCTCTCTGACACTCTCTGACTCGCTCCGACACACTCTGACACTTTCGGAAACTCTATGACACCATCTGACACTTTCTGAAACTTTCTGACACTCTCTGAATATCTCTGACACTCTCTGACTCTCTCTGACGCTATGTGATACTCTCTGACACTCTCCGACAATCTCTGAAACTCTCAGACACTCTCAGATACTTTCTGACACTCTCTGAAACTCTCTGACACTCTCTGAAACTCTCTGACACTCCCTGACACTCTCTGAATCTCTCTGAAACTCTCTGACCCTCTGTGACACTCTCTGAAACTTTCTGACACTCTCTGACACTCTCTGAAGATCTCTGAAATTTTCTGAAAATCCCTGACACTCTCTGACACTCTGTGACACTCTCTGAAACTCTCTGACACTCTCTGACTCTCTCCGACACACTCAGAAACTGGCAGAAACTCTCAGGCACTCTCTGACACTCTCAGAAAGTCTCTGAAACTCTCTGACACTCTGTGACACTCTCTGAAACTCTCTGACACTCTCTGACATTCTCTGAAACTCTTCGACACTCTCTGACACTCTCAGATACTGTCTGACACTCTCCCAAACTCTCTGACTCACTCTGACACTCCCTGACACGCTCTGACACTCCCTGACACTCTCTGAGATGTCTCTCTGAAGCTCTCTGACACTCTGTGACACTCTCTGACACTTTCTGGCACTCTCTGACTCTCTCAGAAAGTCTCTGAAACTCTCTGACACTCTCTGAAACACTTTGACACTCTTTGACACTCTCAGACACTGTCTGAATCTCTGTGAAACTCTCAGACACTCTGTCATTCTCTGAGACTCTCTGAAGCTCTCTGATACTCTCTGACACTCTGTGACACTCTCTGAAATTCTCTAAAAGTCTATGACACTCTCTGAAACTTTCTGACACTCTCTGAAACACTCTGAAGCTCTCTGAAACTCTCTGAAACTCTCTGACAATCTCAGAAACTCTCAGAAACTCTCTGACACTCTCTGATACTCTCTGACACTCTGTGACACTCTCTGAAATTCTCTAAAAGTCTATGACACTCTCTGAAACTTTCTGACACTCTCTGAAACACTCTGAAGCTCTCTGAAACTCTCTGAAACTCTCCGACAAACTCAAAAACTCTCTGAAACTCTCTGACACTCTCTGACACTCTCTGACACTCGCTGACTCTCTCTGACTCTCGCTGACACTCTCTGATACTCTCTGACAATCACTGACACTATCTGACAATCTCTGAAACTCTCTGACACTCACTGACACTCTGTGACACTCTCTGAATGTCTCTGACACTCTCTGACACTCGCTGACACTCTCTGACTCTCGCTGCCAATCTCTGATACTCTCCGACACTCACTGTCACTATCTGACACTCTCTGAAACTCTCTGACACTCACTGACACTCTGTGACACTCTCTGAAACTCTCTGACGCTCCCTGACACTCTCTGACACTCTCTGAAACTCTCTGACACTCACTGACACTCTGTGACACTCTCTGAAACTCTCTGACACTCGCTGACACTCTCTGACATTCTCTGAAACTCTTCGACAATCTCCGACACTCTCAGATACTGTCTGACACTCTCTGAAACACTCTGACTCACTCTGACACTCCCTGACACGCTCTGACACTCCCTGACACTCTCTGAGATCTCTCTCTGAAGCTCTCTGAAACTCAGTGACACTCTCTGAAACACTCGGACATTCTCTGACATTCTCCGAAACACTCAGAAACTGTCAGGAACTCTCAGGCACTCTCTGACACTCTCTGAAACTCTCTGAAAATCTCTGACACGCTCTGACACTCTGTGACACTCTCTGAAACTCTCTGACAATCTCTGAGTCTCTCCGACACACTCAGAAACTGACAGCAACTCTCAGGCACTCTCTGACACTATCAGAAAGTCTCTGAAACTCTCTGACACGCTCTGAACCTCTTTGACACCATTTGACAATCTCAGACACTGTCTGACTCTATCTGAAACTCTCTGACACTCTCTGACACTCCCTGACACTCTCCAAAACTCTCTAGCACGCTCTGAAACTATCTGAAACTTTCTGACACTCTCTGAATCTCTCTGAAACACTCTGACACTCTCAGAAACTCTCTGAAGCTCTCTGAATCTCTCAAACACTCTCTGGCACTCTCTGACACTCTCTGGCACTCTCTGACACTCTCTGAAACTCTCTGGCACTCTCTGAAACACTCTGAAACTCTGTGAAACTCTCTGACACTCTCAGACACTCTCGGACACTTTCTGAATCTCTTTGACACTCTCTGACACTCTCTGACACTCTCAGACACTCTCTGACACTCTCTGACACTTTCGGAAACTCTCTGACACTATCTGGCACTTTCTGAAACTTTCTGACACTCTCTGAATATCTCTGACACTCTCTGACTCTCTCTGACGGTCTGTGATACTCTCTGACACTCTCTGAAACTTTCTGAAACTCTTCGACACTCTCTGCACTCTCAGATACTGTCTGACACTCTCTGAAACTCTCTGACACTCTCTGAAACTCTCTGCCACTCTCTGACACTCCCTGACACTCTCTGAATCTCTCTGAAACTCTCTGACCCTCTGTGACACTCTCTGAAACTTTCTGACTCTCTCTGACACTCTCTGATGATCTCTGAAACTCTCTGAAAATCTCTGACACTCTCTGACACTCTGTGACACTCTCTGAAAATCTCTGACATTCTCTGAGTCTCTCCGACACACTCAAAAACTGTCAGAAGTTCTCAGGCCTTCTCTGACACTATCAGAATGTCTCTGAAACTCTCTGACACTCTCTGAAACTCTCTGACACTCTCAGACACTTTCTGACTCTCTCTGAAACTCTCTACTATCTCTGACACTCTCTGACACTCTCTGAAGCTCTCTGACAATCTCTGGCACTCTCAGACACTCTCAGACACTCTCAGACACTCTCTGAAGATCTCTAAAACTCTCAGACACTATCTGACACTCTCTGACATTCTCAGACACTCTCAGACACTCTCAGACACTCTCTGAAGATCTCTGAAACTCTCTGAGACTCTCTGACACTCTCTGACACTCTCTGAAAATCTCTGACAATCTCTGGCACTCTCAGACACTCTCAGACACTCTCTGACACACTCTGCAACTCTATGACACTCTGTGACACTCTCTGACACTCTCTGATACTCTCTGACACTCTGTGACTCTCTCTGAAATTCTCTAAAAGTCTATGACAGTCTCTGACACTCTCTTGAAACTTTCCGACACTCTCTGAAACACTCTGAAACACTCTGAAGCTCTCTGAAACTCTCTGAAACTCTCTGACACTCTCTGAAACTCTCTGACACTCTCTGAAACTCTTCGACACTCTCTGACACTCTCAGATACTGTCTGACACTCTCTGAAACTCTCTGACTCACTCTGACACTCCCTGACACGCACTGACACACCCTGGCACTCTCTGAGATCTCTCTCTAAAGCTCTCTGAAACTCAGTGACACCCTCTGAAACACTCGGACATTCTCTGACACTCTCCGAAACACTCTGAAACTGTCAGAAACTCTCAGGCACTCTCTGACACTCTCAGAAAGTCTCTGAAACTCTCGGACACTCTTTAAAACTCTCTGACACTGTCTGACACTCTCTGAAATTCTCTGACACTCTCTGAAAATCTCTGAAACTTTCTGACACTCTCTGAAACTCTCTGAAACTCTCTGACACTCTCTGAAACTCTTGAAAACTCTCTAACACTCTCTGACACTCTCAAAAACTCTCAGAAGCTCTCTGAAAGTCTCTGACACTCTCTGAATCTCTCAGACACTCTCTGGCACTCTCTGACACTCTCTGACACTCTCTGAAACTCTCTGGCACTCTCTGAAACTTTCTGACACTCTCTGAAACTCTCTGAAACACTCTGACACTCTCAAAAACTCTCAGAAGCTCTCTGAAACTCTCAGACACTCTCTGACACTCTCTGACACTTTCTGAAACTATCTGACACTCTCTGACACTCTCAGACAATCTCTGACACTCTCTGACACTTTCGGAAACTCTCTGACACTATCTGGCACTTTCTGAAACTTTCTGACACTCTCTGAATATCTCTGACACACTCTGACTCTCTCTGACGCTCTGTGATGCTCTCTGACACTCTCTGAAACTCTTCGACACTCTCTGACACTCTGTGACACTCTCTGAAACTCTCTGACAATCTCTGAGTCTCTCCGACACACTCAGAAACTGACAGAAACTCTCAGGCACTCTCTGACACTATCAGAAAGTCTCTGAAACTCTCTGACACGCTCTGAAACTCTTTGACACTATTTGACAATCTCAGACACTTTCTGACTCTATCTGAAACTCTCTGACACTCTCTGACAATCCCTGACACTCTCCAAAACACTCTAGCACGCTCTGAAACTATCTGAAACTTTCTGACACTCTCTGAAACACTCTGAAACACTCTGACACTCTCAGAAACTCTCAGAAGCTCTCTGAATCTCTCAAACACTCTCTGGCACTCTCTGACACTCTCTGGCACTCTCTGACACTCTCTGAAACTCTCTGGCACTCTCTGAAACTCTCTGTAACTCTGTGAAACTCTCTGACACTCTCAGACACTCTCGGACACTTTCTGAATCTCTCTGACACTCTCTGACACTCTCAGACACTCTCTGAAACTCTCTGGCACTCTCTGAAACTTTCTGACACTCTCTGAAACTCTCTGAAACTCTCTGACACTCTCAAAAACTCTCAGAAGCTCTCTGAAACTCTCAGACACTCTCTGACACTCTCTGACACTTTCTGAAACTATCTGACACTCTCTGACACTCTCAGACAATCTCTGACACTCTCTGACACTTTCGGAAACTCTCTGACACTATCTGGCACTTTCTGAAACTTTCTGACACTCTCTGAATATCTCTGACACACTCTGACTCTCTGACGCTCTGTGATGCTCTCTGACACTCTCTGAAACTCTTCGACACTCTCTGACACTCTGTGACACTCTCTGAAACTCTCTGACAATCTATGAGTCTCTCCGACACACTCAGAAACTGACAGAAACTCTCAGGCACTCTCTGACACTATCAGAAAGTCTCTGAAACTCTCTGACACGCTCTGAAACTCTTTGACACTATTTGACAATCTCAGACACTTTCTGACTCTATCTGAAACTCTCTGACACTCTCTGACACTCCCTGACACTCTCCAAAACTCTCTAGCACGCTCTGAAACTATCTGAAACTTTCTGACACTCTCTGAAACACTCTGAAACACTCTGACACTCTCAGAAACTCTCAGAAGCTCTCTGAAACTCTCTGACACTCTCTGACACTCTCTGAATCTCTCAAACACTCTCTGGCACTCTCTGACACTCTCTGGCACTCTCTGACAATCTCTGAAACTCTCTGAAACTCTCTGGCACTCTCTGAAACTCTCTGTAACTCTGTGAAACTCTCTGACACTCTCAGACACTCTCGGACACTTTCTGAATCTCTCTGACACTCTCTGACACTCTCTGACACTTTCGGAAACTCTCTGACACTATCTGGCACTTTCTGAAACTTTCTGACACTCTCTGAATATCTCTGACACTCTCTGACTCTCTCTGACGGTCTGTGATAGTCTCTGACACTCTCTGAAACTCTCTGACACTCCCTGACACTCTCTGAATCTCTCTGAAACTCTCTGACCCTCTGTGACACTCTCTGAAACTTTCTGACTCTCTCTGACACTCTCTGAAGAACTCTGAAACTCTGAAAATCTCCGACACACTCAGAAACTGTCAGAAACTCTCAGGCACTCTCTGACACTATCAGAATGTCTCTGAAACTCTCTGACACTCTCTGAAACTCTCTGACACTCTCAGACACTTTCTGACTCTCTCTGAAACTCTCTACTATCTCTGACACTCTCTGACACTCTCTGAAGCTCTCTGATACTCTCTGACATTCTGTGACTCTCTCTGAAATTCTCTAAAATTCTATGACACTCTCTGACACTCTCTTGAATCTTTCCGACACTCTCTGAAACACTCTGAAACACTGTGAAACTCTCTGACAATCTCAGAAAATCTCAGAACCTCTCTGAAACTCTCAGATACTGTCTGACACTCTGTGACAATCACTGAAACTCTCTGACATTCTCTGACACTCGATGACTCTCTCTGAATCTCGCAGACACTGTCTGACAATCTCTGAAACGCTCTGACACTCACTGACACTCTGTGGCACTCACCGGCACTCTCTGAAGATCTCTGAAACTCTCTGAAAATCTCTGACACTCTCTGAATCTCTGTGACACTCTCTGAAACACTCTGACACTCTCTGACACTCTCTGAAACACTCAGAAACTGTCAGAAACTCTCAGGCACTCTCTGAAACTCTCAGAAAGTCTCTGAAACTCTCTGATACTCTCTGAAACCCTCTGACACTCTCTGACACTCTCTGGCACTCTCTGAAACTCTTTGACACTCTTTGACAATCTCAGACACTGTCTGACTCTCTCTGAAACTCTCTGACACTCTCTGACACTCCCTGACACTCTCTGAAGCGTTCTGAAACTCTCTGACACTCTGTGACACCCTCTGAAACTCTCTGAAACTCTCGGACACTCTCTGAAGCTTTCTGACACTCTCTGAAACTCTCTGAAACTCTTTGTAACTATCTGACACTCTCAGAAGCTCTCTGAAACTCTCTGACACTCTCAGAAACTCTCTGCCACTCTCTGACACTATCTGAGACTCTCTGAAATTCTCTGAAACTCTCTGACACTCTCTGAAATTCTCTGACACTCTCTGACACTCTCAGAAACTCTCTGACACTCTGTGATACTTTCTGAAATTCTCTGACATTATCTGACACTTTCTGAAACTCTCGGACACTCTCTGAATCTCTGAAACTCTCCGAAACTCTTGTCACACTCTCTGAAACTTTCTGGCACTCTCTGACACTCTCTGAAGATCTCTGGCACTCTCTGAAAATCTCTGACACTCTCTGAAACTCTGTGACACTCTCTGAAAGACTCTGACACTCTCTGACACTCTCAGACACTCTCTGACACTCTCTGACACTTTCTGAAACTCTCGGACACTCTCTGACACACTCTGTAACTCTATGACACTCTGTGACACTCTCTGACACTCTCTGAAACTCTCTGAAAAGCTCTGACACTCTGTGAAACTCTCTGAAACTCTCTGACACTCTTTGACACTCTCTGACACTCTCTGAAACTTTCTGACACTCTCTGACACTCTCTGAACATCTCTGAAACTCTCTGAAAATCTCTGACACTCTCTGACACTCTGTGACACTCTCAGATACTCTCTGCCTCTCTCAGACACACTCCGACACACTCAGAATCTCTCAGAAACTCTCTGGAAATCTTTGACACTCTCTGAACATCTCTGTAACTCTCTGAAACTCTCTGAAACTCTCTGACACTCTTTGACGCTCTCTGACACTCTCTGAAACTCTGTGAAAGTCTTTGACACTCTGACACTCACTGACTCTCTCTGAAACTCTCTGACACTCTCTGAAACTCTCTGAAACTGTCTGACACTCTCTGACAATCTCTGACACTCTCTGTATCTCTCTGAATCACTCTGACACTCACTGACACTCTCTGAAACTCTCTGACAATCTCTGAAACTTTCTGACACTCTCTGAAACTCTCTGAAGCTCTCTGAAACTCTCTGAAACTCTCTGACTCTCTCAGAAACACTCAGAAACTCCCTGAAACTCTCTGAGACTCTCTGGCACTCTCTGAGACTCTCTGAAACTCTCTGACACTCTCTGAAACTCTCTGAAACTCTCTGACACTCTCTGAAACTCTCTGACAATCTCTGGCACTCTCAGACACTCTCAGACACTCTCAGACACTCTCTGACACTGTCTGAATCTCTCGGACACTCTCTGAATCTCTCTGAAACTCTCCGACACTCTGTGACACTCTCTGAAACTTTCTCACACTCTCTGACACTCTCTGAAGATCTCTGAAACTCTCTGAAAATCTCTGACACTCTCTGAAACTCTGTGAAACTCTCTGAAACACTCTGAAACTCTCTGACATTCTCTGAAACTCTCTGAAAATCTTTGTAACTCTCTGACACTCTCAGAAACTCTCAGAAGCTCTCTGAAACTCTCAGACACTCTCAGACACTCTCTGACACTATCTGAGACTCTCTGAAACTCTCTGACACTCTCTGACACTCTCCGAAACTGTCTGAAACTCTCTGACACTCTCCGACACTCTCTGAAAGTCTCTGACACTCTCTGACATTTTCTGACACTCTCTGAAACTCTCTGACACTCTCTGACACTCTCTGACACTCTCTGACACTCTGTGACACTTTCTGAAACTCTCTGACACTATCTGACACTTTCTGAATCTCGCTGACACTCTCTGTATCTCTCTGAAACTCTCCGACATTCTGTGACACTCTCTGAAACTTTCTGGCACTCTCTGACACTCTCTGAAGATCTCTGACACTTTCTGAAACTCTCTGACACTATCTGATTCTTTCTGAAACTCCCGGACACTCTCTGACACACTCTGCAACTCTATGACACTCTGTGACACTCTCTGACACTCTCTGAATATCTCTGAAAAGCTCTGACACTCTGTGACACTCTCTGAAACTCTCTGAAACTCACTGACACTCTCTGACTCTCTCTGAAACTTTCTGACACTCTGTGACACTCTCAGATACTCTCTGACACTCTCAGACACACTCCGACACACTCAGAAACTCTCAGAAACTCTCTGGAAATCTCTGACACTCGCAGGAAGTCTCTGAAACACTCTGACACTCTCTGAAACTCTCTGACACTCTCTGACGCTCTCTGACACTCTGTGAAACTCTGTGACACTCTTTGACACTCTCTGACACTCACTGACTCTCTCTGAAACTCTCTGCCACTCTGTGACACTCTCTGAAACTCTCTGACACTCTCTGAAACTTTCTGACACTCTCTGAAACTCTCTGAGACTCTCTGAAACTCTCTGACACTCTCTGAAACTCTCGGAAACTCTCTGACACTCTCTGACACTCTCTGAAACTCTCTGACAATCTCTGGCACACTCAGACACTCTCAGACACTCTCTGAAAATCTCTGAAACTCTCTGACACTCTCTGACACTCTCTGAAACTTTCTCGCACTCTCTGACACTCTCTGAAGATCTCTAAAACTCTCTGACATTCTCAGACACTCTCTGACATTCTCTGACACTTTCTGAAACTCTCTGACAGTACCTGACACTTTCTGAAACTCTCGGACACTCTCTGACACACTCTGCAACTCTATGACACTCTGTGACACTCTCTGGCACTCTCTGACATTCTCTGAATCTCTCTGAAACTCTCTGACACTCTGTGACACTCTGACACTCTCAGAAACTCTCAGAAGCTCTCAGAAATTCTCTGAAACTCTCTGACACTCTCTGAAACCCTCTGACACTCTCTGACACTCTCTGACACTCTCTGAAACTCTTTGACACTCTTTGACACTCTCAGACACTGTCTGACTCTCTCTGAAACTGTCTGACACTCTCTGACACTCCCTGACACTCTCTGAAGCTTTCTGAAACTCTCTGCCACTCTGTGACACCCTCTGAAACTCTCTGAAACTCTCGGACACTCTCTGAAACTTTCTGACACTCTCTGAAACTCTCTGAAACTCTTTGTAACTCTCTGACACTCTCAGAAACTCTCAGAAGCTCTCTGAAACTCTCTGACACTCTCTGACACTCTCTGAAACTCTCAGACACTCTCAGACACTCTCTGACACTCTCTGACACTATCTGAGACTCTCTGAAACTCTCTGACACTCTCTGAAACTCTCTGACACTCTCTGACACTCTCTGAAACTCTCTGACAATCTCTGGCACTCTCAGACACTCTCAGACACTCTCTGAAGATCTCTGAAACTCTCTGACACTATCTGACTCTTTCTGAATCTCTCGGACACTCTCTGAATCTCTCTGAATCTCTCCGACACTCTGTCAAACTCTCTGAAACTTTCTCGCACTCTCTGACACTCTCTGAAGATCTCTGAAACTCTCTGAAAATCTCTGACACTCTCTGAAACTCTGTGAAACTCTCTGAAACACTCTGACACTCTGTGACATTCTCAGACACTCTCTGACACTCTCTGACACTTTCTGAAACTCTCTGACAGTATCTGACACTTTCTGAAACTCTCGGACACTCTCTGACACACTCTGCAACTCTGTGTCACTCTGTGACACTCTCTTACACATTCTGAATCTCTCTGAAACTCTCTGAAACTCTGTGACACTCTGAAACTCTCTGAAACTCCCTGACACTCTCTGACACTCTCTGAAACTTTCTGACACTCTCTGACACTCTCTGAACATCTCTGAAACTCTCTGAAAATCTCTGACACTCTCTGACACTCTGTGACACTCTCAGATACTCTCTGCCTCTCTCAGACACACTCCGACACACTCAGAATCTCTCAGAAACTCTCTGGAAATCTTTGACACTCTCTGAACATCTTTGAAACTCTCTGAAACTCTCTGAAACTCTCTGACACTCTTTGACGCTCTCTGACACTCTCTGAAACTCTGTGAAAGTCTTTGACTCTCTGACACTCACTGACTCTCTCTGAAACTCTCTGACACTCTCTGAAACTCTCTGAAACTGTCTGACACTCTCTGACAATCTCTGACACTCTCTGTATCTCTCTGAATCACTCTGACACTCACTGACACTCTCTGAAACTCTCTGACAATCTCTGAAACTTTCTGACACTCTCTGAAACTCTCTGAAGCTCTCTGAAACTCTCTGAAACTCTCTGACTCTCTCAGAAACACTCAGAAACTCCCTGAAACTCTCTGAGACTCTCTGGCACTCTCTGAGACTCTCTGAAACTCTCTGACACTCTCTGACACTCTCTGAAACTCTCTGAAACTCTCTGACACTCTCTGAAACTCTCTGACAATCTCTGGCACTCTCAGACACTCTCAGACACTCTCAGACACTCTCTGACACTGTCTGAATCTCTCGGACACTCTCTGAATCTCTCTGAAACTCTCCGACACTCTGTGACACTCTCTGAAACTTTCTCACACTCTCTGACACTCTCTGAAGATCTCTGAAACTCTCTGAAAATCTCTGACACTCTCTGAAACTCTGTGAAACTCTCTGAAACACTCTGAAACTCTCTGACATTCTCTGAAACTCTCTGAAAATCTTTGTAACTCTCTGACACTCTCAGAAACTCTCAGAAGCTCTCTGAAACTCTCAGACACTCTCAGACACTCTCTGACACTCTCTGACACTATCTGAGACTCTCTGAAACTCTCTGACACTCTCTGACACTCTCCGAAACTGTCTGAAACTCTCTGACACTCTCCGACACTCTCTGAAAGTCTCTGACACTCTCTGACATTTTCTGACACTCTCTGAAACTCTCTGACACTCTCTGACACTCTCTGACACTCTCTGACACTCTGTGACACTTTCTGAAACTCTCTGACACTATCTGACACTTTCTGAATCTCGCGGACACTCTCTGTATCTCTCTGAAACTCTCCGACATTCTGTGACCCTCTCTGAAACCTTCTGGCACTCTCTGACACTCTCTGAAGATCTCTGACACTTTCTGAAACTCTCTGACACTATCTGATTCTTTCTGAAACTCCCGGACACTCTCTGACACACTCTGCAACTCTATGACACTCTGTGACACTCTCTGACACTCTCTGAATATCTCTGAAAAGCTCTGACACTCTGTGACACTCTCTGAAACTCACTGACACTCTCTGACTCTCTCTGAAACTTTCTGACACTCTGTGACACTCTCAGATACTCTCTGACACTCTCAGACACACTCCGACACACTCAGAAACTCTCAGAAACTCTCTGGAAATCTCTGACACTCGCAGGAAGTCTCTGAAACACTCTGACACTCTCTGAAACTCTCTGACACTCTCTGACGCTCTCTGACACTCTGTGAAACTCTGTGACACTCTTTGACACTCTCTGACACTCACTGACTCTCTCTGAAACTCTCTGACACTCTCTGAAACTTTCTGACACTCTCTGAAACTCTCTGAGACTCTCTGAAACTCTCTGACACTCTCTGAAACTCTCGGAAACTCTCTGACACTCTCTGAAACTCTCTGACAATCTCTGGCACACTCAGACACTCTCAGACACTCTCTGAAAATCTCTGAAACTCTCTGACACTCTCTGACACTCTCTGAAACTTTCTCGCACTCTCTGACACTCTCTGAAGATCTCTAAAACTCTCTGACATTCTCAGACACTCTCTGACATTCTCTGACACTTTCTGAAACTCTCTGACAGTACCTGACACTTTCTGAAACTCTCGGACACTCTCTGACACACTCTGCAACTCTATGGCACTCTGTGACACTCTCTGGCACTCTCTGACATTCTCTGAATCTCTCTGAAACTCTCTGACACTCTGTGACACTCTGACACTCTCAGAAACTCTCAGAAGCTCTCAGAAATTCTCTGAAACTCTCTGACACTCTCTGAAACCCTCTGACACTCTCTGACACTCTCTGACACTCTCTGAAACTCTTTGACACTCTTTGACACTCTCAGACACTGTCTGACTCTCTCTGAAACTGTCTGACACTCTCTGACACTCCCTGACACTCTCTGAAGCTTTCTGAAACTCTCTGCCACTCTGTGACACCCTCTGAAACTCTCTGAAACTCTCGGACACTCTCTGAAACTTTCTGACACTCTCTGAAACTCTCTGAAACTCTTTGTAACTCTCTGACACTCTCAGAAACTCTCAGAAGCTCTCTGAAACTCTCTGACACTCTCTGACACTCTCTGAAACTCTCAGACACTCTCAGACACTCTCTGACACTCTCTGACACTATCTGAGACTCTCTGAATCTCTCTGACACTCTCTGAAACTCTCTGACACTCTCTGACACTCTCTGAAACTCTCTGACAATCTCTGGCACTCTCAGACACACTCAGACACTCTCTGAAGATCTCTGAAACTCTCTGACACTATCTGACTCTTTCTGAATCTCTCGGACACTCTCTGAATCTCTCTGAATCTCTCCGACACTCTGTCAAACTCTCTGAAACTTTCTCGCACTCTCTGACACTCTCTGAAGATCTCTGAAACTCTCTGAAAATCTCTGACACTCTCTGAAACTCTGTGAAGCTCTCTGAAACACTCTGACACTCTGTGAAATTCTCAGACACTCTCTGACACTCTCTGACACTTTCTGAAACTCTCTGACAGTATCTGACACTTTCTGAAACTCTCGGACACTCTCTGACACACTCTGCAACTCTGTGAAACTCTCTGACACTCTCTGAATCTCTCTGAAACTCTCTGACAATCTCTGGCACACTCAGACACTCTCAGACACTCTCTGAAAATCTCTGAAACTCTCTGACACTCTCTGAAACTTTCTCGAACTCTCTGACACTCTCTGAAGATCTCTAAAACTCTCTGACATTCTCAGACACTCTCTGACACTCTGCCACTTTCTGAAACTCTCTGACAGTATCTGACACTTTCTGAAACTCTCGGACACTCTCTGACACACTCTGCAACTCTATGACACTCTATGACACTCTCTGACACTCTCTGACATTCTCTGAATCTCTCTGAAACTCTCTGACACTCTGTGACACTCTGACACTCTCAGAAACTCTCAGAAGCTCTCAGAAATTCTCTGAATCTCTCTGACACTCTATGACACCCTCTGACACTCTCTGACACTCTCTGACACTCTCTGAAACTCTTTGACACTCTTTGACACTCTCAGACACTGTCTGACTCTCTCAGAAACTCTCTGAAACTGTCTGACACTCTCTGACACTCCCTGACACTCTCTGAAGCTTTCTGAAACTCTCTGCCACTCTGTGACACCCTCTGAAACTCTCTGAAACTCTTTGCCACTCTCTGAAACTTTCTGACACTCTCTGAAACTCTCTGAAAATCTTTGTAACTCTCTGACACTCTCAGAAACTCTCAGAAGCTCTCTGAAACTCTCAGACACTCTCAGACACTCTCTGACACTCTCTGACACTATCTGAGACTCTCTGAAACTCTCTGACACTCTCTGACACTCTCCGAAACTGTCTGAAACTCTCTGACACTCTCCGACACTCTCTGAAAGTCTCTGACACTCTCTGACATTTTCTGACACTCTCTGAAACTCTCTGACACTCTCTGACACTCTCTGACACTCTCTGACACTCTGTGACACTTTCTGAAACTCTCTGACACTATCTGACACTTTCTGAATCTCGCGGACACTCTCTGTATCTCTCTGAAACTCTCCGACATTCTGTGACACTCTCTGAAACCTTCTGGCACTCTCTGACACTCTCTGAAGATCTCTGACACTTTCTGAAACTCTCTGACACTATCTGATTATTTCTGAAACTCCCGGACACTCTCTGACACACTCTGCAACTCTATGACACTCTGTGACACTCTCTGACACTCTCTGAATATCTCTGAAAAGCTCTGACACTCTGTGACACTCTCTGAAACTCACTGACACTCTCTGACTCTCTCTGAAACTTTCTGACACTCTGTGACACTCTCAGATACTCTCTGACACTCTCAGACACACTCCGACACACTCAGAAACTCTCAGAAACTCTCTGGAAATCTCTGACACTCGCAGGAAGTCTCTGAAACACTCTGACACTCTCTGAAACTCTCTGACACTCTCTGACGCTCTCTGACACTCTGTGAAACTCTGTGACACTCTTTGACACTCTCTGACACTCACTGACTCTCTCTGAAACTCTCTGACACTCTCTGAAACTTTCTGACACTCTCTGAAACTCTCTGAGACTCTCTGAAACTCTCTGACACTCTCTGAAACTCTCGGAAACTCTCTGACACTCTCTGAAACTCTCTGACAATCTCTGGCACACTCAGACACTCTCAGACACTCTCTGAAAATCTCTGAAACTCTCTGACACTCTCTGACACTCTCTGAAACTTTCTCGCACTCTCTGACACTCTCTGAAGATCTCTAAAACTCTCTGACATTCTCAGACACTCTCTGACATTCTCTGACACTTTCTGAAACTCTCTGACAGTACCTGACACTTTCTGAAACTCTCGGACACTCTCTGACACACTCTGCAACTCTATGGCACTCTGTGACACTCTCTGGCACTCTCTGACATTCTCTGAATCTCTCTGAAACTCTCTGACACTCTGTGACACTCTGACACTCTCAGAAACTCTCAGAAGCTCTCAGAAATTCTCTGAAACTCTCTGACACTCTCTGAAACCCTCTGACACTCTCTGACACTCTCTGACACTCTCTGAAACTCTTTGACACTCTTTGACACTCTCAGACACTGTCTGACTCTCTCTGAAACTGTCTGACACTCTCTGACACTCCCTGACACTCTCTGAAGCTTTCTGAAACTCTCTGCCACTCTGTGACACCCTCTGAAACTCTCTGAAACTCTCGGACACTCTCTGAAACTTTCTGACACTCTCTGAAACTCTCTGAAACTCTTTGTAACTCTCTGACACTCTCAGAAACTCTCAGAAGCTCTCTGAAACTCTCTGACACTCTCTGACACTCTCTGAAACTCTCAGACACTCTCAGACACTCTCTGACACTCTCTGACACTATCTGAGACTCTCTGAAACTCTCTGACACTCTCTGAAACTCTCTGACACTCTCTGACACTCTCTGAAACTCTCTGACAATCTCTGGCACTCTCAGACACACTCAGACACTCTCTGAAGATCTCTGAAACTCTCTGACACTATCTGACTCTTTCTGAATCTCTCGGACACTCTCTGAATCTCTCTGAATCTCTCCGACACTCTGTCAAACTCTCTGAAACTTTCTCGCACTCTCTGACACTCTCTGAAGATCTCTGAAACTCTCTGAAAATCTCTGACACTCTCTGAAACTCTGTGAAGCTCTCTGAAACACTCTGACACTCTGTGAAATTCTCAGACACTCTCTGACACTCTCTGACACTTTCTGAAACTCTCTGACAGTATCTGACACTTTCTGAAACTCTCGGACACTCTCTGACACACTCTGCAACTCTGTGAAACTCTCTGACACTCTCTGAAACTCTCTGACAATCTCTGGCACACTCAGACACTCTCAGACACTCTCTGAAAATCTCTGAAACTCTCTGACACTCTCTGAAACTTTCTCGAACTCTCTGACACTCTCTGAAGATCTCTAAAACTCTCTGACATTCTCAGACACTCTCTGACACTCTGCCACTTTCTGAAACTCTCTGACAGTATCTGACACTTTCTGAAACTCTCGGACACTCTCTGACACACTCTGCAACTCTATGACACTCTATGACACTCTCTGACACTCTCTGACATTCTCTGAATCTCTCTGAAACTCTCTGACACTCTGTGACACTCTGACACGCTCAGAAACTCTCAGAAGCTCTCAGAAATTCTCTGAATCTCTCTGACACTCTATGACACCCTCTGACACTCTCTGACACTCTCTGACACTCTCTGAAACTCTTTGACACTCTTTGACACTCTCAGACACTGTCTGACTCTCTCAGAAACTCTCTGAAACTGTCTGACACTCTCTGACACTCCCTGACACTCTCTGAAGCTTTCTGAAACTCTCTGCCACTCTGTGACACCCTCTGAAACTCTCTGAAACTCTTTGCCACTCTCTGAAACTTTCTGACACTCTCTGAAACTCTCTGAAACTCTTTGTAACTCTCTGACACTCTCAGAAACTCTCAGAAGCTCTCTGAAACTCTCTGACACTCTCTGACACTCTCTGAAACTCTCAGACACTCTCAGACACTCTCTGACACTCTCTGACACTATCTGAGACTCTCTGAAACTCTCTGAGACTCTCTGAAACTCTCTGACACTCTCTGACACTCTCTGACACTCTCTGACACTCTCAGACACTCTCTGACACTCTGTGACACTTCCTGAAACTCTCTGACACTATCTGACACTTTCTGAATCTCTCGGACACTCTCTGAATCTCTCTGAAACTCTCCGACACTCTGTGACACTCTCTGAAACTTTCTGGCACTCTCTGACACTCTCTGAAGATCTCTGGCACTCTCTGAAAATCTCTGACACTCTCTGAAACTCTGTGACACTCTCTGAAAGACTCTGACACTCTCTCACACTCTCAGACACTCTCTGACACTCTCTGACACTTTCTGAAACTCTCTGACACTATCTGACTCTTTCTGAAACTCTCGGACATTCTCTGACACACTCTGCAACTCTATGACACTATGTGACACTCTCTGACACTCTCTGAGTCTCTCTGAAAAGCTCTGACACTCTGTGACACTCTCTGAAACTCTCTGAAAGTCCCTGACACTCTCTGACTCTCTCTGAAACTTTCTGACACTCTCTGACACTCTCTGAACATCTCTGAAACTCTCTGAAAATCTCTGACACTCTCTGACACTCTGTGACACTCTCAAATACTCTCTGACTCTCTCAGACACACTCTGACACACTCAGACACTCTCAGAAACTCTCTGGAACTCTGGCACTCTCAGAAAGTCTCTGAAACACTCTGACACTCTCTGAAACTCTCTGACACTATCTGACGCTCTCTGACACTCTCTGAAACTCTGTGATACACTTTGACACTCTGACACTCACTGACTCTCTCTGAAACTCTCTGACACTCTCTGAAACTCTCTGAAACTGTCTGAAACACTCTGACAATCTCTGACACTCTCCGAATCTCTCTGAATCACTCTGACACTCTGTGACACTCTCTGAAACTCTCTGACACTCTCTGAAACTTTCTGACACACTCTGAAACTCTGTGAAGCTCTCTGAAACTCTCTGAAACTCTCTGACACTATCTGACTCTTTCTGAATCTCTCGGACACTCTCTGAATCTCTCTGAATCTCTCCGACACTCTGTCAAACTCTCTGAAACTTTCTCGCACTCTCTGACACTCTCTGAAGATCTCTGAAACTCTCTGAAAATCTCTGACACTCTCTGAAACTCTGTGAAACTCTCTGAAACACTCTGACACTCTGTGACATTCTCAGACACTCTCTGACACTCTCTGACACTTTCTGAAACTCTCTGACAGTATCTGACACTTTCTGAAACTCTCGGACACTCTCTGACACACTCTGCAACTCTGTGTCACTCTGTGACACTCTCTTTCACATTCTGAATCTCTCTGAAACTCTCTGAAACTCTGTGACACTCTGTAACTCTCTGAAACTCCCTGACACTCTCTGACACTCTCTGAAACTTTCTGACACTCTCTGACACTCTCTGAACATCTCTGAAACTCTCTGAAAATCTCTGACACTCTCTGACACTCTGTGACACTCTCAGATACTCTCTGCCTCCCGCAGACACACTTCGACACACTCAGAATCTCTCAGAAACTATCTGGCACTCTCTGACATTCTCAGAAAATCTCTGAAACTCTTTGACACTCTCTGAAACTCTCTGAAACTCTCTGACACTCTCTGACACTCTCTGAAACTCTTTGACACTCTTTGACACTATGTGACACTGTCTGACTCTCTCTGAAACTCTCTGACACTCTCTGACACTCCCTGACACTCTCTGAAACTCTCTGACACTCTCTGAAACTCTTTGACTCTCTTTGACAATCTCAGACACTGTCTGACTCTATCTGAAACTCTCTGACACTCTTTGACAATCTCAGACAATGTCTGACTCTATCTGAAACTCTCTGACACTCTCTGACATTCCCTGACACTGCCTGAAGCTCTCTGACACTCTCTGACACTCTCTGAAACTCTCTGACACTCTCTGACACTCTCTGAAACTCTCTGACAATCTCTGACACTCTCAGACACTCTCTGACACTCTCTGACACTTTCTGAAACTCTCTGACACTATCTGACACTTTCTGAATCTCTCGGACACTCTCTGAATCTCTCTGAAACTCTCCGACACTCTGTGACACTCTCTGAAACTTTCTGGCACTCTCTGACACTCTCTGAAGATCTCTGAAACTCTCTGAAAATCTCTGACACTCTCTGAAACTCTCTGACACTCACTGACACTCTGTGGCCCTCACTGACACTCTCTGAAGATCTCTGAAACTCTCTGAAAATCTCTGACACTCTCTGAAACTCTGTGACACTCTCTGAAACACTCTGACAATCTCTGACACACTCCGGCACACTCAGAAACTGTCAGAAACTCTCAGGCACTCTCTGACACTCTCAGAAATTCTCTGAAACTCTCTGACACTCTCTGAAACCCTCTGACACTGTCTGACACTCTCTGAAACTCTTTGACACTCTTTGACACTCTCAGACACTGTCTGACTCTCTCTGAAACTCTCTGAAACTCTCTGACACTCTCTGACACTCCCTGACACTCTCTGAAGCTTTCTGAAACTCTCTGCCACTCTGTGACACCCTCTGAAACTCTCTGAAACTCTCGGACAATCTCTGAAACTTTCTGACACTTTCTGAAACTCTCTGAAACTCTTTGTAACTCTCTGACACTTTCAGAAACTCTCAGAAGCTCACTGAAACTCTCTGACACTCTCTGAAAATCTCAGACACTCTCTGACATTCTCTGACACTCTCTGACACTATCTGAGACTCTCTGAAACTCTCTGACACTCTCTGAAATTCTCTGAAACTCTCTGACACTCTCTGAAACTCTCTGACACTCTCTGACACTCTCAGACACTCTCTGACACTCTGTGACACTTTCTGAAACTCTCTGACACTATCTGACACTTTCTGAATCTCTCGGACACTCTCTGAATCTCTCTGAAACTCTCCGTCACTCTGTGACACCCTCTGAAACTTTCTGGCACTTTCTGACACTCTCTGAAGATCTCTGGCACTCTCTGAAAATCTCTGACACTCTCTGAAACTCTGTGACACTCTCTGAAAGACTCTGACACTCCCTCACACTCTCAGACACTCTCTGACACTCTCTGACACTTTCTGAAACTCTCTGACACTATCTGACTCTTTCTGAAACTCTCGGACATTCTCTGACACACTCTGCAACTCTATGACACTATGTGACACTCTCTGACACTCTCTGAGTCTCTCTGAAAAGCTCTGACACTCTGTGACACTCTCTGAAACTCTCTGAAAGTCCCTGACACTCTCTGACTCTCTCTGAAACTTTCTGACACTCTCTGACACTCTCTGAACATCTCTGAAACTCTCTGAAAATCTCTGACACTCTCTGACTCTCTCTGAAACTCTCTAACAATCTCTGACACTCTCTGAATCTCTCTGAATCACTCTGACACTCTGTGACACTCTCTGAAACTCTCTGACACACTCTGAAACTCTGTGAAGCTCTCTGACACTCTCTGAAACTCTCTGACTCTCTCTGAAACTCTCAGACACTCTCTGACACTCTCTGACACTTTCTGAAACTCTCTGACACTATCTGACACTTTCTGAATCTCTCGGACACTCTCTGAATCTCTCTGAAACTCTCCGACACTCTGTGACACTCTCTGAAACTTTCTGGCACTCTCTGACACTCTGTGAAGATCTCTGGCACTCTCTGAAAATCTCTGACACTCTCTGAAACTCTGTGACACTCTCTGAAAGACTCTGACACTCTCTGACACTCTCAGACACTCTCTGACACTCTCTGACACATTCTGAAACTCTCTGACACTATCTGACTCTTTCTGAAACTCTCAGACACTCTCTGACACACTCTGCAACTCTATGACACTCTGTGACACTCTCTGACACTCTCTGAATCTCTTTGAAAAGCTCTGACACTCTGTGACACTCTCTGAAACTCTCTGAAAGTCCCTGACACTCTCTGACTCTCTCTGAAACTTTCTGAAACTCTGTGACACACTTTGACACTCTCTGACACTCACTGACTCTCTCTGAAACTCTCTGAAACTGTCTGACAATCTCTGGCAATCTCTGACACTCTCTGAATCTCTCTGAATCAGTCTGACACTCTGTGACACTCTCTGAAACTCTCTGAAACTTTCTGAAACTCTCTGAAACTCTCTGAAGCTCTCTGAAACTCTCTGAAACTCTCTGACACTCTCTGACACTCTCTGAAACTCTCTGAAACTCTCTGACACTCTCTGACACTCTCTGAAACTCTCTGACAATCTCTGGCACTCTCAGACACTCTCAGACACTCTCTGAAGATCTCTGAAACTCTCTGACACTATCTGACACTTTCTGAATCTCTCGGACACTCTCTGAATCTCTCTGAAACTCAGTGACTCTCTGTCACACTCTCTGAAACTTTCTCGCACTCTCTGACACTCTCTGAAGATCTCTGAAACTCTCTGACATTCTGAGACACTCTCTGACACTCTCTGACACTTTCTGAAACTCTCTGACAGTATCTGACACTTTCTGAAACTCTCGGACACTCTCTGACACACTCTGCAACTCTGCGTCACTCTGTGACACTCTCTGACACTTTCTGACACTCTCTGGATCTCTCTGAAACTCTCTGACACTCTGTGACACTCTGTAACTCTCTGAAGCTCCCTGACACTCTCTGACACTCTCTGAACATCTCTGAAACTCTCTGAAAATCTCTGACACTCTCTGACACTCTGTGACACTCTCAGATACTCTCTGACTCCCGCAGACACACTTCGACACACTCAGAAACTCTCAGAAACTCTCTGACTGTATCTGACACTTTCTGAAACTCTCTGACACTCTCTGACACACTCTGCAACTCTATGACACTCTATGAAACTCTCTGACACTCTCTGACATTCTCTGAATCTCTCTGAAACTCTCTGACACTCTGTGACACTCTGACACTCTCAGAAACTCTCAGAAGCTCTCAGAAATTCTCTGAAACTCTCTGACACTCTCTGACACCCTCTGACACTCTCTGACACTCTCTGACACTCTCTGAAACTCTTTGACACTCTTTGACACTCTCAGACACTGTCTGACTCTCTCAGAAACTCTCTGAAACTGTCTGACACTCTCTGACACTCCCTGACACTCTCTGAAGCTTTCTGAAACTCTCTGCCACTCTGTGACACCCTCTGAAACTCTCTGAAACTCTTTGCCACTCTCTGAAACTTTCTGACACTCTCTGAAACTCTCTGAAACTCTTTGTAACTTTCTGACACTCTCAGAAACTCTCAGAAGCTCTCTGAAACTCTCTGACACTCTCTGACACTCTCTGACACTCTCTGAAACTCTCAGACACTCTCAGACACTCTCTGACACTCTCTGACACTATCTGAGACTCTCTGAAGCTCTCTGACACTCTCTGAAACTCTCTGACACTCTCTGACACTCTCTGACACTCTCTGAAACTCTCTGACACTCCCTGACACTCTCAGACACTCTCTGACACTCTGTGACACTTTCTGAAACTCTCTGACACTATCTGACACTTTCTGAATCTCTCGGACACTCTCTGAATCTCTCTGAAACTCTCCGACACTCTGTGACACTCTCTGAAACTTTCTGGCAATCTCTGACACTCTCTGAAGATCTCTGGCACTCTCTGAAAATCTCTGACCCTCTCTGAAACTCTGTGACACTCTCTGAAAGACTCTGACACTCTCTCACGCTCTCAGACACTCTCTGACACTCTCTGACACTTTCTGAAACTCTCTGACACTATCTGACTCTTTCTGAAACTCTCGGACACTCTCTGACACACTCTGCAACTCTATGACACTATGTGACACTCTCTGACACTCTCTGAATCTCTCTGAAAAGCTCTGACACTCTCTGACACTCTCTGAAACTCTCTGAAACTCCCTGACACTCTCTGACTCTCTCTGAAACTTTCTGACACTCTCTGACACTCTCTGAACATCTCTGAAACTCTCTGAAAATCTCTGACTCTCTCTGACACTCTGTGACACTCTCAGATACTCTCTGACTCTCTCAGACACACTCCGACACACTCAGAAACTCTCAGAAACTCTCTGGAACTCTCTGACACTCTCAGAAATTCTCTGAAACACTCTGACACTCTCTGAATCTCTCTGACACTATCTGACGCTCCCTGACACTCTCTGAAACTCTGTGACACACTTTGACTCTCTGACACTCACTGACTCTCTCTGAAACTCTCTGACACTCTCTGAAACTCTCTGAAGCTGTCTGAAACTCTCTAACAATCTCTGACACTCTCTGAATCTCTCTGAATCACTCTGACACTCTGTGACACTCTCTGAAACTCTCTGACACACTCTGAAACTCTGTGAAGCTCTCTGACACTCTCTGAAACTCTCTGACTCTCTCTGAAACTCTCAGACACTCTCTGACACTCTCTGACACTTTCTGAAACTCTCTGACACTATCTGACACTTTCTGAATCTCTCGGACACTCTCTGAATCTCTCTGAAACTCTCCGACACTCTGTGACACTCTCTGAAACTTTCTGGCACTCTCTGACACTCTGTGAAGATCTCTGGCACTCTCTGAAAATCTCTGACACTCTCTGAAACTCTGTGACACTCTCTTAAAGACTCTGACACTCTCTGACACTCTCAGACACTCTCTGACACTCTCTGACACATTCTGAAACTCTCTGACACTATCTGACTCTTTCTGAAACTCTCAGACACTCTCTGACACACTCTGCAACTCTATGACACTCTGTGACACTCTCTGACACTCTCTGAATCTCTTTGAAAAGCTCTGACACTCTGTGACACTCTCTGAAACTCTCTGAAACTCCCTGACACTCTCTGACTCTCTCTGAAACTTTCTGACAATCTCTGACACTCTCTGAACATCTCTGAAACTGTCTGAAAATCTCTGACACTCTCTGAAACTCTTTGACAATCTCAGACACTGTCTGACAATCTCTGGCACTCTCAGACACTCTCTGACACTCTCTGACACTCTCTGACACTCTCTGACACTATCTGAGACTCTCTGAAACACTCTGACACTCTCTGAAATTCTCTGAAACTCTCTGACACTCTCTGAAACTCTCTGAAACTCTCTGACACTCTCAGACACTCTCTGACACTCTGTGACACTTTCTGAAACTCTCTGACACTATCTGACACTTTCTGAATCTCTCGGACACTCTCTGAATCTCTCTGAAACTCTCCGACACTCTGTGACACCCTCTGAAACTTTCTGGCACTCTCTGACACTCTCTGAAGATCTCTGACACTCTCTGACGCTCTCTGACACTCTCTGAAACTCTGTGACACACTTTGACACTCTCTGACACTCACTGACTCTCTCTGAAACTCTCTGAAACTGTCTGACAATCTCTGGCAATCTCTGACACTCTGTGACACTCTCTGAAACTCTCTGAAACTTTCTGAAACTCTCTGAAACTCTCTGAAGCTCTCTGAAACTCTCTGAAACTCTCTGACACTCTCTGACACTCTCTGAAACTCTCTGAAACTCTCTGACACTCTCTGACACTCTCTGAAACTCTCTGACAATCTCTGGCACTCTCAGACACTCTCAGACACTCTCTGAAGATCTCTGAAACTCTCTGACACTATCTGACACTTTCTGAATCTCTCGGACACTCTCTGAATCTCTCTGAAACTCAGTGACTCTCTGTCACACTCTCTGAAACTTTCTCGCACTCTCTGACACTCTCTGAAGATCTCTGAAACTCTCTGACATTCTGAGACACTCTCTGACACTCTCTGACACTTTCTGAAACTCTCTGACAGTATCTGACACTTTCTGAAACTCTCGGACACTCTCTGACACACTCTGCAACTCTGCGTCACTCTGTGACACTCTCTGACACTTTCTGACACTCTCTGGATCTCTCTGAAACTCTCTGACACTCTGTGACACTCTGTAACTCTCTGAAGCTCCCTGACACTCTCTGACACTCTCTGAACATCTCTGAAACTCTCTGAAAATCTCTGACACTCTCTGACACTCTGTGACACTCTCAGATACTCTCTGACTCCCGCAGACACACTTCGACACACTCAGAAACTCTCAGAAACTCTCTGGCACTCTCTGACACTCTCAGAAACTCTCTGAAACTCTTTGACACTCTCTGAAACTCTCTGACACTCTCTGAAACCCTTTGGCACTCTTTGACACTATCAGACTCTGTCTGACTCTCTCTGAAACTCTCTGACACTCTCTGACAATCTCTGACACTCCCTGACACTGTCTGAAGCTCTCTGACACTCTCTGACACTCTCTGAAACTCTCTGAAACTCTTTGACAATCTCAGACACTGTCTGACAATCTCTGGCACTCTCAGACACTCTCTGACACTCTCTGACACTTTCTGAAACTCTCTGACACTATCTGACACTTTCTCAATCTCTCGGACACTCTCTGAATCTCTCTGAAACTCTCCGACACTCTGTGACACGCTCTGACACTTTCTCGCACTCTCTGACACTCTCTGAAGATCTCTGAAAATCTCTGACACTCTCTGAAACTCTGTGAAACTCTCTGATACACTCTGACACTCTCTGACATTCTCAGACGCTCTCTGACACTCTCTGACACTTTCTGAAACTCTCTGACAGTATCTGACACTTTCTGAAACTCTCTGACACTCTCTGACACACTCTGCAACTCTATGACACTCTATGACACTCTCTGACACTCTCTGACATTCTCTGAATCTCTCTGAAACTCTCTGACACTCTGTGACACTCTGACACTCTCAGAAACTCTCAGAAGCTCTCAGAAATTCTCTGAAACTCTCTGACACTCTCTGACACCCTCTGACACTCTCTGACACTCTCTGACACTCTCTGAAACTCTTTGACACTCTTTGACACTCTCAGACACTGTCTGACTCTCTCAGAAACTCTCTGAAACTGTCTGACACTCTCTGACACTCCCTGACACTCTCTGAAGCTTTCTGAAACTCTCTGCCACTCTGTGACACCCTCTGAAACTCTCTGAAACTCTTTGCCACTCTCTGAAACTTTCTGACACTCTCTGAAACTCTCTGAAACTCTTTGTAACTTTCTGACACTCTCAGAAACTCTCAGAAGCTCTCTGAAACTCTCTGACACTCTCTGACACTCTCTGAAACTCTCAGACACTCTCAGACACTCTCTGACACTCTCTGACACTATCTGAGACTCTCTGAAACTCTCTGACACTCTCTGAAACTCTCTGACACTCTCTGACACTCTCTGACACTCTCTGAAAGACTCTGACACACTCTCACGCTCTCAGACACTCTCTGACACTCTCTGACACTTTCTGAAACTCTCTGACACTATCTGACTCTTTCTGTAACTCTCGGACACTCTCTGACACACTCTGCAACTCTATGACACTATGTGACACTCTCTGACACTCTCTGAATCTCTCTGAAAAGCTCTGACACTCTCTGACACTCTCTGAAACTCTCTGAAACTCCCTGACACTCTCTGACTCTCTCTGAAACTTTCTGACACTCTCTGACACTCTCTGAACATCTCTGAAACTCTCTGAAAATCTCTGACTCTCTCTGACACTCTGTGACACTCTCAGATACTCTCTGACTCTCTCAGACACACTCCGACACACTCAGAAACTCTCTGGAACTCTCTGACACTCTCAGAAATTCTCTGAAACACTCTGACACTCTCTTTGAATCTCTCTGACACTATCTGACGCTCCCTGACACTCTCTGAAACTCTGTGACACACTTTGACTCTCTGACACTCACTGACTCTCTCTGAAACTCTCTGACACTCTCTGAAACTCTCTGAAGCTGTCTGAAACTCTCTAACAATCTCTGACACTCTCTGAATCTCTCTGAATCACTCTGACACTCTGTGACACTCTCTGAAACTCTCTGACACACTCTGAAACTCTGTGAAGCTCTCTGACACTCTCTGAAACTCTCTGACTCTCTCTGAAACTCTCAGACACTCTCTGACACTCTCTGACACTTTCTGAAACTCTCTGACACTATCTGACACTTTCTGAATCTCTCGGACACTCTCTGAATCTCTCTGAAACTCTCCGACACTCTGTGACACTCTCTGAAACTTTCTGGCACTCTCTGACACTCTGTGAAGATCTCTGGCACTCTCTGAAAATCTCTGACACTCTCTGAAACTCTGTGACACTCTCTGAAAGACTCTGACACTCTCTGACACTCTCAGACACTCTCTGACACTCTCTGACACATTCTGAAACTCTCTGACACTATCTGACTCTTTCTGAAACTCTCAGACACTCTCTGACACACTCTGCAACTCTATGACACTCTGTGACACTCTCTGACACTCTCTGAATCTCTCTGAAAAGCTCTGACACTCTGTGACACTCTCTGAAACTCTCTGAAACTCCCTGACACTCTCTGACTCTCTCTGAAACTTTCTGACAATCTCTGACACTCTCTGAACATCTCTGAAACTGTCTGAAAATCTCTGACACTCTCTGAAACTCTTTGACAATCTCAGACACTGTCTGACAATCTCTGGCACTCTCAGACACTCTCTGAATCTCTCTGACACTTTCTGAAACTCTCTGACACTATCTGACACTTTCTGAATCTCTCAGACACACTCCGACACACTCAGAATCTCTCAGAAACCCTCTGGAACTCTCTGACACTCTCAGAAAGTCTCTGAAACACTCTGACACTCTCTGAAACTCTCTGACACTCTCTGACGCTCACTGACACTCTCTGAAACTCTGTGACACACTTTGACACTCTCTGACTCTCTCAGACACACTCCGACACACTCAGAAACTCACAGAAACCCTCTGGAACTCTCTGACACTCTCAGAAAGTCTCTGAAACACTCTGACACTCTCTGAAACTCTCTGACACTCTGTGACGCTCTCTGACACTCTCTGAAACTCTGTGACACACTTTGACACTCTCTGACACTCACTGACTTTCTCTGAAACTCTCTGACATTCTCTGAAACTCTCTGAAACTGTCTGACAATCTCTGGCAATCTCTGACACTCTCTGAATCTCTCTGAATCACTCTGACACTCTGTGACACTCTCTGAAACTCTCTGACACTCTCTGAAACTTTCTGACACTCTCTGAAACTCTCTGAAGCTCTCTGAAACTCTCTGAAACTCTCTGACACTCTCTGACACTCTCTGAAACTCTCTGAAACTCTCTGACACTCTCTGACACTCTCTGAAACTCTCTGACAATCTCTGGCACTCTCAGACACTCTCAGACACTCTCTGAAGATCTCTGAAACTCTCTGACACTATCTGACACTTTCTGAATTTCTCGGACACTCTCTGAATCTCTCTGAAACTCAGCGACTCTCTGTCACACTCTCTGAAACTTTCTCGCACTCTCTGACACTCTCTGAAGATCTCTGAAACTCTCTGACATTCTGAGACACTCTCTGACACTTTCTGAAACTCACTGACAGTATCTGACACTTTCTGAAACTCTCGGACACTCTCTGACACACTCTGCAACTCTGCGTCACTCTGTGACACTCTCTGACACTTTCTGACACTCTCTGAATCTCTCTGAAACTCTCTGACACTCTGTGACACTCTGTAACTCTCTGAAGCTCCCTGACACTCTCTGACACTCTCTGAACATCTCTGAAACTCTCTGAAAATCTCTGACACTCTCTGACACTATGTGACACTCTCAGATACTCTCTGACTCCCGCAGACACACTTCGACACACTCAGAAACTCTCAGAAACTCTCTGGCACTCTCTGACACTCTCAGAAACTCTCTGAAACTCTTTGACACTCTCTGAAACTCTCTGACACTCTCTGACACTCTCTGAAACCCTTTGGCACTCTTTGACACTATCAGACACTGTCTGACTCTCTCTGAAACTCTCTGACACTCTCTGACAATCTCTGACACTCCCTGACACTGTCTGAAGCTCTCTGAAACTCTCTGACACTCTCTGAAACTCTCTGAAACTCTTTGACAATCTCAGACACTGTCTGACAATCTCTGGCACTCTCAGACACTCTCTGACACTCTCTGACACTTTCTGAAACTCTCTGACACTATCTGACACTTTCTCAATCTCTCGGACACTCTCTGAATCTCTCTGAAACTCTCCGACACTCTGTGACACGCTCTGACACTTTCTCGCACTCTCTGACACTCTCTGAAGATCTCTGAAAATCTCTGACACTCTCTGCAACTCTGTGAAACTCTCTGATACACTCTGACACTCTCTGACATTCTCAGACGCTCTCTGACACTCTCTGACACTTTCTGAAACTCTCTGACACTATCTGACACTTTCTCAATCTCTCGGACACTCTCTGAATCTCTCTGAAACTCTCCGACAATCTGTGACACGCTCTGACACTTTCTCGCACTCTCTGACACTCTCTGAAGATCTCTGAAAATCTCTGACACTCTCTGAAACTCTGTGAAACTCTCTGATACACTCTGACACTCTCTGACATTCTCAGACGCTCTCTGACACTCTCTGACACTTTCTGAAACTCTCTGACAGTATCTGACACTTTCTGAAACTCTCTGACACTCTCTGACACTCTCTGCAACTCTATGACACTCTATGACACTCTCTGACACTCTCTGACATTCTCTGAATCTCTCTGAAACTCTCTGACACTCTGTGACACTCTGACACTCTCAGAAACTCTCAGAAGCTCTCAGAAATTCTCTGAAACTCTCTGACACTCTCTGACACCCTCTGACACTCTCTGACACTCTCTGACACTCTCTGAAACTCTTTGACACTCTTTGACACTCTCAGACACTGTCTGACTCTCTCAGAAACTCTCTGAAACTGTCTGACACTCTCTGACACTCCCTGACACTCTCTGAAGCTTTCTGAAACTCTCTGCCACTCTGTGACACCCTCTGAAACTCTCTGAAACTCTTTGCCACTCTCTGAAACTTTCTGACACTCTCTGAAACTCTCTGAAACTCTTTGTAACTTTCTGACACTCTCAGAAACTCTCAGAATCTCTCTGAAACTCTCTGACACTCTCTGACACTCTCTGAAACTCTCAGACACTCTCAGACACTCTCTGACACTCTCTGACACTATCTGAGACTCTCTGAAACTCTCTGACACTCTCTGAAACTCTCTGACACTCTCTGACACTCTCTGACACTCTCTGAAACTCTCTGACACTCTCTGACACTCTCAGACACTCTCTGACACTCTGTGACACTTTCTGAAACTCTCTGACACTATCTGACACTTTCTGAATCTCTCGGACACTCTCTGAATCTCTCTGAAACTCTCCGACACTCTGTGACACTCTATGAAACTTTCTGGCAATCTCTGACACTCTCTGAAGATCTCTGGCACTCTCTGAAAATCTCTGACACTCTCTGAAACTCTGTGACACTCTCTGAAAGACTCTGACACTCTCTCACGCTCTCAGACACTCTCTGACACTCTCTGACACTTTCTGAAACTCTCTGACACTATCTGACTCTTTCTGAAACTCTCGGACACTCTCTGACACACTCTGCAACTCTATGACACTATGTGACACTCTCTGACACTCTCTGAATCTCTCTGAAAAGCTCTGACACTCTCTGACACTCTCTGAAACTCTCTGAAAGTCCCTGACACTCTCTGACTCTCTCTGAAACTTTCTGACACTCTCTGACACTCTCTGAACATCTCTGAAACTCTCTGAAAATCTCTGACTCTCTCTGACACTCTGTGACACTCTCAGATACTCTCTGACTCTCTCAGACACACTCCGACACACTCAGAAACTCTCAGAAACTCTCTGGAACTCTCTGACACTCTCAGAAATTCTCTGAAACACTCTGACACTCTCTGAAACTCTCTGACACTATCTGACGCTCTCTGACACTCTCTGAAACTCTGTGACACACTTTGACACTCTGACACTCACTGACTCTCTCTGAAACTCTCTGACACTCTCTGAATCTCTCTGAATCACTCTGACACTCTGTGACACTCTCTGAAACTCTCTGACACACTCTGAAACTCTGTGAAGCTCTCTGACACTCTCTGAAACTCTCTGACTCTCTCTGAAACTCTCAGACACTCTCTGACACTCTCTGACACTTTCTGAAACTCTCTGACACTATCTGACACTTTCTGAATCTCTCGGACACTCTCTGAATCTCTCTGAAACTCTCCGACACTCTGTGACACTCTCTGAAACTTTCTGGCACTCTCTGACACTCTGTGAAGATCTCTGGCACTCTCTGAAAATCTCTGACACTCTCTGAAACTCTGTGACACTCTCTGAAAGACTCTGACACTCTCTGACACTCTCAGACACTCTCTGACACTCTCTGACACATTCTGAAACTCTCTGACACTATCTGACTCTTTCTGAAACTCTCAGACACTCTCTGACACACTCTGCAACTCTATGACACTCTGTGACACTCTCTGACACTCTCTGAATCTCTCTGAAAAGCTCTGACACTCTGTGACACTCTCTGAAACTCTCTGAAACTCCCTGACACTCTCTGACTCTCTCTGAAACTTTCTGACAATCTCTGACACTCTCTGAACATCTCTGAAACTGTCTGAAAATCTCTGACACTCTCTGAAACTCTTTGACAATCTCAGACACTGTCTGACAATCTCTGGCACTCTCAGACACTCTCTGACACTCTCTGACACTTTCTGAAACTCTCTGACACAATCTGACACTTTCTGAATCTCTCAGACACACTCCGTCAGACTCAGAATCTCTCAGAAACCCTCTGGAACTCTCTGACACTCTCAGAAAGTCTCTGAAACACTCTGACACTCTCTGAAACTCTCTGACACTCTCTGACGCTCTCTGACACTCTCTGAAACTCTGTGACACACTTTGACACTCTCTGACTCTCTCAGACACACTCCGACACACTCAGAAACTCTCAGAAACCCTCTGGAACTCTCTGACACTCTCAGAAAGTCTCTGAAACACTCTGACACTCTCTGAAACTCTCTGACACTCTGTGACGCTCTCTGACACTCTCTGAAACTCTGTGACACACTTTGACACTCTCTGACACTCACTGACTTTCTCTGAAACTCTCTGACATTCTCTGAAACTCTCTGAAACTGTCTGACAATCTCTGGCAATCTCTGACACTCTCTGAATCTCTCTGAATCACTCTGACACTCTGTGACACTCTCTGAAACTCTCTGACACTCTCTGAAACTTTCTGACACTCTCTGAAACTCTCTGAAGCTCTCTGAAACTCTCTGAAACTCTCTGACACTCTCTGACACTCTCTGAAACTCTCTGAAACTCTCTGACACTCTCTGACACTCTCTGAAACTCTCTGACAATCTCTGGCACTCTCAGACACTCTCAGACACTCTCTGAAGATCTCTGAAACTCTCTGACACTATCTGACACTTTCTGAATCTCTCGGACACTCTCTGAATCTCTCTGAAACTCAGCGACTCTCTGTCACACTCTCTGAAACTTTCTCGCACTCTCTGACACTCTCTGAAGATCTCTGAAACTCTCTGACATTCTGAGACACTCTCTGACACTTTCTGAAACTCTCTGACAGTATCTGACACTTTCTGAAACTCTCGGACACTCTCTGACACACTCTGCAACTCTGCGTCACTCTGTGACACTCTCTGACACTTTCTGACACTCTCTGAATCTCTCTGAAACTCTCTGACACTCTGTGACACTCTGTAACTCTCTGAAGCTCCCTGACACTCTCTGACACTCTCTGAACATCTCTGAAACTCTCTGAAAATCTCTGACACTCTCTGACACTCTGTGACACTCTCAGATACTCTCTGACTCCCGCAGACACACTTCGACACACTCAGAAACTCTCAGAAACTCTCTGGCACTCTCTGACACTCTCAGAAACTCTCTGAAACTCTTTGACACTCTCTGAAACTCTCTGACACTCTCTGACACTCTCTGAAACCCTTTGGCACTCTTTGACACTATCAGACACTGTCTGACTCTCTCTGAAACTCTCTGACACTCTCTGACAATCTCTGACACTCCCTGACACTGTCTGAAGCTCTCTGACACTCTCTGACACTCTCTGAAACTCTCTGAAACTCTTTGACAATCTCAGACACTGTCTGACAATCTCTGGCACTCTCAGACACTCTCTGACACTCTCTGACACTTTCTGAAACTCTCTGACACTATCTGACACTTTCTCAATCTCTCGGACACTCTCTGAATCTCTCTGAAACTCTCCGACACTCTGTGACACGCTCTGACACTTTCTCGCACTCTCTGACACTCTCTGAAGATCTCTGAAAATCTCTGACACTCTCTGAAACTCTGTGAAACTCTCTGATACACTCTGACACTCTCTGACATTCTCAGACGCTCTCTGACACTCTCTGACACTTTCTGAAACTCTCTGACAGTATCTGACACTTTCTGAAACTCTCGGACACTCTCTGACACACTCTGACATTCTCTGAATCTCTCTGAAACTCTCTGACACTCTGTGACACTCTGACACTCTCAGAAACTCTCAGAAGCTCTCAGAAATTCTCTGAAACTCTGTGAAACTCTCTGATACACTCTGACACTCTCTGACATTCTCAGACGCTCTCTGACACTCTCTGACACTTTCTGAAACTCTCTGACAGTATCTGACACTTTCTGAAACTCTCGGACACTCTCTGACACACTCTGCAACTCTATGACACTCTATGACACTCTCTGACACTCTCTGACATTCTCTGAATCTCTCTGAAACTCTCTGACACTCTGTGACACTCTGACAATCTCAGAAACTCTCAGAAGCTCTCAGAAATTCTCTGAAACTCTCTCACACTCTCTGACACCCTCTGACACTCTCTGACACTCTCTGACACTGTCTGACACTCTCTGAAACTCTTTGACACTCTTTGACACTCTCAGATACTGTCTGACTCTCTCAGAAACTCTCTGAAACTGTCTGACACTCTCTGACACTCCCTGACACTCTCTGAAGCTTTCTGAAACTCTCTGCCACTCTGTGACACCCTCTGAAACTCTCTGAAACTCTTTGCCACTCTCTGAAACTTTCTGACACTCTCTGAAACTCTCTGAAACTCTTTGTAACTTTCTGACACTCTCAGAAACTCTCAGAAGCTCTCTGAAACTCTCTGACACTCTCTGACACTCTCTGAAACTCTCAGACACTCTCAGACACTCTCTGGCACTCTCTGACACTATCTGAGACTCTCTGAAACTCTCTGACACTCTCTGAAACTCTCTGACACTCTCTGACACTCTCTGACACTCTCTGAAACTCTCTGACACTCTCTGACACTCTCTGAAACTCTCAGACACTCTCAGACACTCTCTGACACTCTCTGACACTATCTGAGACTTTCTGAAACTCTCTGACACTCTCTGAAACTCTCTGACACTCTCTGACACTCTCTGACACTCTCTGAAACTCTCTGACACTCTCTGACACTCTCAGACACTCTCTGACACTCTGTGACACTTTCTGAAACTCTCTGACACTATCTGACACTTTCTGAATCTCTCGGACACTCTCTGAATCTCTCTGAAACTCTCCGACACTCTGTGACACTCTCTGAAACTTTCTGGCAATCTCTGACACTCTCTGAAGATCTCTGGCACTCTCTGAAAATCTCTGACACTCTCTGAAACTCTGTGACACTCTCTGAAAGACTCTGACACTCTCTCACGCTCTCAGACACTCTCTGACACTCTCTGACACTTTCTGAAACTCTCTGACACTATCTGACTCTTTCTGAAACTCTCGGACACTCTCTGACACACTCTGCAACTCTATGACACTATGTGACACTCTCTGACACTCTCTGAATCTCTCTGAAAAGCTCTGACACTCTCTGACACTCTCTGAAACTCTCTGAAAGTCCCTGACACTCTCTGACTCTCTCTGAAACTTTCTGACACTCTCTGAACATCTCTGAAACTCTCTGAAAATCTCTGACTCTCTCTGACACTCTGTGACATTCTCAGATACTCTCTGACTCTCTCAGACACACTCCGACACACTCAGAAACTCTCAGAAACTCTCTGAAGCTCTCTGAAACTCTCTGAAACTCTCTGACACTCTCTGACACTCTCTGAAACTCTCTGAAACTCTCTGACACTCTCTGAAACTCTCTGACAATCTCTGGCACTCTCAGACACTCTCAGACACTCTCTGAAGATCTCTGAAACTCTCTGACACTATCTGACACTTTCTGAATCTCTCGGACACTCTCTGAATCTCTCTGAAACTCAGTGACTCTCTGTCACACTCTCTGAAACTTTCTCGCACTCTCTGACACTCTCTGAAGATCTCTGAAACACTCTGACATTCTGAGACACTCTCTGACACTCTCTGACACTTTCTGAAACTCTCTGACAGTATCTGACACTTTCTGAAACTCTCGGACACTCTCTGACACACTCTGCAACTCTGCGTCACTCTGTGACACTCTCTGACACTTTCTGACACTCTCTGAATCTCTCTGAAACTCTCTGACACTCTGTGACACTCTGTAACTCTCTGAAGCTCCCTGACACTCTCTGACACTCTCTGAACATCTCTGAAACTCTCTGAAAATCTCTGACACTCTCTGACACTCTGTGACACTCTCAGATACTCTCTGACTCCCGCAGACACACTTCGACACACTCAGAAACTCTCAGAAACTCTCTGGCACTCTCTGACACTCTCAGAAACTCTCTGAAACTCTTTGACACTCTCTGAAACTCTCTGACACTCTCTGAAACCCTTTGGCACTCTTTGACACTATCAGACACTGTCTGACTCTCTCTGAAACTCTCTGACACTCTCTGACAATCTCTGACACTCCCTGACACTGTCTGAAGCTCTCTGACACTCTCTGACACTCTCTGAAACTCTCTGAAACTCTTTGACAATCTCAGACACTGTCTGACAATCTCTGGCACTCTCAGACACTCTCTGACACTCTCTGACACTTTCTGAAACTCTCTGACACTATCTGACACTTTCTCAATCTCTCGGACACTCTCTGAATCTCTCTGAAACTCTCCGACACTCTGTGACACGCTCTGACACTTTCTCGCACTCTCTGACACTCTCTGAAGATCTCTGAAAATCTCTGACACTCTCTGAAACTCTGTGAAACTCTCTGATACACTCTGACACTCTCTGACATTCTCAGACGCTCTCTGACACTCTCTGACACTTTCTGAAACTCTCTGACAGTATCTGACACTTTCTGAAACTCTCTGACACTCTCTGACACACTCTGCAACTCTATGACACTCTATGACACTCTCTGACACTCTC
Organism: Heterodontus francisci; assembly: GCF_036365525.1. Taxonomy (NCBI): domain Eukaryota; kingdom Metazoa; phylum Chordata; class Chondrichthyes; order Heterodontiformes; family Heterodontidae; genus Heterodontus; species Heterodontus francisci. The sequence continues at coordinate 53,437,371 of NC_090404.1, read as the reverse complement.
TGACATTCTCTGAATCTCTCTGAAACTCTCTGACACTCTGTGACACTCTGACACTCTCAGAAACTCTCAGAAGCTCTCAGAAATTCTCTGAAACTCTCTGACACTCTCTGACACCCTCTGACACTCTCTGACACTCTCTGACACTCTCTGAAACTCTTTGACACTCTTTGACACTCTCAGACACTGTCTGACTCTCTCAGAAACTCTCTGAAACTGTCTGACACTCTCTGACACTCCCTGACACTCTCTGAAGCTTTCTGAAACTCTCTGCCACTCTGTGACACCCTCTGAAACTCTCTGAAACTCTTTGCCACTCTCTGAAACTTTCTGACACTCTCTGAAACTCTCTGAAACTCTTTGTAACTTTCTGACACTCTCAGAAACTCTCAGAAGCTCTCTGAAACTCTCTGACACTCTCTGACACTCTCTGACACTCTCTGAAACTCTCAGACACTCTCAGACACTCTCTGACACTCTCTGACACTATCTGAGACTCTCTGAAGCTCTCTGACACTCTCTGAAACTCTCTGACACTCTCTGACACTCTCTGACACTCTCTGAAACTCTCTGACACTCCCTGACACTCTCAGACACTCTCTGACACTCTGTGACACTTTCTGAAACTCTCTGACACTATCTGACACTTTCTGAATCTCTCGGACACTCTCTGAATCTCTCTGAAACTCTCCGACACTCTGTGACACTCTCTGAAACTTTCTGGCAATCTCTGACACTCTCTGAAGATCTCTGGCACTCTCTGAAAATCTCTGACCCTCTCTGAAACTCTGTGACACTCTCTGAAAGACTCTGACACTCTCTCACGCTCTCAGACACTCTCTGACACTCTCTGACACTTTCTGAAACTCTCTGACACTATCTGACTCTTTCTGAAACTCTCGGACACTCTCTGACACACTCTGCAACTCTATGACACTATGTGACACTCTCTGACACTCTCTGAATCTCTCTGAAAAGCTCTGACACTCTCTGACACTCTCTGAAACTCTCTGAAACTCCCTGACACTCTCTGACTCTCTCTGAAACTTTCTGACACTCTCTGACACTCTCTGAACATCTCTGAAACTCTCTGAAAATCTCTGACTCTCTCTGACACTCTGTGACACTCTCAGATACTCTCTGACTCTCTCAGACACACTCCGACACACTCAGAAACTCTCAGAAACTCTCTGGAACTCTCTGACACTCTCAGAAATTCTCTGAAACACTCTGACACTCTCTGAATCTCTCTGACACTATCTGACGCTCCCTGACACTCTCTGAAACTCTGTGACACACTTTGACTCTCTGACACTCACTGACTCTCTCTGAAACTCTCTGACACTCTCTGAAACTCTCTGAAGCTGTCTGAAACTCTCTAACAATCTCTGACACTCTCTGAATCTCTCTGAATCACTCTGACACTCTGTGACACTCTCTGAAACTCTCTGACTCTCTCTGAAACTCTCAGACACTCTCTGACACTCTCTGACACTTTCTGAAACTCTCTGACACTATCTGACACTTTCTGAATCTCTCGGACACTCTCTGAATCTCTCTGAAACTCTCCGCAACTCTGTGACACTCTCTGAAACTTTCTGGCACTCTCTGACACTCTGTGAAGATCTCTGGCACTCTCTGAAAATCTCTGACACTCTCTGAAACTCTGTGACACTCTCTGAAAGACTCTGACACTCTCTGACACTCTCAGACACTCTCTGACACTCTCTGACACATTCTGAAACTCTCTGACACTATCTGACTCTTTCTGAAACTCTCAGACACTCTCTGACACACTCTGCAACTCTATGACACTCTGTGACACTCTCTGACACTCTCTGAAACTCTCTGAAACTCCCTGACACTCTCTGACTCTCTCTGAAACTTTCTGACAATCTCTGACACTCTCTGAACATCTCTGAAACTGTCTGAAAATCTCTGACACTCTCTGAAACTCTTTGACAATCTCAGACACTGTCTGACAATCTCTGGCACTCTCAGACACTCTCTGACACTCTCTGACACTTTCTGAAACTCTCTGACACTATCTGACACTTTCTGAATCTCTCAGACACACTCCGACACACTCAGAATCTCTCAGAAACCCTCTGGAACTCTCTGACACTCTCAGAAAGTCTCTGAAACATTCTGACACTCTCTGAAACTCTCTGACACTCTCTGACGCTCACTGACACTCTCTGAAATTCTGTGACACACTTTGACACTCTCTGACTCTCTCAGACACACTCCGACACACTCAGAAACTCTCAGAAACCCTCTGGAACTCTCTGACACTCTCAGAAAGTCTCTGAAACACTCTGACACTCTCTGAAACTCTGTGACACACTTTGACACTCTCTGACACTCACTGACTTTCTCTGAAACTCTCTGACATTCTCTGAAACTCTCTGAAACTGTCTGACAATCTCTGGCAATCGCTGACACTCTCTGAATCTCTCTGAATCACTCTGACACTCTGTGACACTCTCTGAAACTCTCTGACACTCTCTGAAACTTTCTGACACTCTCTGAAACTCTCTGAAGCTCTCTGAAACTCTCTGAAACTCTCTGACACTCTCTGACACTCTCTGAAACTCTCTGAAACTCTCTGACACTCTCTGACACTCTCTGAAACTCTCTGACAATCTCTGGCACTCTCAGACACTCTCAGACACTCTCTGAAGATCTCTGAAACTCTCTGACACTATCTGACACTTTCTGAATCTCTCGGACACTCTCTGAATCTCTCTGAAACTCAGCGACTCTCTGTCACACTCTCTGAAACTTTCTCGCACTCTCTGACACTCTCTGAAGATCTCTGAAACTCTCTGACATTCTGAGACACTCTCTGACACTTTCTGAAACTCACTGACAGTATCTGACACTTTCTGAAACTCTCGGACACTCTCTGACACACTCTGCAACTCTGCGTCACTCTGTGACACTCTCTGACACTTTCTGACACTCTCTGAATCTCTCTGAAACTCTCTGACACTCTGTGACACTCTGTAACTCTCTGAAGCTCCCTGACACTCTCTGACACTCTCTGAACATCTCTGAAACTCTCTGAAAATCTCTGACACTCTCTGACACTCTGTGACACTCTCAGATACTCTCTGACTCCCGCAGACACACTTCGACACACTCAGAAACTCTCAGAAACTCTCTGGCACTCTCTGACACTCTCTGACACTCTCAGAAACTCTCTGAAACTCTTTGACACTCTCTGAAACTCTCTGACACTCTCTGACACTCTCTGAAACCCTTTGGCACTCTTTGACACTATCAGACACTGTCTGACTCTCTCTGAAACTCTCTGACACTCTCTGACAATCTCTGACACTCCCTGACACTGTCTGAAGCTCTCTGACACTCTCTGACACTCTCTGAAACTCTCTGAAACTCTTTGACAATCTCAGACACTGTCTGACAATCTCTGGCACTCTCAGACACTCTCTGACACTCTCTGACACTTTCTGAAACTCTCTGACACTATCTGACACTTTCTCAATCTCTCGGACACTCTCTGAATCTCTCTGAAACTCTCCGACACTCTGTGACACGCTCTGACACTTTCTCGCACTCTCTGACACTCTCTGAAGATCTCTGAAAATCTCTGACACTCTCTGAAACTCTGTGAAACTCTCTGATACACTCTGACACTCTCTGACATTCTCAGACGCTCTCTGACACTCTCTGACACTTTCTGAAACTCTCTGACACTATCTGACACTTTCTGAATCTCTCGGACACTCTCTGAATCTCTCTGAAACTCTCCGACACTCTGTGACACGCTCTGACACTTTCTCGCACTCTCTGACACTCTCTGAAGATCTCTGAAAATCTCTGACACTCTCTGAAACTCTGTGAAACTCTCTGATACACTCTGACACTCTCTGACATTCTCAGACGCTCTCTGACACTCTCTGACACTTTCTGAAACTCTCTGACAGTATCTGACACTTTCTGAAACTCTCTGACACTCTCTGACACTCTCTGCAACTCTATGACACTCTATGACACTCTCTGACACTCTCTGACATTCTCTGAATCTCTCTGAAACTCTCTGACACTCTGTGACACTCTGACACTCTCAGAAACTCTCAGAAGCTCTCAGAAATTCTCTGAAACTCTCTGACACTCTCTGACACCCTCTGACACTCTCTGACACTCTCTGACACTCTCTGACACTCTCTGAAACTCTTTGACACTCTTTGACACTCTCAGACACTGTCTGACTCTCTCAGAAACTCTCTGAAACTGTCTGACACTCTCTGACACTCCCTGACACTCTCTGAAGCTTTCTGAAACTCTCTGCCACTCTGTGACACCCTCTGAAACTCTCTGAAACTCTTTGCCACTCTCTGAAACTTTCTGACACTCTCTGAAACTCTCTGAAACTTTCTGAAACTCTTTGTAACTTTCTGACACTCTCAGAAACTCTCAGAAGCTCTCTGAAACTCTCTGACACTCTCTGACACTCTCTGAAACTCTCAGACACTCTCAGACACTCTCTGACACTCTCTGACACTATCTGAGACTCTCTGAAACTCTCTGACACTCTCTGAAACTCTCTGACACTCTCTGACACTCTCTGACACTCTCTGAAACTCTCTGACACTCTCTGACACTCTCAGACACTCTCTGACACTCTGTGACACTTTCTGAAACTCTCTGACACTATCTGACACTTTCTGAATCTCTCGGACACTCTCTGAATCTCTCTGAAACTCTCCGACACTCTGTGACACTCTCTGAAACTTTCTGGCAATCTCTGACACTCTCTGAAGATCTCTGGCACTCTCTGAAAATCTCTGACACTCTCTGAAACTCTGTGACACTCTCTGAAAGACTCTGACACTCTCTCACGCTCTCAGACACTCTCTGACACTCTCTGACACTTTCTGAAACTCTCTGACACTATCTGACTCTTTCTGAAACTCTCGGACACTCTCTGACACACTCTGCAACTCTATGACACTATGTGACACTCTCTGACACTCTCTGAATCTCTCTGAAAAGCTCTGACACTCTCTGAAACTCTCTGAAAGTCCCTGACACTCTCTGACTCTCTCTGAAACTTTCTGACACTCTCTGACACTCTCTGAACATCTCTGAAACTCTCTGAAAATCTCTGACTCTCTCTGACACTCTGTGACACTCTCAGATACTCTCTGACTCTCTCAGACACACTCCGACACACTCAGAAACTCTCAGAAACTCTCTGGAACTCTCTGACACTCTCAGAAATTCTCTGAAACACTCTGACACTCTCTGAAACTCTCTGACACTATCTGACGCTCTCTGACACTCTCTGAAACTCTGTGACACACTTTGACACTCTGACACTCACTGACTCTCTCTGAAACTCTCTGACACTCTCTGAATCTCTCTGAATCACTCTGACACTCTGTGACACTCTCTGAAACTCTCTGACACACTCTGAAACTCTGTGAAGCTCTCTGACACTCTCTGAAACTCTCTGACTCTCTCTGAAACTCTCAGACACTCTCTGACACTTTCTGAAACTCTCTGACACTATCTGACACTTTCTGAATCTCTCTGAAACTCTCCGACACTCTGTGACACTCTCTGAAACTTTCTGGCACTCTCTGACACTCTGTGAAGATCTCTGGCACTCTCTGAAAATCTCTGACACTCTCTGAAACTCTGTGACACTCTCTGAAAGACTCTGACACTCTCTGACACTCTCAGACACTCTCTGACACTCTCTGACACATTCTGAAACTCTCTGACACTATCTGACTCTTTCTGAAACTCTCAGACACTCTCTGACACACTCTGCAACTCTATGACACTCTGTGACACTCTCTGACACTCTCTGAATCTCTCTGAAAAGCTCTGACACTCTGTGACACTCTCTGAAACTCTCTGAAACTCCCTGACACTCTCTGACTCTCTCTGAAACTTTCTGACAATCTCTGACACTCTCTGAACATCTCTGAAACTGTCTGAAAATCTCTGACACTCTCTGAAACTCTTTGACAATCTCAGACACTGTCTGACAATCTCTGGCACTCTCAGACACTCTCTGACACTCTCTGACACTTTCTGAAACTCTCTGACACTATCTGACACTTTCTGAATCTCTCAGACACACTCCGACACACTCAGAATCTCTCAGAAACCCTCTGGAACTCTCTGACACTCTCAGAAAGTCTCTGAAACACTCTGACACTCTCTGAAACTCTCTGACACTCTCTGACGCTCTCTGACACTCTCTGAAACTCTGTGACACACTTTGACACTCTCTGACTCTCTCAGACACACTCCGACACACTCAGAAACTCTCAGAAACCCTCTGGAACTCTCTGACACTCTCAGAAAGTCTCTGAAACACTCTGACACTCTCTGAAACTCTCTGACACTCTGTGACGCTCTCTGACACTCTCTGAAACTCTGTGACACACTTTGACACTCTCTGACACTCACTGACTTTCTCTGAAACTCTCTGACATTCTCTGAAACTCTCTGAAACTGTCTGACAATCTCTGGCAATCTCTGACACTCTCTGAATCTCTCTGAATCACTCTGACACTCTGTGACACTCTCTGAAACTCTCTGACACTCTCTGAAACTTTCTGACACTCTCTGAAACTCTCTGAAGCTCTCTGAAACTCTCTGAAACTCTCTGACACTCTCTGACACTCTCTGAAACTCTCTGAAACTCTCTGACACTCTCTGACACTCTCTGAAACTCTCTGACAATCTCTGGCACTCTCAGACACTCTCAGACACTCTCTGAAGATCTCTGAAACTCTCTGACACTATCTGACACTTTCTGAATCTCTCGGACACTCTCTGAATCTCTCTGAAACTCAGTGACTCTCTGTCACACTCTCTGAAACTTTCTCGCACTCTCTGACACTCTCTGAAGATCTCTGAAACTCTCTGACATTCTGAGACACTCTCTGACACTCTCTGACACACTCTGCAACTCTGCGTCACTCTGTGACACTCTCTGACACTTTCTGACACTCTCTGAATCTCTCTGAAACTCTCTGACACTCTGTGACACTCTGTAACTCTCTGAAGCTCCCTGACACTCTCTGACACTCTCTGAACATCTCTGAAACTCTCTGAAAATCTCTGACACTCTCTGACACTCTGTGACACTCTCAGATACTCTCTGACTCCCGCAGACACACTTCGACACACTCAGAAACTCTCAGAAACTCTCTGGCACTCTCTGACACTCTCAGAAACTCTCTGAAACTCTTTGACACTCTCTGAAACTCTCTGACACTCTCTGACACTCTCTGAAACCCTTTGGCACTCTTTGACACTATCAGACACTGTCTGACTCTCTCTGAAACTCTCTGACACTCTCTGACAATCTCTGACACTCCCTGACACTGTCTGAAGCTCTCTGACACTCTCTGACACTCTCTGAAACTCTCTGAAACTCTTTGACAATCTCAGACACTGTCTGACAATCTCTGGCACTCTCAGACACTCTCTGACACTCTCTGACACTTTCTGAAACTCTCTGACACTATCTGACACTTTCTCAATCTCTCGGACACTCTCTGAATCTCTCTGAAACTCTCCGACACTCTGTGACACGCTCTGACACTTTCTCGCACTCTCTGACACTCTCTGAAGATCTCTGAAAATCTCTGACACTCTCTGAAACTCTGTGAAACTCTCTGATACACTCTGACACTCTCTGACATTCTCAGACGCTCTCTGACACTCTCTGACACTTTCTGAAACTCTCTGACAGTATCTGACACTTTCTGAAACTCTCGGACACTCTCTGACACACTCTGACATTCTCTGAATCTCTCTGAAACTCTCTGACACTCTGTGACACTCTGACACTCTCAGAAACTCTCAGAAGCTCTCAGAAATTCTCTGAAACTCTGTGAAACTCTCTGATACACTCTGACACTCTCTGACATTCTCAGACGCTCTCTGACACTCTCTGACACTTTCTGAAACTCTCTGACAGTATCTGACACTTTCTGAAACTCTCGGACACTCTCTGACACACTCTGCAACTCTATGACACTCTATGACACTCTCTGACACTCTCTGACATTCTCTGAATCTCTCTGAAACTCTCTGACACTCTGTGACACTCTGACACTCTCAGAAACTCTCAGAAGCTCTCAGAAATTCTCTGAAACTCTCTCACACTCTCTGACACCCTCTGACACTCTCTGACACTCTCTGACACTCTCTGACACTCTCTGAAACTCTTTGACACTCTTTGACACTCTCAGACACTGTCTGACTCTCTCAGAAACTCTCTGAAACTGTCTGACACTCTCTGACACTCCCTGACACTCTCTGAAGCTTTCTGAAACTCTCTGCCACTCTGTGACACCCTCTGAAACTCTCTGAAACTCTTTGCCACTCTCTGAAACTTTCTGACACTCTCTGAAACTCTCTGAAACTCTTTGTAACTCTCTGACACTCTCAGAAACTCTCAGAAGCTCTCTGAAACTCTCTGAAACTCTCTGACACTCTCTGAAACTCTCAGACACTCTCAGACACTCTCTGACACTCTCTGACACTATCTGAGACTCTCTGAAACTCTCTGACACTCTCTGAAACTCTCTGACACTCTCTGACACTCTCTGAAACTCTCTGACACTCTCTGACACTCTCAGACACTCTCTGACACTCTGTGACACTTTCTGAAACTCTCTGACACTTTCTGACACTTTCTGAATCTCTCGGACACTCTCTGAATCTCTCTGAAACTCTCCGACACTCTGTGACACTCTCTGAAACTTTCTGGCAATCTCTGACACTCTCTGAAGATCTCTGGCACTCTCTGAAAATCTCTGACACTCTCTGAAACTCTGTGACACTCTCTGAAAGACTCTGACACTCTCTCACGCTCTCAGACACTCTCTGACACTCTCTGACACTTTCCGAAACTCTCTGACACTATCTGACTCTTTCTGAAACTCTCGGACACTCTCTGACACACTCTGCAACTCTATGACACTATGTGACACTCTCTGACACTCTCTGAATCTCTCTGAAAAGCTCTGACACTCTCTGACACTCTCTGAAACTCTCTGAAAGTCCCTGACACTCTCTGACTCTCTCTGAAACTTTCTGACACTCTCTGACACTCTCTGAACATCTCTGAAACTCTCTGAAAATCTCTGACACTCTCTGACACTCTGTGACACTCTCAGATACTCTCTGACTCTCTCAGACACACTCCGACACACTCAGAAACTCTCAGAAACTCTCTGGAACTCTCTGACACTCTCAGAAATTCTCTGAAACACTCTGACACTCTCTGAAACTCTCTGACACTATCTGACGCTCTCTGACACTCTCTGAAACTCTGTGACACACTTTGACACTCTGACACTCACTGACTCTCTCTGAAACTCTCTGACACTCTCTGAAACTCTCTGAAGCTGTCTGAAACTCTCTAACAATCTCTGACACTCTCTGAATCTCTCTGAATCACTCTGACACTCTGTGACACTCTCTGAAACTCTCTGACACACTCTGAAACTCTGTGAAGATCTCTGAAACTCTCTGAAACTCTCTGACACTATCTGACTCTTTCTGAATCTCTCGGACACTCTCTGAATCTCTCTGAATCTCTCCGACACTGTCAAACTCTCTGAAACTTTCTCGCACTCCCTGACACTCTCTGAAACTCTGTGAAACTCTCTGAAACACTCTGACACTCTGTGACATTCTCAGACACTCTCTGACACTCCCTGACACTTTCTGAAACTCTCTGACAGTATCTGACACTTTCTGAAACTCTCGGACACTCTCTGAAACACTCTGCAACTCTGTGTCACTCTGTGACACTCTTTGACACACTCTGAATCTCTCTGAAACTCTCTGAAACTCTGTGACACTCTGTAACTCTCTGAAACTCCCTGACACTCTCTGACACTCTCTGAAACTTTCTGACACTCTCTGACACTCTCTGAACATCTCTGAAACTCTCTGAAAATCTCTGACACCCTCTGACACTCTGTGACTCTCTCAGATACTCTCTGCCTCCCGCAGACACACTTCGACAAACTCAGAAACTCTCAGAAACTCTCTGGCACTCTCTGACATTCTCAGAAACTCTCTGAAACTCTTTGAAACTCTCTGAAACTCTCTGAAACTCTCTGACACTCTCTGACACTCTCTGAAACTCTTTGACACTCTTTGACACTCTGTGACACTGTCTGACTCTCTCTGAAACTCTCTGACACTCTCTGAAACTCTTTGACACTCTTTGACAATCTCAGACACTGTCTGACTCTATCTGGAACTCTCTGACACTCTTTGACAATGTCAGACACTGTCTGACTCTATCTGAAACTCTCTGACACTCTCTGACATTCCCTGACACTGTCTGAAGCTCTCTGACACTCTCGGAAACTCTCTGAAACTCTCTGACACTCTCTGACACTCTCTGAAACTCTCTGACAATCTCTGACACTCTCAGACACCCTCTGACACTCTCTGACACTTTCTGAAACTCTCTGACACTATCTGACACTTTCTGAATCTCTCGGACACTCTCTGAATCTCTCTGAAACTCTCCGACACTCTGTGACACTCTCTGAAACTTTCTGGCACTCTCTGACACTCTCTGAAGATCTCTGAAACTCTCTGAAAATCTCTGACACTCTCTGAAACTCTCTGACACACACTGACACTCTGTGGCACTCACTGACACTCTCTGAAGATCTCTGAAACTCTCTGAAAATCTCTGACACTCTCTGAAACTCTGTGACACTCTCTGAAACACTCTGACAATCTCTGACACTCTCCGGCACACTCAGAAACTGTCAGAAACTCTCAGGCACTCTCTGACACTCTCAGAAATTCTCTGAAACTCTCTGACACTCTCTGAAACCCTCTGACACTCTCTGACACTCTCTGAAACTCTTTGACACTCTTTGACACTCTCAGACACTGTCTGACTCTCTCTGAAACTCTCTGAAACTCTCTGGCACTCTCTGACACTCCCTGACACTCTCTGAAGCTTTCTGAAACTCTCAGACACTCTGTGACACCCTCTGAAACTCTCTGAAACTCTCGGACAATCTCTGAAACTTTCTGACACTTTCTGAAACTCTCTGAAACTCTTTGTAACTCTCTGACACTCTCAGAAACTCTCAGAAGCTCACTGAAAATGTCTGACACTCTCTGAAACTTTCAGACACTCTCTGACACTCTCTGACACTCTCTGACACTATCTGAGTCTCTCTGAAACTCTCTGACACTCTCTGAAATTCTCTGAAACTCTCTGACACTCTCTGAAACTCTCTGACACTCTCTGACACTCTCAGACACTCTCTGACACTCTGTGACACTTTCTGAAGCTCTCTGACACTATCTGACACTTTCTGAATCTCTCGGACACTCTCTGAATCTCTCTGAAACTCTCCGACAATCTGTGACACCCTCTGAAACTTTCTGGCACTTTCTGACACTCTCTGAAGATCTCTGGCACTCTCTGAAAATCTCTGACAATCTCTGAAACTCTCTGACACTCTCTGAAAGACTCTGACACTCTCTTACACTCTCAGACACTCTCTGACACTCTCTGACACTTTCTGAAACTCTCTGACACTATCTGACTCTTTCTGAAACTCTCGGACACTCTCTGACACACTCTGCAACTCTATGACACTCTGTGACACTCTCTGACACTCTCTGAATCTCTCTGAAAAGCTCTGACACTCTGTGACACTCTCTGAAACTCTCTGAAACTCCCTGACACTCTCTGACTCTCTCTGAAACTTTCTGACACTCTCTGAACATCTCTGAAACTCTCTGAAAATCTCTGACACTCTCTGACACTCTGTGACACTCTCAGATACTCTCTGACTCTCTCAGACACACTCCGACACACTCAGAAACTCTCAGAAACCCTCTGGAACTCTCTGACACTCTAAGAACGTCTCTGAAACACTCTGACACTCTCTGAAACTCTCTGACACTCTCTGACGCTCTCTGACACTCTCTGAAACTCTGTGACACACTTTGACACTCTCTGACACTCACTGACTCTCTCTGAAACTCTCTGAAACTCTTTGCCACTCTCTGAAACTTTCTGACACTCTCTGAAACTCTTTGTAACTCTCTGACACTCTCAGAAACTCTCAGAAGCTCTCTGAAACTCTCTGACACTCTCTGACACTCTCTGACACTCTCTGAAACTCTCTGACACTCTCTGACACTCTCAGACACTCTCTGACACTCTGTGACACTTTCTGAAACTCTCTGACACTATCTGACACTTTCTGAATCTCTCGGACACTCTCCGAATCTCTCTGAAACTCTCCGACACTCTATGACACTCTCTGAAACTTTCTGGCAATCTCTGACACTCTCTGAAGATCTATGGCACTCTCTGAAAATCTCTGACACTCTCTGAAACTCTGTGACACTCTCTGAAAGACTCTGAGACTCTCTCACGCTCTCAGACACTCTCTGACACTCTCTGACACTTTCTGAAACTCTCTGACACTATCTGACTCTTTCTGAAACTCTCGGACACTCTCTGACACACTCTGCAACTCTATGACACTATGTGACACTCTCTGACACTCTCTGAATCTCTCTGAAAAGCTCTGACACTCTCTGACACTCTCTGAAACTCTCTGAAAGTCCCTGACACTCTCTGAAACTTTCTGACACTCTCTGACACTCTCTGAACATCTCTGAAACTCTCTGAAAATCTCTGACACTCTCTGACACTCTGTGACACTCTCAGATACTCTCTGACTCTCTCAGACACACTCCGACACACTCAGAAACTCTCAGAAACTCTCTGGAACTCTCTGACACTCTCAGAAATTCTCTGAAACACTCTGACACTCTCTGAAACTCTCTGACACTATCTGACGCTCTCTGACACTCTCTGAAACTCTGTGACACACTTTGACACTCTGACACTCACTGACTCTCTCTGAAACTCTCTGACACTCTCTGAAACTCTCTGAAGCTGTCTGAAACTCTCTAACAATCTCTGACACTCTCTGAATCTCTCTGAATCACTCTGACACTCTGTGACACTCTCTGAAACTCTCTGACACACTCCGAAACTCTGTGAAGCTCTCTGAAACTCTCTGAAACTCTCTGACACTATCTGACTCTTTCTGAATCTCTCGGACACTCTCTGAATCTCTCTGAATCTCTCCGACACTGTCAAACTCTCTGAAACTTTCTCGTACTCTCTGACACTCTCTGAAGATCTCTGAAACTCTCTGACAGTATCTGACACTTTCTGAAACTCTCGGACACTCTCTGAAACACTCTGCAACTCTGTGTCACTCTGTGACACTCTCTGACACACTCTGAATCTCTCTGAAACTCTCTGAAACTCTGTGACACTCTGTAACTCTCTGAAACTCCCTGACACTCTCTGACACTCTCTGAAACTTTCTGACACTCTCTGACACTCTCTGACACTCTGTGACACTCTCAGATACTCTCTGCCTCCCGCAGACACACTTCGACAAACTCAGAAACTCTCAGAAACTCTCTGGCACTCTCTGACATTCTCAGAAACTCTCTGAAACTCTTTGACACTCTCTGAAACTCTCTGAAACTCTCTGACACTCTCTGACACTCTCTGAAACTCTTTGACACTCTTTGACACTCTGTGACACTGTCTGACTCTCTCTGAAACTCTCTGACACTCTCTGAAACTCTTTGACACTCTTTGACAATCTCAGACACTGTCTGACTCTATCTGAAACTCTCTGACACTCTTTGACAATCTCAGACACTGTCTGACTCTGTCTGAAACTCTCTGACACTCTCTGACATTCCCTGACACTGTCTGAAGCTCTCTGACACTCTCGGAATCTCTCTGAAACTCTCTGACACTCTCTGACACTCTCTGAAACTCTCTGACAATCTCTGACACTCTCAGACACCCTCTGACACTCTCTGACACTTTCTGAAACACTCTGACACTATCTGACACTTTCTGAATCTCTCGGACACTCTCTGAATCTCTCTGAAACTCTCCGACACTCTGTGACACTCTCTGAAACTTTCTGGCACTCTCTGACACTCTCTGAAGATCTCTGAAACTCTCTGAAAATCTCTGACACTCTCTGAAACTCTCTGACACTCACTGACACTCTGTGGCACTCACTGACACTCTCTGAAGATCTCTGAAACTCTCTGAAAATCTCTGACACTCTCTGAAACTCTGTGACACTCTCTGAAACACTCTGACAATCTCTGACACTCTCCGGCACACTCAGAAACTGTCAGAAACTCTCAGGCACTCTCTGACACTCTCAGAAATTCTCTGAAACTCTCTGACACTCTCTGAAACCCTCTGACACTCTCTGACACTCTCTGAAACTCTTTGACACTCTTTGACACTCTCAGACACTGTCTGACTCTGTCTGAAACTCTCTGAAACTCTCTGACACTCTCTGACACTCCCTGACACTCTCTGAAGCTTTCTGAAACTCTCAGACACTCTGTGACACCCTCTGAAACTCTCTGAAACTCTCGGACAATCTCTGAAACTTTCTGACACGTTCTGAAACTCTCTGAAACTCTTTGTAACTTTCAGACACTCTCTGACACTCTCTGACACTCTCTGACACTATCTGAGACTCTCTGAAACTCTCTGACACTCTCTGAAATTCTCTGAAACTCTCTGACACTCTCTGAAACTCTCTGACACTCTCTGACACTCTCAGACACTCTCTGACACTCTGTGACACTTTCTGAAGCTCTCTGACACTATCTGACACTTTCTGAATCTCTCGGACACTCTCTGAATCTCTCTGAAACTCTCCGACAATCTGTGACACCCTCTGAAACTTTCTGGCACTTTCTGACACTCTCTGGAGATCTCTGGCACTCTCTGAAAATCTCTGACAATCTCTGAAACTCTGTGACACTCTCTGAAAGACTCTGACACTCTCTTACACTCTCAGACACTCTCTGACACTCTCTGACACTTTCTGAAACTCTCTGACACTATCTGACTCTTTCTGAAACTCTCGGACACTCTCTGACACACTCTGCAACTCTATGACACTCTGTGACACTCTCTGACACTCTCTGAATCTCTCTGAAAAGCTCTGACACTCTGTGACACTCTCTGAAACTCTCTGAAACTCCCTGACACTCTCTGACTCTCTCTGAAACTTTCTGACGCTCTCTGACACTCTCTGAACATCTCTGAAACTCTCTGAAAATCTCTGACACTCTCTGACACTCTGTGACACTCTCAGATACTCTCTGACTCTCTCAGACACACTCCGACACACTCAGAAACTCTCAGAAACCCTCTGGAACTCTCTGATACTCTAAGAACGTCTCAGAAACAGTCTGACACTCTCTGAAACTCTCTGACACTCTCTGACGCTCTCTGACACTCTCTGAAACTCTGTGACACACTTTGACACTCTCTGACACTCACTGACTCTCTCTGAAACTCTCTGAAACTGTCTGACAATCTCTGGCAATCTCTGACAATCTCTGAATCTCTCTGAATCACTCTGACACTCTGTGACACTCTCTGAAACTCTCTGACACTCTCTGAAACTTTCTGACACTCTCTGAAACTCTCTGAAGCTCTCTGAAACTCTCTGAAACTCTCTGACACTCTCTGACACTCTCTGAAACTCTCTGAAACTCTCTGACACTCTCTGACACTCTCTGAAACTCTCTGACAATCTCTGGCACTCTCAGACACTCTCAGACACTCTCTGAAGATCTCTGAAACTCTCTGACACTATCTGACACTTTCTGAATCTCTCGGACACTCTCTGAATCTCTCTAAAACTCTCCGACACTCTGTCACACTCTCTGAAACTTTCTCGCACTCTCTGACACTCTCTGAAGATCTCTGAAACTCTCTGACATTCTCAGACACTCTCTGACACTCTCTGACACTTTCTGAAACTCTCTGACAGTATCTGACACTTTCTGAAACTCTCGGACATTCTCTGACACACTCTGCAACTCTGCGTCACTCTGTGACACTCTCTGACACTTTCTGACACTCTCTGAATCTCTCTGAAACTCTCTGACACTCTGTGACACTCTGTAGCTCTCTGAAGCTTCCTGACACTCTCTGACACTCTCTGAAACTTTCTGACACTCCCTGACACTCTCTGAACATCTCTGAAACTCTCTGAAAACGTCTGACACTCTCTGTCACTCTGTGACACTGTCAGATACTCTCTGACGCCCGCAGACACACTTCGACACACTCAAAAACTCTCAGAATCTCTCTGGCACTCTCTGACACTCTCAGAAACTCTCTGAAACTCTTTGACAGTCTCTGAAACTCTCTGACACTCTCTGACACTCTCTGAAACTCTTTGACACTCTCTGACACTCTGTGACACTCTCAGATACTCTCTGACTCTCTCAGACACACTCCGACACACTCAGAAACTCTCAGAAACCCTCTGGAACTCTCTGACACTCTAAGAACGTCTCTGAAACACTCTGACACTCTCTGAAGCTTTCTGAAACTCTCTGACACTCTCTGACACTCTCTGAAACTCTCTGACACTCTCAGACACTCTCTGACACTCTCTGACACTATCTGAGACTCTCTGAAACTCTCTGACACTCTCTGAAACTCTCTGACACTCTCTGACACTCTCAGACACTCTCTGACACTCTCTGACACTTTCTGAAACTCTCTGACACTATCTGACACTTTCTGAATCTCTCAGACACCCTCTGAATCTCTCTGAAACTCTCCGACACTCTGTGACACTCTCTGAAACTTTCTGGCACTCTCTGACACTCTCTGAAGATCTCTGGCACTCTCTGAAAATCTCTGACACTCTCTGAAACTCTGTGACACTCTCTGAAAGACTCTGACACTCTCTGACATTATCTGAAACTCTCTGACACTATCTGACTCTTTCTGAAACTCTCAGACACTCGCTGACACACTCTGCAACTCTATGACACTCTGTGACACTCGCAGACACTCTCTGACACTCTCTGACACTTTCTGAAACTCTCTGACACTATCTGACTCTTTCTGAATCTCTCAGACACACTCCGACACACTCAGAAACTCTCAGAAACCCTCTGGAACTCTCTGACACTCTCAGAAAGTCTCTGAAATACTCTGACACTCTCTGAAACTCTCTGACAATCTCTGACGCTCTCTGACAATCTCTGAAACTCTGTGACTCACTTTGACACTCTCTGTCTCTCTCAGACACACTCCGACACACTCAGAAACTCTCAGAAACCCTCTGGAACTCTCTGACACTCTCAGAAAGTCTCTGAAACACTCTGACACTCTCTGAAACTCTCTGACACTCTCTGACACTCACAGACTCTCTCTGAAACTCTCTGACATTCTCTGAAACTCTCTGACACTCTCTGACACTCCCTGACACTCTCTGAAGCTTTCTGAAACTCTCTGACACTCTGTGACACCCTCTGAAACTCTCTGAAACTCTCGGACAATCTCTGAAACTTTCTGACACTTTCTGAAACTCTCTGAAACTCTTTGTAACTCTCTTACACTCTCAGAAACTCTCAGAAGCTCACTGAAACTCTCTGACACTCTCTGAAACTCTCAGACACTCTCTGACACTCTCTGACACTCTCTGACACTATCTGAGACTCTCTGAAACTCTCTGACACTCTCTGAAATTCTCTGAAACTCTCTGACACTCTCTGAAACTCTCTGACACTCTCTGACACTCTCAGACACTCTCTGACACTCTGTGACACTTTCTGAAACTCTCTGACACTATCTGACACTTTCTGAATCTCTCGGACACTCTCTGAATCTCTCTGAAACTTTCTGGCACTCTCTGACACTCTCTGAAGATCTCTGAAACTCTCTGAAAATCTCTGACACTCTCTGAAACTCTGTGACACTCTCTGAAAGACTCTGACACTCTCTTACACTCTCAGACACTCTCTGACACTCTCTGACACTTTCTGAAACTCTCTGACACTATCTGACTCTTTCTGAAAATCTCGGACACTCTCTGACACACTCTGCAACTCTATGACACTCTCTGACACTCTCTGACACTCTCTGAATCTCTCTGAAAAGCTCTGACACTCTGTGACACTCTCTGAAACTCTCTGAAACTCCCTGACACTCTCTGACTCTCTCTGAAACTTTCTGACACTCTCTGACACTCTCTGAACATCTCTGAAACTCTCTGAAAATCTCTGACACTCTCTGACACTCTGTGACACTCTCAGATACTCTGTGACTCTCTCAGACACACTCCGACACACTCAGAAACTCTCAGATACCCTCTGGAACTCTCTGACACTCTCAGAAAGTCTCTGAAACACTCTGACACTCTCTGAAACTCTCTGACACTCTCTGACACTCTCTGACACTCTCTGAAACTCTCTGACAATCTCTGGCACTCTCAGACACTCTCAGACACTCTCTGAAGATCTCTGAGACTCTCTGACACTATCTGACACTTTCTGAATCTCTCGGACACTCTCTGAATCTCTCTGAAACTCTCCGACACTCTGTCACACTCTCTGAAACTTTCTCGCACTCTCTGACCTCTCTGAAGATCTCTGAAACTCTCTGACATTCTGAGACACTCTCTGACACTCTCTGACACTTTCTGAAACTCTCTGACAGTATCTGACACTTTCTGAAACTCTCGGACACACTCTGACACACTCTGCAACTCTGCGTCACTCTGTGACACTCTCTGACACTTTCTCGCACTCTCTGACCTCTCTGAAGATCTCTGAAACTCTCTGACATTCTGAGACACTCTCTGACACTCTCTGACACTTTCTGAAACTCTCTGACAGTATCTGACACTTTCTGAAACTCTCGGACACTCTCTGAATCTCTCTGAAACTCTCTGACACTCTGTGACACTCTGTAACTCTCTGAAGCTCCCTGACACTCTCTGACACTCTCTGAAACTTTCTGACACTCCCTGACACTCTCTGAACATCTCTGAAACTCTCTGAAAATCTCTGACACTCTCTGACGTAGAACATAGAACATACAGCACAGAACAGGCCCTTCGGCCCACAATGTTGTGCCGATCCTTTGTCCTCTGTCAAGGACAATTTAATCTATACCCCATCATTCTCCTTTATCCATATACCTATCCAAAAGCCTTTTGAAAGTCCCTAAAGTTTCTGACTCAACAACTTCCCCGGGCAAGGCATTCCATGCCTCGACCACTCTCTGGGTAAAGAACCTTCCCCTGACATCCCCCTTATATCTCCCACCCTTCACCTTAAATTTATGACCCCTTGTAACGCTTTGCTCCACCCGGGGAAAAAGTTTCTGACTGTCTACCCTATCTATTCCCCTGATCATCTTATAAACCTCTATCATGTCACCCCTCATCCTTCTCCTTTCTAATGAGAAGAGGCCTAGAATGTTCAGCCTTTCCTCGTAAGACTTATTCTCCACTCTGTGACACTGTCAGATACTCTCTGACGCCCGCAGACACACTTCGACACACTCAGAAACTCTCAGAAACTCTCTGGCACTCTCTGACACTCTCAGAAACTCTCTGAAACTCTTTGACACTCTCTGAAACTCTCTGATACTCTCTGAAACTCTCTGACACTCTCTGACACTTTCTGAAACTCTCTGACAGTATCTGACACTTTCTGAAACTCTCGGACACTCTCTGAATCTCTCTGAAACTCTCTGAAACTCTGTGACACTCTGTAACTCTCTGAAGCTCCCTGACACTCTCTGACACTCTCTGAAACTTTCTGACACTCCCTGACACTCTCTGAACATCTCTGAAACTCTCTGAAAATCTCTGACACTCTCTGACACTCTGTGACACTGTCAGATACTCTCTGACGCCCGCAGACACACTTCGACACACTCAGAAACTCTCAGAAACTTTCTGGCACTCTCTGACACTCTCAGAAACTCTCTGAAACTCTTTGACACTCTCTGAAACTCTCTGACACTCTCTGACAATCTCTGAAACCCTTTGACACTCTTTGACACTGTCTGACTCTCACTGAAACTCTCTGACACTCTCTGACACTCCCTGACACTCTCTGAAACTCTCTGACACTCTCTGACACACTCTGAAACTCTTTGACACTCTTTAACAATCTCAGACACTGTCTGACTCTATCTGAAACTCTCTGACACTCTCTGACACTCCCTGACACTGTCTGAAGCTCTCTGACACTCTCTGACACTCTCTGAAACTCTCTGAAACTCTCTGACACTCTCTGACACTCTCTGAAACTCTCTGACAATCTCTGGCACTCTCAGACACTCTCTGACACTATCTGACACTTTCTGAATCTCTCGGACACTCTCTGAATCTCTCTGAAACTCTCCGACACTCTGTGGCACTCTCTGAAACTTTCTGGCACTCTCTGACACTCTCTGAAGATTTCTGAAACTCTCTGAAAATCTCTGACACTCTCTGAAACTCTCTGACACTCTTTGACACTCTTTGACACTCTCAGACACTGTCTGACTCTCTCTGAAACTCTCTGAAACTCTCTGACACTCTCTGACACTCCCTGACACTCTCTGAAGCTTTCTGAAACTCTCTGACACTCTCTGACACTCTCTGAAACTCTCAGACACTCTCAGACACTCTCTGACACTCTCTGACACTATCTGAGACTCTCTGAAACTCTCTGACACTCTCTGAAATTCTCTGAAACTCTCTGACACTCTCTGACACTCTCTGAAACTCTCAGACACTCTCTGACACTCTCAGACACTCTCTGACACTCTCTGACACTTTCTGAAACTCTCTGACACTATCTGACACTTTCTGAATCTCTCGGACACTCTCTGAATCTCTCTGAAACTCTCCGACACTCTGTGACACTCTCTGAAACTTTCTGGCACTCTCTGACACTCTCTGAAGATCTCTGGCACTCTCTGAAAATCTCTGACACTCTCTGAAACTCTGTGACACTCTCTGAAAGACTCTGACACTCTCTGACACTCTCAGACACTCTCTGACACTCTCTGACACTTTCTGAAACTCTCTGACACTATCTGACTCTTTCTGAAACTCTCAGACACTCTCTGACACACTCTGCAACTCTATGACACTCTGTGACACTCTCTGACACTCTCTGAATCTCTCTGAAAAGCTCTGACACTCTGTGACACTCTCTGAAACTCTCTGAAACTCCCTGACACTCTCTGACTCTCTCTGAAACTTTCTGACAATCTCTGACACTCTCTGAACATCTCTGAAACTGTCTGAAAATCTCTGACACTCTCTGACACTCTGTGACACTCTCAGATACTCTCTGACTCTCTCAGACACACTCCGACACACTCAGAAACTCTCAGAAACCCTCTGGAACTCTCTGACACTCTCAGAAAGTCTCTGAAACACTCTGACACTCTCTGAAACTCTCTGACACTCTCTGGCGCTCTCTGACACTCTCTGAAACTTTCTGACACTCCCTGACACTCTCTGAACATCTCTGAAACTCTCTGAAAATCTCTGACACTCTCTGACGTAGAACATAGAACATACAGCACAGAACAGGCCCTTCGGCCCACAATGTTGTGCCGATCCTTTGTCCTCTGTCAAGGACAATTTAATCTATAC
This sequence comes from Heterodontus francisci, assembly GCF_036365525.1. Taxonomy (NCBI): domain Eukaryota; kingdom Metazoa; phylum Chordata; class Chondrichthyes; order Heterodontiformes; family Heterodontidae; genus Heterodontus; species Heterodontus francisci. The sequence goes on along the minus strand of NC_090404.1, from coordinate 53,415,829 downwards.
CCCATCATTCTCCTTTATCCATATACCTATCCAAAAGCCTTTTGAAAGTCCCTAAAGTTTCTGACTCAACAACTTCCCCGGGCAAGGCATTCCATGCCTCGACCACTCTCTGGGTAAAGAACCTTCCCCTGACATCCCCCTTATATCTCCCACCCTTCACCTTAAATTTATGACCCCTTGTAACGCTTTGCTCCACCCGGGGAAAAAGTTTCTGACTGTCTACCCTATCTATTCCCCTGATCATCTTATAAACCTCTATCATGTCACCCCTCATCCTTCTCCTTTCTAATGAGAAGAGGCCTAGAATGTTCAGCCTTTCCTCGTAAGACTTATTCTCCACTCTGTGACACTGTCAGATACTCTCTGACGCCCGCAGACACACTTCGACACACTCAGAAACTCTCAGAAACTCTCTGGCACTCTCTGACACTCTCAGAAACTCTCTGAAACTCTTTGACACTCTCTGAAACTCTCTGACACTCTCTGAAACTCTCTGACACTCTCTGACACTTTCTGAAACTCTCTGACAGTATCTGACACTTTCTGAAACTCTCGGACACTCTCTGAATCTCTCTGAAACTCTCTGAAACTCTGTGACACTCTGTAACTCTCTGAAGCTCCCTGACACTCTCTGACACTCTCTGAAACTTTCTGACACTCCCTGACACTCTCTGAACATCTCTGAAACTCTCTGAAAATCTCTGACACTCTCTGACACTCTGTGACACTGTCAGATACTCTCTGACGCCCGCAGACACACTTCGACACACTCAGAAACTCTCAGAAACTCTCTGGCACTCTCTGACACTCTCAGAAACTCTCTGAAACTCTTTGACACTCTCTGAAACTCTCTGACACTCTCTGACAATCTCTGAAACCCTTTGACACTCTTTGACACTGTCTGACTCTCACTGAAACTCTCTGACACTCTCTGACACTCCCTGACACTCTCTGAAACTCTCTGACACTCTCTGACACACTCTGAAACTCTTTGACACTCTTTAACAATCTCAGACACTGTCTGACTCTATCTGAAACTCTCTGACACTCTCTGACACTCCCTGACACTGTCTGAAGCTCTCTGACACTCTCTGACACTCTCTGAAACTCTCTGAAACTCTCTGACACTCTCTGACACTCTCTGAAACTCTCTGACAATCTCTGGCACTCTCAGACACTCTCTGACACTATCTGACACTTTCTGAATCTCTCGGACACTCTCTGAATCTCTCTGAAACTCTCCGACACTCTGTGGCACTCTCTGAAACTTTCTGGCACTCTCTGACACTCTCTGAAGATTTCTGAAACTCTCTGAAAATCTCTGACACTCTCTGAAACTCTCTGACACTCTTTGACACTCTTTGACACTCTCAGACACTGTCTGACTCTCTCTGAAACTCTCTGAAACTCTCTGACACTCTCTGACACTCCCTGACACTCTCTGAAGCTTTCTGAAACTCTCTGACACTCTCTGACACTCTCTGAAACTCTCAGACACTCTCAGACACTCTCTGACACTCTCTGACACTATCTGAGACTCTCTGAAACTCTCTGACACTCTCTGAAATTCTCTGAAACTCTCTGACACTCTCTGACACTCTCTGAAACTCTCAGACACTCTCTGACACTCTCAGACACTCTCTGACACTCTCTGACACTTTCTGAAACTCTCTGACACTATCTGACACTTTCTGAATCTCTCGGACACTCTCTGAATCTCTCTGAAACTCTCCGACACTCTGTGACACTCTCTGAAACTTTCTGGCACTCTCTGACACTCTCTGAAGATCTCTGGCACTCTCTGAAAATCTCTGACACTCTCTGAAACTCTGTGACACTCTCTGAAAGACTCTGACACTCTCTGACACTCTCAGACACTCTCTGACACTCTCTGACACTTTCTGAAACTCTCTGACACTATCTGACTCTTTCTGAAACTCTCAGACACTCTCTGACACACTCTGCAACTCTATGACACTCTGTGACACTCTGTGACACTCTCTGAATCTCTCTGAAAAGCTCTGACACTCTGTGACACTCTCTGAAACTCTCTGAAACTCCCTGACACTCTCTGACTCTCTCTGAAACTTTCTGACAATCTCTGACACTCTCTGAACATCTCTGAAACTGTCTGAAAATCTCTGACACTCTCTGACACTCTGTGACACTCTCAGATACTCTCTGACTCTCTCAGACACACTCCGACACACTCAGAAACTCTCAGAAACCCTCTGGAACTCTCTGACACTCTCAGAAAGTCTCTGAAACACTCTGACACTCTCTGAAACTCTCTGACACTCTCTGGCGCTCTCTGACACTCTCTGAAACTCTGTGACACACTTTGACACTCTCTGACTCTCTCAGACACACTCCGACACACTCAGAAACTCTCAGAAACCCTCTGGAACTCTCTGACACTCTCAGAAAGTCTCTGAAACACTCTGACACTCTCTGAAACTCTCTGACACTCTCTGACGCTCTCTGACACTCTCTGAAACTCTGTGACACACTTTGACACTCTCTGACGCTCACTGACTTTCTCTGAAACTCTCTGAAGCTCTCTGAAACTCTCTGAAACTCTCTGACACTCTCTGACACTCTCTGAAACTCTCTGAAACTCTCTGACAATCTCTGGCACTCTCAGACACTCTCAGACACTCTCTGAAGATCTCTGAAACTCTCTGACACTATCTGACACTTTCTGAATCTCTCGGACACTCTCTGAATCTCTCTGAAACTCAGCGACTCTCTGTCACACTCTCTGAAACTTTCTCGCACTCTCTGACACTCTCTGAAGATCTCTGAAACTCTCTGACATTCTCAGACACTCTCTGACACTCTCTGACACTTTCTGAAACTCTCTGACAGTATCTGACACTTTCTGAAACTCTCGGACACTCTCTGACACACTCTGCAACTCTGCGTCACTCTGTGACACTCTCTGACACTTTCTGACACTCTCTGAATCTCTCTGAAACTCTCTGACACTCTGTGACACTCTGTAACTCTCTGAAGCTCCCTGACACTCTCTGACACTCTCTGAAACTTTCTGACACTCTCTGACACTCTCTGAACATCTCTGAAACTCTCTGAAAATCTCTGACACTCTCTGACACTCTGTGACACTCTCAGATACTCTCTGACTCCCGCAGGCACACTTCGACACACTCAGAAACTCTCAGAAACTCTCTGGCACTCTCTGACACTCTCAGAAACTCTCTGAAACTCTTTGACACTCTCTGAAACTCTCTGACACTCTCTGACACTCCGTGACACTGTCTGAAGCTCTCTGACACTCTCTGACACTATCTGAGACTCTCTGAAACTCTCTGACAATCTCAGACACTGTCTGACAATCTCTGGCACTCTCAGACACTCTCTGACACTCTCTGACACTTTCTGAAACTCTCTGACACTATCTGACACTTTCTGAATCTCTCGGACACTCTCTGAATCTCTCTGAAACTCTCCGGCACTCTGTGACACTCTCTGAAACTTTCTGGCACTCTCTGACACTCTCTGAAGATCTCTGGCACTCTCTGAAAAGCTCTGACACTCTCTGAAACTCTCTGACACTCTCTGAAAGACTCTGACACTCTCTGACACTCTCAGACACTCTCTGACACTCTCTGACACTTTCTGAAACTCTCTGACACTATCTGACTCTTTCTGAAACTCTCAGACACTCTCTGACACACTCTGCAACTCTATGACACTCTCTGACACTCTCTGACACTCTCTGACACTCTCTGAATCTCTCTGAAAAGCTCTGACACTCTGTGACACTCTCTGAAACTCTCTGAAACTCCCTGACACTCTCTGACTCTCTCTGAAACTTTCTGACAATCTCTGACACTCTCTGAACATCTCTAAAACTGTCTGAAAATCTCTGACACTCTCTGACACTCTGTGACACTCTCAGATACTCTCTGACTCTCTCAGACACACTCCGACACACTCAGAAACTCTCAGAAACCCTCTGGAACTCTCTGACACTCTCAGAAAGTCTCTGAAACACTCTGACACTCTCTGAAACTCTCTGACACTCTCTGGCGCTCTCTGACACTCTCTGAAACTCTGTGACACACTTTGACACTCTCTGACTCTCTCAGACACGCTCCGACACACTCAGAAACTCTCAGAAACCCTCTGGAACTCTATGACACTCTCAGAAAGTCTCTGAAACACTCTGACACTCTCTGAAACTCTCTGACACTCTCTGACGCTCTCTGACACTCTCTGAAACTCTGTGACACACTTTGACACTCTCTGACGCTCACTGACTTTCTCTGAAACTCTCTGACATTCTCTGAAACTCTCTGAAACTGTCTGACAATCTCTGGCAATCTCTGACACTCTCTGAATCTCTCTAAATCACTCTGACACTCTGTGATACTCTCTGAAACTCTCTGACACTCTCTGAAACTTTCTGACACTCTCTGAAACTCTCTGAAGCTCTCTGAAACTCTCTGAAACTCTCTGACACTCTCTGACACTCTCTGAAACTCTCTGAAACTCTCTGACAATCTCTGGCACTCTCAGAAACTCTCAGACACTCTCTGAAGATCTCTGAAACTCTCTGACACTATCTGACACTTTCTGAATCTCTCGGACACTCTCTGAATCTCTCTGAAACTCTCCGCCACTCTGTGACACTCTCTGAAACTTTCTGGCACTCTCTGACACTCTCTGAAGATCTCTGGCACTCTCTGAAAAGCTCTGACACTCTCTGAAACTCTCTGACACTCTCTGAAAGACTCTGACACTCTCTGACACTTTCAGACACTCTCTGACACTCTCTGACACTTTCTGAAACTCTCTGACACTATCTGACTCTTTATGAAACTCTCAGACACTCTCTGACACACTCTGCAACTCTATGACACTCTGTGACACTCTCTGACACTCTCTGAATCTCTCTGAAAAGCTCTGACACTCTGTGACACTCTCTGAAACTCTCTGAAACTCCCTGACACTCTCTGACTCTCTCTGAAACTTTCTGACAATCTCTGACACTCTCTGAACATCTCTGAAACTGTCTGAAAATCTCTGACACTCTCTGACACTCTGTGACACTCTCAGATACTCTCTGACTCTCTCAGACACACTCCGACACACTCAGAAACTCTCAGAAACCCTCTGGAACTCTCTGACACTCTCAGAAAGTCTCTGAAACACTCTGTCACTCTCTGAAACTCTCTGACACTCTCTGGCGCTCTCTGACACTCTCTGAAACTCTGTGACACACTTTGACACTCTCTGACTCTCTCAGACACACTCCGACACACTCAGAAACTCTCAGAAACCCTCTGGAACTCTCTGACACTCTCAGAAAGTCTCTGAAACACTCTGACACTCTCTGAAACTCTCTGACACTCTCTGACGCTCTCTGACACTCTCTGAAACTCTGTGACACACTTTGACACTCTCTGACGCTCACTGACTTTCTCTGAAACTCTCTGACATTCTCTGAAACTCTCTGAAACTGTCTGACAATCTCTGGCAATCTCTGACACTCTCTGAATCTCTCTGAATCACTCTGACACTCTGTGATACTCTCTGAAACTCTGTGAAACTCTCTGAAACTTTCTGACACTCTCTGAAACTCTCTGAAGCTCTCTGAAACTCTCTGAAACTCTCTGACACTCTCTGACACTCTCTGAAACTCTCTGAAACTCTCTGACAATCTCTGGCACTCTCAGACACTCTCAGACACTCTCTGAAGATCTCTGAAACTCTCTGACACTATCTGACACTTTCTGAATCTCTCGGACACTCTCTGAATCTCTCTGAAACTCTCCGACACTCTGTGACACTCTCTGAAACTTTCTGGCACTCTCTGACACTCTCTGAAGATCTCTGGCACTCTCTGAAAATCTCTGACACTCTCTGAAACTCTCTGACACTCTCTGAAAGACTCTGACACTCTCTGACACTCTCAGACACTCTCTGACACTCTCTGACACTTTCTGAAACTCTCTGACACTATCTGACTCTTTCTGAAACTCTCAGACACTCTCTGACACACTCTGCAACTCTATGACACTCTGTGACACTCTCTGACACTCTCTGAATCTCTCTGAAAAGCTCTGACACTCTGTGACACTCTCTGAAACTCTCTGAAACTCCCTGACACTCTCTGACTCTCTCTGAAACTTTCTGACAATCTCTGACACTCTCTGAACATCTCTGAAACTGTTTGAAAATTTCTGACACTCTCTGACACTCTGTGACACTCTCAGATACTCTCTGACTCTCTCAGACACACTCCGACACACTCAGAAACTCTCAGAAACCCTCTGGAACTCTCTGACACTCTCAGAAACTCTCTGAAACACTCTGACACTCTCTGAAACTCTCTGACACTCTCTGACGCTCTCTGACACTCTCTGAAACTCTGTGACACACTTTGACACTCTCTGACGCTCACTGACTTTCTCTGAAACTCTCCGACATTCTCTGAAACTCTCTGAAACTGTCTGACAATCTCTGGCAATCTCTGACACTCTCTGAATCTCTCTGAATCACTCTGACACTCTGTGACACTCTCTGAAACTCTCTGACACTCTCTGAAACTTTCTGACACTCTCTGAAACTCTCTGAAGCTCTCTGAAACTCTCTGAAACTCTCTGACACTCTCTGACACTCTCTGAAACTCTCTGAAACTCTCTGACAATCTCTGGCACTCTCAGACACTCTCAGACACTCTCTGAAGATCTCTGAAACTCTCTGACACTATCTGACACTTTCTGAATCTCTCGGACACTCTCTGAATCTCTCTGAAACTCAGCGACTCTCTGTCACACTCTCTGAAACTTTCTCGCACTCTCTGACACTCTCTGAAGATCTCTGAAACTCTCTGACATTCTCAGACACTCTCTGACACTCTCTGACACTTTCTGAAACTCTCTGACAGTATCTGACACTTTCTGAAACTCTCGGACACTCTCTGACACACTCTGCAACTCTGCGTCACTCTGTGACACTCTCTGACACTTTCTGACACTCTCTGAATCTCTCTGAAACTCTCTGACACTCTGTGACACTCTGTAACTCTCTGAAGCTCCCTGACACCCTCTGACACTCTCTGAAACTTTCTGACACTGTCTGACACTCTCTGAACATCTCTGAAAGTCTCTGAAAATCTCTGACACTCTCTGACACTCTGTGACACTCTCAGATACTCTCAGACTCCCGCAGACACACTTCGACACACTCAGAAACTCTCAGAAACTCTCTGGCACTCTCTGACACTCTCAGAAACTCTCTTAAACTCTTTGACACACTCTGAAACTCTCTGACACTCTCTGACACTCTCTGAAGCCCTTTGGCACTCTTTGACACTATCAGACACTGTCTGACTCTCTCTGAAACTCTCTGACACTCTCTGACACTCCCTGACACTGTCTGAAGCTCTCTGACACGCTCTGACACTCTCTGAAACTCTCTGAAACTCTTTGACAATCTCAGACACTGTCTGACAATCTCTGGCACTCTCAGACACTCTCTGACACTCTCTGACACTCTCTGACACTTTCTGAAACTCTCTGACACTATCTGACACTTTCTGAATCTCTCGGACACTCTCTGAATCTCTCTGAAACTCTCCGACACTCTGTGACACGCTCTGACACTTTCTCGCACTCTCTGACACTCTCTGAAGATCTCTGAAACTCTCTGAAAATCTCTGACACTCTCTGAAACTCTGTGAAACTCTCTGATACACTCTGACACTCTCTGACATTCTCAGACGCTCTTTGACACTCTCTGACACTTTCTGAAACTCTCTGACAGTATCTGACACTTTCTGAAACTCTCGGACACTCTCTGACACACTCTGCAACTCTGTGTCACTCTGTGACACTCTCTGACAGTCTCTGACACTCTCTGAAATTCTCTGAAACTCTCTGACACTCTCTGACACTCTCTGAAACTCTCTGACACTCTCTGACTCTCTCAGACACTCTCTGACACTCTCTGACACTTTCTGAAACTCTCTGACACTATCTGACACTTTCTGAATCTCTCGGACACTCTCTGAATCTCTCTGAAACTCTCCGACACTCTGTGACACTCTGAAACTTTCTGGCACTCTCTGACACTCTCTGAAGATCTCTGGCACTCTCTGAAAATCTCTGACACTCTCTGAAACTCTGTGACACTCTCTGAAAGACTCTGACACTCTCTCACACTCTCAGACACTCTCTGACACTCTCTGACACTTTCTGAAACTCTCTGACACTATCTGACTCTTTCTGAAACTCTCAGACACTCCCTGACACACTCTGCAACTCTATGACACTCTGTGACACTCTCTGACACTCTCTGAATCTCTCTGAAAAGCTCTGACACTCTGTGACACTCTCTGAAACTCTCTGAAACTCCCTGACACTCTCTGACTCTCTCTGAAACTTTCTGACAATCTCTGACACTCTCTGAACATCTCTGAAACAGTCTGAAAATCTCTGACACTCTCTGACACTCTGTGACACTCTCAGATACTCTCTGACTCTCTCAGACACACTCCGACACACTCAGAAACTCTCAGAAACCCTCTGGAACTCTCTGACACTCTCAGAAAGTCTCTGAAACACTCTGACACTCTCTGAAACTCTCTGACACTCTCTGGCGCTCTCTGACACTCTCTGAAACTCTGTGACACACTTTGACACTCTCTGACTCTCTCAGACACACTCCGACACACTCAGAAACTCTCAGAAACCCTCTGGAACTCTCTGACACTCTCAGAAAGTCTCTGAAACACTCTGACACTCTCTGAAACTCTCTGACACTCTCTGACGCTCTCTGACACTCTCTGAAACTCTGTGACACACTTTGACACTCTCTGACGCTCACTGACTTTCTCTGAAACTCTCTGACATTCTCTGAAACTCTCTGAAACTGTCTGACAATCTCTGGCAATCTCTGACACTCTCTGAATCTCTCTGAATCACTCTGACACTCTGTGACACTCTCTGAAACTCTCTGACACTCTCTGAAACTTTCTGACACTCTCTGAAACTCTCTGAAGCTCTCTGAAACTCTCTGAATCTCTCTGACACTCTCTGACACTCTCTGACACTCTCTGAAACTCTCTGACAATCTCTGGCACTCTCAGACACTCTCAGACACTCTCTGAAGATCTCTGAAACTCTCTGACACTATCTGACACTTTCTCAATCTCTCGGACACTCTCTGAATCTCTCTGAAACTCAGCGACTCTCTGTCACACTCTCTGAAACTTTCTCGCACTCTCTGACACTCTCTGAAGATCTCTGAAACTCTCTGACATTCTCAGACACTCTCTGACACTCTCTGACACTTTCTGAAACTCTCTGACAGTATCTGACACTTTCTGAAACTCTCGGACACTCTCTGTCACTCTGTGACACTCTCTGACACTTTCTGACACTCTCTGATTCTCTCTGAAACTCTCTGACACTCTGTGACACTCTGTAACTCTCTGAAGCTCCCTGACACTCTCTGACACTCTCTGAAACTTTCCGACACTCTCTGACACTCTCTGAACATCTCTGAAACTCTCTGAAAATCTCTGACACTCTCTGACACTCTGTGACACTCTCAGATACTCTCTGACTCCCGCAGACACACTTCGACACACTCAGAAACTCTCAGAAACTCTCTGGCACTCTCTGACACTCTCAGAAACTCTCTGAAACTCTTTGACACTCTCTGAAACTCTCTGACACTCTCTGACACTCTCTGAAACCCTTTGGCACTCTTTGACACTATCAGACACTGTCTGACTCTCTCTGAAACTCTCTGACACTCTCTGACACTCCCTGACACTGTCTGAAGCTCTCTGACACTCTCTGACACTCTCTGAAACTCTCTGAAACTCTTTGACAATCTCAGACACTGTCTGACAATCTCTGGCACTCTCAGACACTCTCTGACACTCTCTGACACTCTCTGACACTTTCTGAAACTCTCTGACACTATCTGACACTTTCTGAATCTCTCGGACACTCTCTGAATCTCTCTGAAACTCTCCGACACTCTGTGACACGCTCTGACACTTTCTCGCACTCTCTGACACTCTCTGAAGATCTCTGAAACTCTCTGAAAATCTCTGACACTCTCTGAAACTCTGTGAAACTCTCTGATACACTCTGACACTCTCTGACATTCTCAGACGCTCTTTGACACTCTCTGACACTTTCTGAAACTCTCTGACAGTATCTGACACTTTCTGAAACTCTCGGACACTCTCTGACACACTCTGCAACTCTGTGTCACTCTGTGACACTCTCTGACAGTCTCTGACACTCTCTGAAATTCTCTGAAACTCTCTGACACTCTCTGACACTCTCTGAAACTCTCTGACACTCTCTGACACTCTCAGACACTCTCTGACACTCTCTGACACTTTCTGAAACTCTCTGACACTATCTGACACTTTCTGAATCTCTCGGACACTCTCTGAATCTCTCTGAAACTCTCCGACACTCTGTGACACTCTGAAACTTTCTGGCACTCTCTGACACTCTCTGAAGATCTCTGGCACTCTCTGAAAATCTCTGACACTCTCTGAAACTCTGTGACACTCTCTGAAAGACTCTGACACTCTCTCACACTCTCAGACACTCTCTGACACTCTCTGACACTTTCTGAAACTCTCTGACACTATCTGACTCTTTCTGAAACTCTCAGACACTCTCTGACACACTCTGCAACTCTATGACACTCTGTGACACTCTCTGACACTCTCTGAATCTCTCTGAAAAGCTCTGACACTCTGTGACACTCTCTGAAACTCTCTGAAACTCTCTGACACTCTGTGACACTCTGTAACTCTCTGAAGCTCCCTGCCACTCTCTGACTCTCTCTGAAACTTTCTGACAATCTCTGACACTCTCTGAACATCTCTGAAACTGTCTGAAAATCTCTGACACTCTCTGACACTCTGTGACACTCTCAGATACTCTCTGACTCTCTCAGACACACTCCGACACACTCAGAAACTCTCAGAAACCCTCTGGAACTCTCTGACACTCTCAGAAAGTCTCTGAAACACTCTGACACTCTCTGAAACTCTCTGACACTCTCTGGCGCTCTCTGACACTCTCTGAAACTCTGTGACACACTTTGACACTCTCTGACTCTCTCAGACACACTCCGACACACTCAGAAACTCTCAGAAACCCTCTGGAACTCTCTGACACTCTCAGAAAGTCTCTGAAACACTCTGACACTCTCTGAAACTCTCTGACACTCTCTGACGCGCTCTGACACTCTCTGAAACTCTGTGACACACTTTGACACTCTCTGACGCTCACTGACTTTCTCTGAAACTCTCTGACATTCTCTGAAACTCTCTGAAACTGTCTGACAATCTCTGGCAATCTCTGACACTCTCTGAATCTCTCTGAATCACTCTGACACTCTGTGACACTCTCTGAAACTCTCTGACACTCTCTGAAACTTTCTGACACTCTCTGAAACTCTCTGAAGCTCTCTGAAACTCTCTGAATCTCTCTGACACTCTCTGACACTCTCTGAAACTCTCTGAAACTCTCTGACAATCTCTGGCACTCTCAGACACTCTCAGACACTCTCTGAAGATCTCTGAAACTCTCTGACACTATCTGACACTTTCTCAATCTCTCGGACACTCTCTGAATCTCTCTGAAACTCAGCGACTCTCTGTCACACTCTCTGAAACTTTCTCGCACTCTCTGACACTCTCTGAAGATCTCTGAAACTCTCTGACATTCTCAGACACTCTCTGACACTCTCTGACACTTTCTGAAACTCTCTGACAGTATCTGACACTTTCTGAAACTCTCGGACACTCTCTGTCACTCTGTGACACTCTCTGACACTTTCTGACACTCTCTGATTCTCTCTGAAACTCTCTGACACTCTGTGACACTCTGTAACTCTCTGAAGCTCCCTGACACTCTCTGACACTCTCTGAAACTTTCCGACACTCTCTGACACTCTCTGAACATCTCTGAAACTCTCTGAAAATCTCTGACACTCTCTGACACTCTGTGACACTCTCAGATACTCTCTGACTCCCGCAGACACACTTCGACACACTCAGAAACTCTCAGAAACTCTCTGGCACTCTCTGACACTCTCAGAAACTCTCTGAAACTCTTTGACACTCTCTGAAACTCTCTGACACTCTCTGACACTCTCTGAAACCCTTTGGCACTCTTTGACACTATCAGACACTGTCTGACTCTCTCTGAAGATCTCTGAAACTCTCTGACACTATCTGACACTTTCTCAATCTCTCGGACACTCTCTGAATCTCTCTGAAACTCAGCGACTCTCTGTCACACTCTCTGAAACTTTCTCGCACTCTCTGACACTCTCTGAAGATCTCTGAAACTCTCTGACATTCTCAGACACTCTCTGACACTCTCTGACACTTTCTGAAACTCTCTGACAGTATCTGACACTTTCTGAAACTCTCGGACACTCTCTGTCACTCTGTGACACTCTCTGACACTTTCTGACACTCTCTGATTCTCTCTGAAACTCTCTGACACTCTGTGACACTCTGTAACTCTCTGAAGCTCCCTGACACTCTCTGACACTCTCTGAAACTTTCCGACACTCTCTGACACTCTCTGAACATCTCTGAAACTCTCTGAAAATCTCTGACACTCTCTGACACTCTGTGACACTCTCAGATACTCTCTGACTCCCGCAGACACACTTCGACACACTCAGAAACTCTCAGAAACTCTCTGGCACTCTCTGACACTCTCAGAAACTCTCTGAAACTCTTTGACACTCTCTGAAACTCTCTGACACTCTCTGACACTCTCTGAAACCCTTTGGCACTCTTTGACACTATCAGACACTGTCTGACTCTCTCTGAAACTCTCTGACACTCTCTGACACTCCCTGACACTGTCTGAAGCTCTCTGACACTCTCTGAGACTCTCTGAAACTCTCTGAAACTCTTTGACAATCTCAGACACTGTCTGACAATCTCTGGCACTCTCAGACACTCTCTGACACTCTCTGACACTCTCTGACACTTTCTGAAACTCTCTGACACTATCTGACACTTTCTGAATCTCTCGGACACTCTCTGAATCTCTCTGAAACTCTCCGACACTCTGTGACACGCTCTGACACTTTCTCGCACTCTCTGACACTCTCTGAAGATCTCTGAAACTCTCTGAAAATCTCTGACACTCTCTGAAACTCTGTGAAACTCTCTGATACACTCTGACACTCTCTGACATTCTCAGACGCTCTTTGACACTCTCTGACACTTTCTGAAACTCTCTGACAGTATCTGACACTTTCTGAAACTCTCGGACACTCTCTGACACACTCTGCAACTCTGTGTCACTCTGTGACACTCTCTGACAGTCTCTGACACTCTCTGAAATTCTCTGAAACTCTCTGACACTCTCTGACACTCTCTGAAACTCTCTGACACTCTCTGACACTCTCAGACACTCTCTGACACTCTCTGACACTTTCTGAAACTCTCTGACACTATCTGACACTTTCTGAATCTCTCGGACACTCTCTGAATCTCTCTGAAACTCTCCGACACTCTGTGACACTCTGAAACTTTCTGGCACTCTCTGACACTCTCTGAAGATCTCTGGCACTCTCTGAAAATCTCTGACACTCTCTGAAACTCTGTGACACTCTCTGAAAGACTCTGACACTCTCTCACACTCTCAGACACTCTCTGACACTCTCTGACACTTTCTGAAACTCTCTGACACTATCTGACTCTTTCTGAAACTCTCAGACACTCTCTGACACACTCTGCAACTCTATGACACTCTGTGACACTCTCTGACACTCTCTGAATCTCTCTGAAAAGCTCTGACACTCTGTGACACTCTCTGAAACTCTCTGAAACTCTCTGACACTCTGTGACACTCTGTAACTCTCTGAAGCTCCCTGCCACTCTCTGACTCTCTCTGAAACTTTCTGACAATCTCTGACACTCTCTGAACATCTCTGAAACTGTCTGAAAATCTCTGACACTCTCTGACACTCTGTGACACTCTCAGATACTCTCTGACTCTCTCAGACACACTCCGACACACTCAGAAACTCTCAGAAACCCTCTGGAACTCTCTGACACTCTCAGAAAGTCTCTGAAACACTCTGACACTCTCTGAAACTCTCTGACACTCTCTGGCGCTCTCTGACACTCTCTGAAACTCTGTGACACACTTTGACACTCTCTGACTCTCTCAGACACACTCCGACACACTCAGAAACTCTCAGAAACCCTCTGGAACTCTCTGACACTCTCAGAAAGTCTCTGAAACACTCTGACACTCTCTGAAACTCTCTGACACTCTCTGACGCGCTCTGACACTCTCTGAAACTCTGTGACACACTTTGACACTCTCTGACGCTCACTGACTTTCTCTGAAACTCTCTGACATTCTCTGAAACTCTCTGAAACTGTCTGACAATCTCTGGCAATCTCTGACACTCTCTGAATCTCTCTGAATCACTCTGACACTCTGTGACACTCTCTGAAACTCTCTGACACTCTCTGAAACTTTCTGACACTCTCTGAAACTCTCTGAAGCTCTCTGAAACTCTCTGAATCTCTCTGACACTCTCTGACACTCTCTGAAACTCTCTGAAACTCTCTGACAATCTCTGGCACTCTCAGACACTCTCAGACACTCTCTGAAGATCTCTGAAACTCTCTGACACTATCTGACACTTTCTCAATCTCTCGGACACTCTCTGAATCTCTCTGAAACTCAGCGACTCTCTGTCACACTCTCTGAAACTTTCTCGCACTCTCTGACACTCTCTGAAGATCTCTGAAACTCTCTGACATTCTCAGACACTCTCTGACACTCTCTGACACTTTCTGAAACTCTCTGACAGTATCTGACACTTTCTGAAACTCTCGGACACTCTCTGTCACTCTGTGACACTCTCTGACACTTTCTGACACTCTCTGATTCTCTCTGAAACTCTCTGACACTCTGTGACACTCTGTAACTCTCTGAAGCTCCCTGACACTCTCTGACACTCTCTGAAACTTTCCGACACTCTCTGACACTCTCTGAACATCTCTGAAACTCTCTGAAAATCTCTGACACTCTCTGACACTCTGTGACACTCTCAGATACTCTCTGACTCCCGCAGACACACTTCGACACACTCAGAAACTCTCAGAAACTCTCTGGCACTCTCTGACACTCTCAGAAACTCTCTGAAACTCTTTGACACTCTCTGAAACTCTCTGACACTCTCTGACACTCTCTGAAACCCTTTGGCACTCTTTGACACTATCAGACACTGTCTGACTCTCTCTGAAACTCTCTGACACTCTCTGACACTCCCTGACACTGTCTGAAGCTCTCTGACACTCTCTGACACTCTCTGAAACTCTCTGAAACTCTTTGACAATCTCAGACACTGTCTGACAATCTCTGGCACTCTCAGACACTCTGTGACACTCTCTGACACTCTCTGAATCTCTCTGAAAAGCTCTGACACTCTGTGACACTCTCTGAAACTCTCTGAAACTCCCTGACACCCTCTGACTCTCTCTGAAACTTTCTGACAATCTCTGACACTCTCTGAACATCTCTGAAACTGTCTGAAAATCTCTGACACTCTCTGACACTCTGTGACACTCTCAGATACTCTCTGACTCTCTCAGACACACTCCGACACACTCAGAAACTCTCAGAAACCCTCTGGAACTCTCTGACACTCTCAGAAAGTCTCTGAAACACTCTGACACTCTCTGAAACTCTCTGACACTCTCTGACGCTCTCTGACACTCTCTGAAACTCTGTGACACACTTTGACACTCTCTGACGCTCACTGACTTTCTCTGAAACTCTCTGACATTCTCTGAAACTCTCTGAAACTGTCTGACAATCTCTGGCAATCTCTGACACTCTCTGAATCTCTCTGAATCACTCTGACACTCTGTGACACTCTCTGAAACTCTCTGACACTCTCTGAAACTTTCTGACACTCTCTGAAACTCTCTGAAGCTCTCTGAAACTCTCTGAAACTCTCTGACACGCTCTGACACTCTCTGAAACGCTCTGAAACTCTCAGACAATCTCTGGCACTCTCAGACACTCTCAGACACTCTCTGAAGATCTCTGAAACTCTCTGACACTATCTGACACTTTCTGAATCTCTCGGACACTCTCTGAATCTCTCTGAAACTCAGCGACTCTCTGTCACACTCTCTGAAACTTTCTCGCACTCTCTGACACTCTCTGAAGATCTCTGAAACTCTCTGACATTCTCAGACACTCTCTGACACTTTCTGAAACTCTCTGACAGTATCTGACTCTTTCTGAAACTCTCGGACAATCTCTGACACACTCTGCAACTCTGCGTCACTCTGTGACTCTCTCTGACACTTTCTGACACTCTCTGAATCTCTCTGAAACTCTCTGACACTCTGTGACACTCTGTAACTCTCTGAAGCTCCCTGACACTCTCTGACACTCTCTGAAACTTTCTGACACTCTCTGACACTCTCTGAACATCTCTGAAACTCTCTGAAAATCTCTGACACTCTCTGACACTCTGTGACACTCTCAGATACTCTCTGACTCCCGCAGACACACTTCGACACACTCAGAAACTCTCTGGCACTCTCTGACACTCTCAGAAACTCTCTGAAACTCTTTGAAACTCACTGAAACTCTCTGACACTCTCTGACACTCTCTGAAACCCTTTGGCACTCTTTGACACTATCAGACACTGTCTGATTCTCTCTGAAACTCTCTGACACTCTCTGACACTCCCTGACACTGTCTGAAGCTCTCTGACACTCTCTGAAACTCTCTGAAACTCTTTGACAATCTCAGACACTGTCTGACAATCTCTGGCACTCTCAGACACTCTCTGACACTCTCTGACACTTTCTGAAACTCTCTGACACTATCTGACACTTTCTGAATCTCTCGGACACTCTCTGAATCTCTCTGAAACTCTCCGACACTCTGTGACACGCTCTGACACTTTCTCGCACTCTCTGACACTCGCTGAAGATCTCTGAAACTCTCTGAAAATCTCTGACACTCTCTGAAACTCTGTGAAACTCTCTGATACACTCTGACACTCTCTGACATTCTCAGACGCTCTTTGACACTCTCTGACACTTTCTGAAACACTCTGACAGTATCTGACACTTTCTGAAACTCTCGGACACTCTCTGACACACTCTGCAACTCTGTGTCACTCTGTGACACTCTCTGACAGTCTCTGACACTCTCTGAAATTCTCTGAAACTCTCTGACACTCTCTGACACTCTCTGAAACTCTCTGACACTCTCTGACACTCTCAGACACTCTCTGACACTCTCTGACACTTTCTGAAACTCTCTGACACTATCTGACACTTTCTGAATCTCTCGGACACTCTCTGAATCTCTCTGAAACTCTCCAACACTCTGTGACACTCTGAAACTTTCTGGCACTCTCTGACACTCTCTGAAGATCTCTGGCACTCTCTGAAAATCTCTGACACTCTCTGAAACTCTGTGACACTCTCTGAAAGACTCTGACACTCTCTCACACTCTCAGACACTCTCTGACACTCTCTGACACTTTCTGAAACTCTCTGACACTATCTGACTCTTTCTGAAACTCTCAGACACTCTCTGACACACTCTGCAACTCTATGACACTCTGTGACACTCTCTGACACTCTCTGAATCTCTCTGAAAAGCTCTGACACTCTGTGACACTCTCTGAAACTCTCTGAAACTCCCTGACACTCTCTGACTCTCTCTGAAACTTTCTGACAATCTCTGACACTCTCTGAACATCTCTGAAACTGTCTGAAAATCTCTGACACTCTCTGACACTCTGTGACACTCTCAGATACTCTCTGACTCTCTCAGACACACTCCGACACACTCAGAAACTCTCAGAAACCCTCTGGAACTCTCTGACACTCTCAGAAAGTCTCTGAAACACTCTGACACTCTCTGAAACTCTCTGACACTCTCTGGCGCTCTCTGACAGTCTCTGAAACTCTGTGACACACTTTGACACTCTCTGACTCTCTCAGACACACTCCGACACACTCAGAAACTCTCAGAAACCCTCTGGAACTCTCTGACACTCTCAGAAAGTCTCTGAAACACTCTGACACTCTCTGAAACTCTCTGACACTCTCTGACGCTCTCTGACACTCTCTGAAACTCTGTGACACACTTTGACACTCTCTGACGCTCACTGACTTTCTCTGAAACTCTCTGACATTCTCTGAAACTCTCTGAAACTGTCTGACAATCTCTGGCAATCTCTGACACTCTCTGAATCTCTCTGAATCACTCTGACACTCTGTGACACTCTCTGAAACTCTCTGACACTCTCTGAAACTTTCTGAAACTCTCTGAAACTCTCTGAAGCTCTCTGAAACTCTCTGAAACTCTCTGACACTCTCTGACACTCTCTGAAACTCTCTGACAATCTCTGGCACTCTCAGACACTCTCAGACACTCTCTGAAGATCTCTGAAACTCTCTGACACTATCTGACACTTTCTCAATCTCTCGGACACTCTCTGAATCTCTCTGAAACTCACTGACATTCTCAGACACTCTCTGACACTCTCTGACACTTTCTGAAACTCTCTGACAGTATCTGACACTTTCTGAAACTCTCGGACACTCTCTGTCACTCTGTGACACTCTCTGACACTTTCTGACACTCTCTGATTCTCTCTGAAACTCTCTGAAACTCTGTGACACTCTGTAACTCTCTGAAGCTCCCTGACACTCTCTGACACTCTCTGAAACTTTCCGACACTCTCTGACACTCTCTGAACATCTCTGAAACTCTCTGAAAATCTCTGACACTCTCTGACACTCTGTGACACTCTCAGATACTCTCTGACTCCCGCAGACACACTTCGACACACTCAGAAACTCTCAGAAACTCTCTGGCACTCTCTGACACTCTCAGAAACTCTCTGAAACTCTTTGACACTCTCTGAAACTCTCTGACACTCTCTGACACTCTCTGAAACCCTTTGGCACTCTTTGACACTATCAGACACTGTCTGACTCTCTCTGAAACTCTCTGACACTCTCTGACACTCCCTGACACTGTCTGAAGCTCTCTGACACTCTCTGACACTCTCTGAAACTCTCTGAAACTCTTTGACAATCTCAGACACTGTCTGACAATCTCTGGCACTCTCAGACACTCTCTGACACTCTCTGACACTTTCTGAAACTCTCTGACACTATCTGACACTTTCTGAATCTCTCGGACACTCTCTGAATCTCTCTGAAACTCTCCGACACTCTGTGACACGCTCTGACACTTTCTCGCACTCTCTGACGCTCTCTGAAGATCTCTGAAACTCTCTGAAAATCTCTGACACTCTCTGAAACTCTGTGAAACTCTCTGATACACTCTGACACTCTCTGACATTCTCAGACGCTCTTTGACACTCTCTGACACTTTCTGAAACTCTCTGACAGTATCTGACACTTTCTGAAACTCTCGGACACTCTCTGACACACTCTGCAACTCTGTGTCACTCTGTGACACTCTCTGACAGACTCTGACACTCTCTGAAATTCTCTGAAACTCTCTGACACTCTCTGATACTCTCTGAAACTCTCTGACACTCTCTGACACTCTCAGACACTCTCTGACACTCTCTGACACATTCTGAAACTCTCTGACACTATCTGACACTTTCTGAATCTCTCAGACACTCTCTGAATCTCTCTGAAACTCTCCAACACTCTGTGACACTCTGAAACTTTCTGGCACTCTCTGACACTCTCTGAAGATCTCTGGCACTCTCTGAAAATCTCTGAGACTCTCTGAAACTCTGTGACACTCTCTGAAATACTCTGACACTCTCTGACACTCTCAGACACTCTCTGACACTCTCTGACACTTTCTGAAACTCTCTGACACTATCTGACTCTTTCTGAAACTCTCAGACACTCTCTGACACACTTTGCAACTCTATGACACTCTGTGACACTCTCTGACACTCTCTGAATCTCTCTGAAAAGCTCTGACACTCTGTGACACTCTCTGAAACTCTCTGAAACTCCCTGACACTCTCTGACTCTCTCTGAAACTTTCTGACAATCTCTGACACTCTCTGAACATCTCTGAAACTGTCTGAAAATCTCTGACACTCTCTGACACTCTGTGACACTCTCTGAAACTCTGTGACACACTCCGACACACTCAGAAACTCTCAGAAACCCTCTGGAACTCTCTGACACTCTCAGAAAGTCTCTGAAACACTCTGACACTCTCTGAAACTCTCTGACACTCTCTGACGCTCTCTGACACTCTCTGAAACTCTGTGACACACTTTGACACTCTCTGAATCTCTCAGACAGACTCCGACACACTCAGAAACTCTCAGAAACCCTCTGGAACTCTCTGACACTCTCAGAAAGTCTCTGAAACACTCTGAAACTCTCTGAAACTCTCTGACACTCTCTGACGCTCTCTGACACTCTCTGAAACTCTGTGACACACTTTGACACTCTCTGACACTCACTGACTTTCTCTGAAACTCTCTGACATTCTCTGAAACTGTCTGACAATCTCTGGCAATCTCTGAAACTCTCTGACACTCTCTGACACTCTCTGAAACTCTCTGAAACTCTCTGAAACTCTCTGAAACTCTCTGACACTCTCTGACACTCTCTGAAACTCTCTGACAATCTCTGGCACTCTCAGACACTCTCAGACACTCTCTGAAGATCTCTGAAACTCTCTGACACTATCTGACACTTTCTGAATCTCTCGGACACTCTCTGAATCTCTCTGAAACTCAGCGACTCTCTGTCACACTCTCTGAAACTTTCTCGCACTCTCTGACACTCTCTGAAGATCTCTGAAACTCTCTGACATTCTCAGACACTCTCTGAACCTCTCTGACACTTTCTGAATCTCTCTGACAGTATCTGACACTTTCTGAAACTCTCGGACACTCTCTGACACACTCTGCAACTCTGCGTCACTCTGTGACACTCTCTGACACTTTCTGACACTCTCTGAATCTCTCTGAAACTCTCTGACACTCTGTGACACTCTGTAACTCTCTGAAGCTCCCTGACACTCTCTGACACTCTCTTAAACTTTCTGACACTCTCTGACACTCTCTGAACATCTCTGAACATCTCTGAAAGTCTCTGAAAATCTCTGACACTCTCTGACACTCTGTGACACTCTCAGATACTCTCAGACTCCCGCAGACACACTTCGACACACTCAGAAACTCTCAGAAACTCTCTGGCACTCTCTGACACTCTCAGAAACTCTCTGAAACTCTTTGACACTCTCTGAAACTCTCTGACACTCTCTGACATTCTCTGAAACCCTTTGGCACTCTTTGACACTATCAGACACTGTCCGACTCTCTCTGAAACTCTCTGACACTCTCTGACACTCCCTGACACTGTCTGAAGCTCTCTGACACTCTCTGACACTCTCTGAAACTCTCTGAAACTCTTTGACAATCTCAGACACTGTCTGACAATCTCTGGCACTCTCAGACACTCTCTGACACTCTCTGACACTTTCTGAAACTCTCTGACACTATCTGACACTTTCTGAATCTCTCGGACACTCTCTGAATCTCTCTGAAACTCTCCGAAAATCTCTGACACTCTCTGAAACTCTGTGAAACTCTCTGACACTCTCTGACACTCCCAGACACTCTCTGAAGCTTTCTGAATCTCTCTGACACTCTGTGACACCCTCTGAAACTCTCTGAAACTCTCGGACAGTCTCTGAAACTTTCTGAAGATCTCTGAAACTCTCAGAAACTCTTTGTAACTCTCTGATACTCTCAGAAACTCTCAGAAGCTCACTGAAACTCTCTGACACTCTCTGACACTCTCTGACACTCTCTGAAACTCTCAGACACTCTCTGACACTCTCTGACACTCTCTGACACTATCCGAGACTCTCTGAAACTCTCTGACACTCTCTGAAATTCTCTGAAACTCTCTGACATTCTCAGACACTCTCTGACACTCTCTGACACTTTCTGAAACTCTCTGACACTATCTGACACTTTCTGAATCTCTCGGACACTCTCTGAATCTCTCTGAAACTCTCCGACACTCTGTGACACTCTCTGAAACTTTCTGGCACTCTCTGACACTCTCTGAAGATCTCTGGCACTCTCTGAAAATCTCTGACACTCTCTGAAACTCTGTGACACTCTCTGAAAGACTCTGACACTCTCTGACACTCTCTGACACTCTCTGACACTCTCAGACTCTCTCTGACACTTTCTGAATCTCTCTGACACTCTGTGACACCCTCTGAAACTCTCTGAAAGTCTCGGACACTCTCTGAAACTTTCTGACACTCTCTGAAACACTCTGAAACTCTTTGTAACTCTCTGACACTCTCAGAAACTCTCAGAAGCTCACTGAAACTCTCTGACACTCTCTGACACTCTCTGAAACTCTCAGACACTCTCTGACACTCTCTGACACTATCCGAGACTCTCTGAAACTCTCTGACACTCTCCGAAATTCTCTGAAACTCTCTGACACTCTCAGACACTCTCTGACACTCTCTGACACTTTCTGAAACTCTCTGACACTATCTGACACTTTCTGAAACTCTCCGACACTCTGTGACACTCTCTGAAACTTTCTGGCACTCTCTGACACTCTCTGAAGATCTCTGACACTCTCTGAAACTCTGTGACACTCTCTGAAAGACTCTGACACTCTCTGACACTCTCAGACACTCTCTGACACTCTCAGACTCTCTCTGACACTTTCTGAAACTCTCTGACACTATCTGACTCTTTCTGAAACTCTTGGGCACTCTCTGACACACTCTGCAACTCTATGACACTCTGTGACACTCTCTGACACTCTCTGAATCTCTCTGAAAAGCTCTGACACTCTGTGACACTCTCTGAAACTCTCTGAAACTCCCTGACACTCTCTGACTCTCTCTGAAACTCTCTGAAAATCTCTGACCCTCTCTGACACTCTGTGACACTCTCAGTTACTCTCTGACTCTCTCAGACACACTCCGACACACTCAGAAACTCTCAGAAACTCTCTGGAACTCTCTGACACTCTCAGAAAGTCTCTGAAACTCTCTGACACTCTTTGACACTCTCTGACACATACGGACTCTCTCTGAAACTCTCTGACACTCTCTGAAACTCTCTGAAACTGTCTGACACTCTCTGACAATCTCTGACACTCTCTGAATCTCTCTGAATCACTCTGACACTCTGTGAAACTCTCTGAAGATCTCTGAAAATCTCTGACGCTCTCTGAAACTCTCTGAAACTGTCTGACACTCTCTGACACTCTCAGACGCTCTCTGAAGATCTCTGAAACTCTCTGACACGATCTGACTCTTTCTGAAACTCTCGGACACTCTCTGACACACTCTGCAACTCTATGACACTATGTGACACTCTCTGACACTCTCTGAATCTCTCTGAATAGCTCTGACACTCTGTGACACTCTCTGACACTTTCTGAACATCTCTGAAACTCTCTGAAAATCTCTGACACTCTGACACTCTGTGACACTCTCAGATACTCTCTGACTCTCTCAGACACACTCCGACACACTCAGAAACTCTCAGAAACTCTCTGGAACTCTCTGACACTCTCAGAAAGTCTCTGAAACACTCTGACACTCTCTGAAACTCTCTGACACTATCTAACGCTCTCTGACACTCTCTGAAACTCTGTGGCACACTTTGACACTCTCTGACACTCTCTGAAACTCTCTGAAACTCTCTGACACTCTCTGAAGCTTTCTGAAACTCTCTGAAACTCTCTGACACTCTCTGAAACTCTTTGACACTCTTTGACACTCTCAGACACTGTCTGACTCTCCCTGAAACTCTCTGAAACTCTCTGACACTGTCTGACACTCCCTGACACTCTCTGAAGCTTTCTGAATCTCTCTGACACTCTGTGACACCCTCTGAAACTCTCTGAAACTCTCGGACACTCTCTGAAACTTTCTGACACTCTCTGAAACTCTCTGAAACTCTTTGTAACTCTCTGACACTTTCAGAAACTCTCAGAAGCTCACTGAAACTCCCTGACACTCTCTGACACTCTCAGACACTCTCTGACACTCTCTGACACTATCCGAGACTCTCTGAAACTCTCTGACACTCTCTGAAATTCTCTGAAACTCTCTGACACTGTCAGACACTCTCTGACACTCTCTGACACTTTCTGAAACTCTCTGACACTACCTGACACTTTCTGAATCTCTCGGACACTCTCTGAATCTCTCTGAAACTCTCCGACACTCTGTGACACTCTCTGAAACTTTCTGGCACTCTCTGACACTCTCTGAAGATCTCTGGCACTCTCTGAAAATCTATGACACTCTCTGAAACTCTGTGACAATCTCTGAAAGACTCTGACACTCTCTGACACTCTCAGACACTCTCTGACACTCTCAGACTCTCTCTGACACTCTCTGACACTTTCTGAAACTCTCTGACACTATCTGACTCTTTCTGAAACTCTTGGGCACTCTCTGACACACTCTGCAACTCTATGACACTCTGTGACACTCTCTGACACTCTCTGAATCTCTCTGAAAAGCTCTGACACTCTGTGACACTCTCTGAAACTCTCTGAAACTCCCTGACACTCTCTGACTCTCTCTGAAACTCTCTGAAAATCTCTGACATTCTCTGACACTCTGTGACACTCTCAGATACTCTCTGACTCGCTCAGACACACTCCGACACACTCAGAAACTCTCAGAAACTCTCTGGAACTCTCTGACACTCTCAGAAAGTCTCTGAAACTCTCTGACTCTCTCTGAAACACTCTGACACTCTCTGACGCTCTCTGACACTCTCTGAAGCTCTGTGACACTCTTTGACACTCTCTGACACACACGGACTCTCTCTGAAACTCTCTGACACTCTCTGAAACCTTCTGAAACTGTCTGACACTCTCTGAATCTCTCTGAATCACTCTGACACTCTGTGAAACTCTGTGAAAATCTCTGACACTCTCTGAAACTCTCTGACAATCTCTGGCACTCTAAGACACTCTCAGACAATCTCTGAAGATCTCTGAAACTCTCTGACAATATCTGACTATTTCTGAAACGCTCGGACACTCTCTGACACACTCTGCAACTCTATGACACTATGTGACACTCTCTGACACTCTCTGAATCTCTCTGAATAGCTCTGACACTCTGTGACACTCTCTGAAACTCTCTGAAAGTCCCTGACTCTCTCTGACTCTCTCTGAAACTTTCTGACACTCTCTGACACTCTCTGACACTTTCTGAACATCTCTGAAACTCTCTGAACATCTCTGACACTCTCTGACACTCTCTCAGACACACTCCGACACACTCAGAAACTCTCAGAAACTCTCTGGAACTCTCTGACACTCTCAGAAAGTCTCTGAAACACTCTGACACTCTCTGAAACTCTCTGACACTCTCTGACGCTCTCTGACACTCTCTGAAACTCTGTGACACACTTTGACACTCTCTGACACTCTCTGAAACTCTCTGAAACTCTCTGACACTCTCTGAAGCTTTCTGAAACTCTCTGACACTCTGTGACACCCTCTGAAACTCTCTGAAACTCTCGGACAATCTCTGAAACTTTCTGACACTTTCTGAAACTCTCTGAAACTCTTTGTAACTCTCTGACACTCTCAGAAACTCTCAGAATCTCACTGAAACTCTCTGACACTCTATGACACTCTCAGACACTCTCAGACACTCTCTGACACTATCTGAGACTCTCTGAAACTCTCAGACACTTTCTGAAATTCTCTGAAAGTCTCTGACACTCTCTGAAACTCTCTGACACTCTCAGACACTCTCTGACACTCTGTGACACTTTCTGAAACTCTCTGACACTATCTGACACTTTCTGAATCTCTCGGACACTCTCTGAATCTCTCTGAAACTCTCCGACACTCTGTGACACTCTCTGAAACTTTCTGGCACTCTCTGACACTCTCTGAAGATCTCTGGAACTCTCTGAAAATCTCTGACACTCTCTGAAACTCTGTGACACTCTCTGAAAGACTCTGACACTCTCTTACACTCTCAGACACTCTCTGACACTCTCTGACACTTTCTGAAACTCTCTGACACTATCTGACTCTTTCTGAAACTCTCGGACACTCTCTGACACACTCTGCAACTCTATGACACTCTGTGACTCTCTCTGACACTCTCTGAATCTCTCTGAAAAGCTCTGACACTCTCTGACGCTCTCTGAAACTCTCTGAAACTCCCTGACACTCTCTGACTCTCTCTGAAACTTTCTGACACTCTCTGACACTCTCTGAACATCTCTGAAACTCTCTGAAAATCTCTGACACTCTCTGACACTCTGTGACACTCTCAGATACTCTCTGACTCTCTCAGACACACTCCGACACACTCAGAAACTCTCAGAAACCCTCTGGAACTCTCTATCACTCTCCGAAAGTCTCTGAAACACTCTGACTCTCTCTGAAACTCTCTGACACTCTCTGACGCTCTCTGACACTCACTGACTCTCTCTGAAACTCTCTGACATTCTCTGAAACTCTCTGAAACTCTCTGACTATCTCTGGCAATCTCTGACACTCTCTGAATCTCTCTGAATCACTCTGACACTCTGAGACACTCTCTGAAACTCTCTGACACTCTCTGAAACTTTCTGACACTCTCTGAAACTCTCTGAAGCTCTCTGAAACTCTCTGAAACTCTCTGACACTCTCTGACGCTCTCTGAAACTCTCTGAAACTCTCTGACACTCTCTGAAACTCTCTGAAACTCTCTGACAATCTCTGGCACTCTCAGACACTCTCAGACACTCTCTGAAGATCTCTGAAACTCTCTGACACTATCTGACACTTTCTGAATCTCTCGGACACTCTCTGTATCTCTCTGAAACTCTCCGACTCTCTGTCACACTCTCTGAAACTTTCTCGCACTCTCTGACACTCTCTGAAGATCTCTGAAACTCTCTGACATTCTCAGACACTCTCTGACACTCTCTGACACTTTCTGAAACTCTCTGACAGTATCTGACACTTTCTGAAACTCTCGGACACTCTCTGGCACACTCTGCAACTCTGCGTCAATCTGTGACACTCTCTGACACTTTCTGACACTCTCTGAATCTCTCTGAAACTCTCTGACACTCTGTGACACTCTGTAACTCTCTGAAACTCCCTGACACTCTCTGACATTCTCTGAAACTTTCTGACACTCTCTGAACATCTCAGAAACTCTCAGAAAATCTCTGGCACTCTCTGACACTCTCAGAAACTCTCTGAAACTCTTTGACACTCTCTGAAACTCTCTGACACTCTCTGACACTCTCAGACTCTGTCTGACTCTATCTGAACTCTCTGACACTCTCTGACACTCCCTGACACTGTCTGTAGCTCTCTGACACTCTCTGACACTCTCTGAAACTCTCTGAAACTCTCTGACACTATCTGCCACTTTCTGAATCTCTCGGACACTCTCTGAATCTCTCTGAAACTCTCCGACACTCTGTGACACTCTCTGAAACTTTCTGGCACTCTCTGACACTCTCTAAAGATCTCTGAAACTCTCTGAAAATCTCTGACACTCTCTGAAAATCTCTGACACTCACTGACACTCTATGGCACTCACTGACACTCTCTGAAGATCTCTGAAACTCTCTGAAAATCTCTGACACTCTCTGAAACTCTGTGACACTCTCTGAAACACTCTGACACTCTCTGACACACTCCGGCACACTCAGAAACTGTCAGAAACTCTCAGGCACTCTCTGACACTCTCAGAAATTCTCAGAAACTCTCTGAAACTCTCTGAAACCCTCTGACACTCTCTGACACTCTTTGACACTCTTTGACACTCTCAGACACTGTCTGACTCTCTCTGAAACTCTCTGACACTCTCTGACACTCCCTGACACTCTCTGAAGCTTTCTGAAACTCTCTGACACTCTGTGACACCCTCTGAAACTCTCTGAAACTCTCGGACACTCTCTGAAACTTTCTGACACTCTCTGAAACTGTCTGAAACTCTTTGTAACTCTCTGACACTCTCAGAAACTCTCAGAAGCTCACTGAAACTCTCTGACACTCTCTGACACTCTCTGAAACTCTCAGACACTCTCAGACAGTCTCTGACACTATCTGAGACTCTCTGAAACTCTCCGACACGCTCTGAAATTCTCTAAAACTCTCTGACACTCTCTGACACTCTCTGACACTCTCAGACACTCTCAGACACTCTGTGACACTTTCTGAAACACTCTGACACTATCTGACACTTTCTGAATCTCTCGGACACTCTCTGAATCTCTCTGAAACTCTCCGACACTCTGTGACACTCTCTGAAACTTTCTGGCACTCTCTGACACTCTCTGAATATCTCTGGCACTCTCTGAAAATCTCTGACACTCTCTGAAACTCTCTGACACTCTCTGAAAGACTCTGACACTCTCTGACACTCTCAGACACTCTCTGACACTCTGACTCTTTCTGAAACTCTCTGACACTATCTGACTCTTTCTGAAACTCTCGGACACTCTCTGACACACTCTGCAGCTCTATGACACTCTGTGACACTCTCTGGCACTCTCTGAATCTCTCTGAAAAGCTCTGACACTCTGTGACACTCTCTGAAACTCTCTGAAACTCCCTGACACTCTCTGACTCTCTCTGAAACTTTCTGACACTCTCTGAACATCTCTGAAACTCTCTGAAAATCTCTGACACTCTCTGAGTCTCTCCGACACACTCAGAAACTGTCAGAAACTCTCAGGCTCTCTCTGACACTATCAGAATGTCTCTGAAACTCTCTGACACTCTCTGAAACTCTCTGACACTCTCAGACACATTCTGACTCTCTCTGAAAATCTATACTATCTCTGACACTCTCTGACACTCTCTGAAGCTCTCTGATACTCTCTGGCATTCTGTGACACTCTCTTGAAACTTTCCGACACTCTCTGAAAGACTCTGAAACACTCTGAAGCTCTCTGAAACTCTCTGAAACTCTCTGACAATCTCAGAAAATCTCAGAAACTCTCTGAAACTCTCTGAAACTCTCTGACACTCTGTGACAATCTCTGAAACTCTCTGACACTCTCTGACACTCGATGACTCTCTCTGAATCTCGCAGACACTCTCTGATACTCTCTGACAATCACTGACACTATCTGACACTGTCTGAAAATCTCTGAAACGCTCTGACTCTCACCGACACTCTGTGACACTCACTGACACTCTCTGAAGATCTCTGAAACTCTCTGAAACTCTCTGACACTCTCTGAAACCCTCTGGCACTCTCTGACACTCTCTGACACTCTGTGAAACTCTTTGACACGCTTTGACACTCTCAGACACTGTCTGACTCTCTCTGAAACTCTCAGAAACTCTCTGACACTCTCTGACACTCCCTGACACTCCCTGACACTCCCTGACACTCTCTGATGCTTTCTGAAACTCTGTGACAGCCTCTGAAACTCTCTGAAACTCTCGGACACTCTCTGAAACTTTCTGACACTCTCTGAAACTCTTTGTAACTCTCTGACACTCTCAGAAACTCTCAGAAGCTCTCTGAAACTCTCTGACACTCTCAGAAACTCTATGACACTCTCTGAAACTATCTGAGACTCTCTGAAACTCTCCGACGCTCTCTGACACTCTCTGACACTCTCTGAAACTCTCTGAAACTCTCTGAAATTCTCTGACACTCTCTGACACTTTCTGAATCTCTCGGACACTCTCTGAATCTCTCTGAAACTCTCCGACACTCTGTGACACTCTCGGAAACTTTCTGGCACTCTCTGACACTCTCTGAAGATCTCTGGCACTCTCTGAAAATCTCTGACACTCTCTGAAACTCTGTGACACTCTCTGAAAGACTCTGACACTCTCTCACACTCTCAGACACTCTCTGACACTCTCTGAAACTCTCTTGAAGCTTTCCGACACTCTCTGAAACACTCTGAAACACTCTGAAGCTCTATGAAACTCTCTGACAATCTCAGAAAATCTCAGAAACTCTCTGAAACTCTCTGAAACTCTGTGAAACTCTCTGACACTCTGTGACAATCTCTGAAACTCTCTGACACTCTCTGACACTCGATGACTCTCTCTGAATCTCGTAGACACTCTCTGATACTCTCTGACAACCACTGACACTATCTGACACTGTCGGACAATCTCTGAAACGCTCTGACACTCACTGACACTCTGTGGCACTCACTGACACTCTCTGAAGATCTCTGAAACTCACTAAAAATCTCTGTGACACTCTCTGAAACTCTGTGACACACTCTGAAACACTCTGACACTCTCTGACACTCTCCGGCACACTCAGAAACTGTCAGAAACTCTCAGGCACTCTCTGAAACTCTCAGAAAGTCTCTGAAAATCTCTGACACTCTCTGAAACCCTCTGACACTCTCTGACACTCTCTGACACTCTCTGAAACTCTTTGACACTCTTTGACACTCTCAGACACTGTCTGACTCTCTCTGAAACTCTCTGACACTCTCTGACACTCCCTGACACTCCCTGACACTCTCTGAAGCTTTCTGAATCTTTGTGACAACCTCTGAAACTCTCTGAAACTCTCGGACACTCTCTGAAACTTTCTGACACTCTCTGAAACTCTTTGTATATCTCTGACACTCTCAGAAACTCTCAGAAGCTCTATGAAACTCTCTGACACTCTCTGACACTCCCTGACACTCCCTGATACTCTCTGAAGCTTTCTGAAACATTGTGACAACCTCTGAAACTCTCTGAAACTCTCGGACACTCTCTGAAACTTTCTGACACTCTCTGAAACTCTTTGTATATCTCTGACACTCTCAGAAACTCTCAGAAGCTCTCTGAAACTCTCTGACACTCTCAGAAACTCTCTGCCAGTCTGTGACACTATCTGAGACTCTCTGAAACTCTCTGACGCTCTCTGACACACTCTGACACTCTCTGAAACTCTCTGACACTCTCTGAAATTCACTGACACTCTCTGACACTCTCAGACACTCTCTGACACTCTCTGACACCTTCTGAAATTCTCTGACACTATCTGACACTTTCTGAATCTCTCGGACACTCTCTGAATCTCTCTGAAACTCTCCGACACTCTGTGACACTCTCTGAAACTTTCTGGCACTCTCTGACACTCTCTGAAGATCTCTGGCACTCTCTGAAAATCTCTGACACTCTCTGAAACTCTGTGACACTCTCTGAAAGACTCTGACACTCTCTGACACTCTCAGACACTCTCTGACACTCTCTGACACTTTCTGAAACTCTCTGACACTATCTGACTCTTTCTGAAACTCTCGGACACTCTCTGACACACTCTGCAACTCTATGACACTCTGTGACACTCTCTGACACTCTCTGAATCTCTCTGCAAAGCTCTGACACTCTGTGACACTCTCAGAAACTCTCTGAAACTCCCTGACACTCTCTGACACTCTCTGAAACTTTCTGACACTCTCTGACACTCTCTGAACATCTCTGAAACTCTCTGACAATCTCTGACACTCTCTGACACTCTCTGACACTCTCAGATACTCTCTGACTCTCTCAGACACACTCCGACACACTCAGAATCTCTCAGAAACTCTCTGGAACTCTCTGACACTCTCAGAAAGTCTCTGAAACTCTCTGAAACTCTCTGAAACTCTCTGACACTCTCTGACGCTCTCTGAAACTCTCTGAAACTCTGTGAATCTCTTTGACACTCTCTGACACTCACTGACTCTCTCTGAAACTCTCTGACACTCTCTGAAACTCTCTGAAACTGTCTGACACTCTCTGACAATCTCTGACACTCTCTGTATCTCTCTGAATCACTCTGACACTCTGTGACACTCTCTGAAACTCTCTGACACTCTCTGAAACTCTCTGAAGGTCTCTGAAATTCTCTGAAACTCTCTGACTCTCTCAGAAACACTCAGAAACTCCCTGAAACTCTCTGAGACTCTCTGGCACTCTCTGAGACTCTCTGAAACTCTCTGACACTCTCTGAAACTCTCTGAAACTCTCTGACACTCTCTGACACTCTCTGAAACTCTCTGACAATCTCTGGCACTCTCAGACACTCTCAGACACTCTCTGAAGATCTCTGAAACTCTCTGACACTATCTGACACTTTCTGAATCTCTCGGACACTCTGTGACACTCTCTGAAACTTTCTCGCAATCTCTGACACTCTCTGAAGATCTCTGAAACTCTCTGAAAATCTCTGACACTCTCTGAAACTCTGTGAAACTCTCTGAAACACTCTGAAACTCTCAGAAATTCTCTGAAACTCTCTGAAACACTTTGTAACTCTCTGACACTCTCAGAAACTCTCAGAAGCTCTCTCAAACTCTCTGACACTCTCTGACACTCTCTGAAACTCTCAGACACTCTCAGACACTCTCTGACACTCTCTGACACTATCTGAGACTCTCTGAAACTCTCTGACACTCTCTGACAATCTCTGAAACTGTCTGAAACTCTCTGACACTCTCTGAATCTCTCTGAAAATCTCCGACACTCTGTGACACTCTCTGAAACTTTCTGGCACTCTCTGACACTCTCTGAACATCTCTGAAACTCTCTGAAAATCTCTGACACTCTCTGACACTCTGTGACACTCTCAGATACTCTCTGACTCTCTCAGACACACTCCGACACACTCAGAATCTCTCAGAAACTCTCTGGAACTCTCTGACACTCTCAGAAAGTCTCTGAAACTCTCTGAAACTCTCTGACACTCTCTGACGCTCTCTGACACTCTCTGAAACTCTGTGAAACTCTTTGACACTCTCTGGCACTCACTGACTCTCTCTGAAACTCTCTGACACTCTCTGAAACTCTCTGAAACTGTCTGACACTCTCTGACAATCTCTGACACTCTCTGTATCTCTCTGAATCACTCTGACACTCTGTGACACTCTCTGAAACTCTCTGACACTCTCTGAAACTCTCTGAAGGTCTCTGAAATTCTCTGAAACTCTCTGACTCTCTCAGAAACACTCAGAAACTCCCTGAAACTCTCTGACACTCTCTGGCACTCTCTGAGACTCTCTGAAACTCTGTGACACTCTCTTTTTAGAATTTTAGAATTTTAGAATATTACAGCGCAGTACAGGCCCTTCGGCCCTCGATGTTGCGCCGAGCTGTGAAACCATCTGACCTACACTATTCCATTTTTTTTTTTAGAATATTACAGCGCAGTACAGGCCCTTCGGCCCTCGATGTTGCGCCGATCATCTGACCTACACTATTCCATTTTCATCCATGTGTCTATCCAATGTCCACTTAAATGCCCTTAAAGTTGGCGAATGTACTACTGCTGCAGGCAGGGCATTCCGCGCCCTTACTACTCTCTGAGTAAAGAAACTACCTCTCACATCTGTCCTATATCTATCACCCCTCAACTTGAAGCTATGTCCCCTCGTGTTTGCCATCACCATCCGAGGAAAAAGACGCTCACTATCCACCCTATCTAACCCTCTGATTATCTTATATGTCTCTATTAAGTCACCTCTCCTCCTCCTTCTCTCCAACGAAAACAACCTCAAGTCCCTCAGCCTTTCCTCGTAAGACCTTCCCTCCATACCAGGCAACATCCTAGTAAATCTCCTCTGCACCCTTTCCATAGCTTCCACATCCTTTCTCTTATGCGGTGACCAGAACTGCACGCAATACTCCAGGTGCGGTCTCACCAGAGTCTTGTACAGCTGCATCATGACCTCGTGGCTCCGAAACTCGACCCCCCTACTAATAAAAGCTAACACACCATATGCCTTCTTGACAGCCCTATTAACCTGGTTAGCAACCTTCAGGGATTTATGCACCTGGACACCAAGATCTCTCTGCTCATCTACACTAACAAGAATCTTCCCATCAGCCCAGTACTCTGCATTCCTGTTACTCCTTCCAAAGTGAATCACCTCACACTTTTCCGCATTAAACTCCATTTGCCATCTCTCAGCCCAGCTCTGCAGCCTATCTATGTCTCTCTGTACCCTACAACATCCTTCGGCACTGTCCACAACTCCACCGACCTTAGTGTCATCTGCAAATTTACTAACCCACCCTTCTACACCCTCTTCCAGGTCATTTATAAAAATGACAAACAGCAATGGCCCCAAAACAGATCCTTGCGGTACACCACTAGTAACTAAACTCCAGGATGAACAGTTGCCATCAACGACCACCCTCTGTCTTCTTTCAGCTAGCCAATTTCTGATCCAAAGCTCTAAATCACCTTCAACCCCATACTTCCGTATTTTCTGCAATAGCCTACCGTGGGGAACCTTATCAAACGCCTTACTGAAATCCATATACACCACATCCACTGCTTTACCCTCATCCACCTGTTTGGTCACCTTCTCGAAAAACTCAATAAGGTTTGTGAGGCACGACCTACCCGTCACAAAACCGTGCTGACTATCTCTAATGTACTTATTCTTTTCAAGATGATTATAAATCCTGTCTCTTATAACCTTTTCCAACATTTTACCCTCTGAAACTCTCTGAAACTCTCTGACACTCTCTGACACTCTCTGAAACTCTCTGACAATCTCTGGCACTCTCAGACACTCTCAGACACTCTCTGAAGATCTCTGAAACTCTCTGACACTATCTGACACTTTCTGAATATCTCGGACACTCTCTGAATCTCTCTGAAACTCTCCGACACTCTGTGACACTCTCTGAAACTTTCTCGCACTCTCTGACACTCTCTGAAGATCTCTGAAACTCTCTGAAAATCTCTGACACTCTCTGAAACTCTGTGAAACTCTCTGAAACACTCTGAAACTCTCTGACATTCTCTGAAACTCTCTGAAACTCTTTGTAACTCTCTGACACTCTCAGAAACTCTCAGAAGTTCTCTGAAACTCTCTGACACTCTCTGACACTCTCTGAAACACTCAGACACTCTCAGACACTCTCTGAAACTGTCTGAAACTCTCTGACACTCTCTGACACTCTCTGAATGTCTCTGACACTCTGATACTCTCTGAAGCTCTCTGACACTCTCTGACACTCTCAGACACTCTGTGACACTCTGTGACACTTTCTGAAACTCTCCGACACTATCTGACACTTTCTGAATCTCTCGGACACTCTCTGAATCTCTCTGAAAATCTCCGACACTCTGTGACACTCTCTGAAACTTTCTGGCACTCTCTGACACTCTCTGAAGATCTCTGACACTTTCTGAAACTCTCTGACACTATCTGATTCTTTCTGAAACTCTCGGACACTCTCTGACACACTCTGCAACTCTATGACACTCTGTGACACTCTCTGACACTCTCTGAATCTCTCTGAAAAGCTCTGACACTCTGTGACACTCTCTGAAACTCTCTGAAACTCACTGACACTCTCTGACTCTCTCTGAAACTTTATGACACACTCTGACACTATCTGACACTCTCAGACACTCTCGGACACTCTCTGACACTCTCTGACTCTCTCTGACACTCTCTGATACTCTCTGACACTCTCTGAATCCCTCTGAAACTCTCTGACACTCTCTGACACTCTCAGACACTCTCTGACACTCTCTGAACATCTCTGAATCTCTCAGAAAGTCTCTGAAACACTCTGACACTCTCTGAAACTCTCTGACACTCTCTGACGCTCTCTGACACTCTCTGAAACTCTGTGACACTCTTTGACACTCTCTGACACTCACTGACTCTCTCTGAAACTCTCTGACACTCTCTGAAACTCTCTGAAACTGTCTGACACTCTCTGACAATCTCTGACACTCTCTGAATCACTCTGAATCACTCTGACACTCTGTGACACTCTCTGAAACTCTCTGACACTCTCTGAAACTTTCTGACACTCTCTGAAACTCTCTGAAGCACTCTGAAACTTTCTGAAACTCTCTGAATCTCTCAGAAACACTCAGAAACGCTGTGAAACGCTGTGAAACTCTCTGACACTCCCCGACACTCCCTGAGACTCTCTGAAACTCTCTGACACTCTCTGAAACTCTCTGAAACTCTCTGACACTCTCTGACACTCTCTGAAACTCTCTGACAATCTCTGGCACTCTCAGACACTCTCAGACACTCTCTGAAGATCTCTGCAACTGTCTGACACTATCTGACACTTTCTGAATCTCTCGGACACTCTCTGAATCTCTCTGAAACTCTCCGACACTCTGTGACACTCTCTGAAACTTTCTCGCACTCTCTGACACTCTCTGAAAATCTCTGAAACTCTCTGAAAATCTCTGACACTCTCTGACACTCTGTGAAACTCTCTGAAACTCTCTGACATTCTCTGAAACTCTCTGAAACTCTTTGTAACTCTCTGACACTCTCAGAAACTCTCAGAAGCTCTCTGAAACTCTCTGACACTCTCTGACACTCTCTGAAACTTTCTGACACTCTCTGAAACTCTCTGAAGCACTCTGAAACTTTCTGAAACTCTCTGACACTCTCTGACACTCTCTGACACTCTCTGAAACTCTCTGACAATCCCTGGCACTCTCAGACACTCTCAGACACTCTCTGAAGATCTCTGCAACTGTCTGACACTATCTGACACTTTCTGAATCTCTCGGACACTCTCAGAATCTCTCTGAAACTCTCCGACACTCTGTGACACTCTCTGAAACTTTCTCGCACTCTCTGACACTCTCTGAAGATCTCTGAAACTCTCTGAAAATCTCTGACACTCTCTGAAACTCTCTGACACTCACTGACACTCTGTGGCACTCACTGACACTCTCTGAAGATCTCCGAAACTTTCTGAAAATCTCTGACACTCTCTGAAACTCTCTGAAACTCTTTGTAACTCTCTGACACTCTCAGAAACTCTCAGAAGCTCACTGAAACTCTCTGACACTCTCTGAAATTCTCTGAAACTCTCTGACACTATCTGACACTTTCTGAATCTCCCGGAAACTCTCTGAATCTCTCTGAAACTCTCCGACACTCTGTGACACTCTGAAACTTTCTGGCACTCTCTGACACTCTCTGAAGATCTCTGGCACTCTCTGAAAATCTCTGACACTCTCTGAAACTCTCTGACACTTTCTGAAACTCTCTGATACTATCTGACTCTTTCTGAAACTCTCGGACACTCTCTGACACACTCTGCAACTCTATGACACTCTGTGACACTCTCTGACACTCTCTGAATCTCTCTGAAAAGCTCTGACACTCTGTGACACTCTCTGAAACTCTCTGAAACTCCCTGACACTCTCTGACTCTCTCTGAAACTTTCTGACACTCTCTGACACTCTCTGAATATCTCTGAAACTCTCTGAAAATCTCTGACACTCTCTGACACTCTCTGAACATCTCTGAAACTCTCTGAAAATCTCTGACACTCTCTGATACTCTGTGACACTCTCAGATACTCTCTGACTCTCTCAGACACACTCCGACACTCAGAAAATCTCAGAAACCCTCTGGAACTCCCTGACAATCTCAGAAAGTCTCTGAAACACTCTGACACTCTCTGAAACTCTCTGAATCTCTCTGAGATTCACTCTGACACTGAGACCCCAGTGGGTCCACTCAGAAAGACAAAGAGTGTAGTGAGGTATTGGGGAAGGTAGCACTGTCACAGAGGACAGATGGGCACGGAGAAGGGTTAAAGTGCGTATACTTCAACGCAAGAAGCATCAGGAATAAGGTGAGTGAATTGAAGGCGTGGATGGGCACTTGGGACTACGATGTTGTGGCCATCACTGAAACGTGGATAGGTGAGGGGGAGGAATGGTTTTTGGAGGTACCTGGTTATAAATGTTTTCATAAGATTAGGAATGGTGGTAAAAGAGGTGGGGGGTGGCATTGTTAGTTAGAAATAGTGTAACAACTGCTGAAAGAATTTTCGAGGAGGATCTGCCGACTGAGGCACTGTGGGTTGAGGTCAGGAACAGGAAAGGAGCAGTCACCTTGATGGGAGTTTTCTATAGGCCCCCCAATAGCAGCAGGGAGGTGGAAGAGCAGATTGGGAAACAGATTTTGGAAAGGAGCAGAAGTCACAGGGTAGTAATTATGGGGGATTTCAACTTCCCAAATATTGATTGGCAACTCTTTAGATCGAATAGTTTGGATGGGGTAGTGTTTGTGCAGTATGTCCAGGAAGCTTTTCTGACTCAGTATGTAGACTGCCCGACCAGAGGGGAGGCAATATTGGATTTGGTACTAGGTAATGAACCAGGGCAAGTGATAGAGCTGTTGGTGGGCGAGCACTTTGGAGATAGTGATCACAATTCTGTAGCATTCACTGTGGTAATGGAGAGGGATAGGTATGTGCAACAGGGCAAGGTTTACAATTGGGGGAAGGGTAGATATGATGCTGTCAGGCAGGAACTGAGGAGCATAAGTTGGGAGCATATGCTGGCAGGGAAGGGCACGGTCGAAATGTGGAACTTTTTCAAGGAGCAGATAGTAGGGGCCATTGATAAGCATGTCCCTGTCAGACAGGGAAGGGATGGTCATGTGAGGGAACCGTGGTTGACAAGAGAGGTTGAGAGTCTTGTTAGGAAGAAGAAGGATGCGTATATAAAGTTGAGGAAAAAGGGCACAGGCATAGCTCTGGAGGGATACAAGATGGCCAGGAAGGATCTGAAGAAAGGGATTAGGAGAGCTAAGAGAGGGCATGAAAAATGCTTGGCGGGTAGGATAAAAGAAAACCCCAAGGCCTTTTACGCGTATGTCAGAAATATGAGGATGACTAGGGGGACCATAGGTCCGGTCAAGGACAATAGCAGGAGACTGTGTGTTGAGCCGGAAGAGATAAGTGAGGTTTTGAATGAGTACTTCTCTTCGGTATTTACGAATGAGAAGGGGTGTATTACTGAAGAGGACGGTGTGAAACAGACTGGTAAGCTCGAGGAAGTGCTCGTTAGGAGGGAAGATGTGTTGGGGTTTTTGAATAACTTGAAGATAGACAAGTCTCCCGGGCCTGACGGGGTATATCCAAGGATGTTATGGGAAGCAAGGGATGAAATTGCAGAGCCGCTGGCAATGATCTTTTCATCTTCTCTGCTGACGGGGGTGGTACCAGGTGATTGGAGGGTGGCAAATGTTGTGCCCCTGTTCAAGAAAGGGAATAGGAACAACCCTGGGAATTACAGGCCAGTTAGTCTTACTTCGGTGGTAGGCAAGTTGATGGAAAAGGTGCTGAGGGATAGGATTTCTGAGCATCTGGAAAGACACTGCTTGATTCGGGACAGTCAGCACGGTTTTGTGAGGGGTAGGTCTTGCCTCACAAGCCTGATTGAATTCTTTGAGCAGGTGACCAAGCAAGTGGATGAGGGTAAACCAGTGGATGTGGTGTACATGGATTTTAGTAAGGCATTTGATAAGGTCCCCCATGGTAGACTTATGGAGAAAGTCAGGAGGCATGGGATAGTGGGGAATGTGGCCAGTTGGATTAAGAATTGGCTAACTGATAGAAGGCAGAGAGTGGTCTTAGATGGTAAATACTCAGCCTGGAGCCCAGTTACCAGTGGCGTGCCGCAGGGATCAGTTCTGGGTCCTCTCCTGTTTGTGATTTTTATTAACGACTTGGATGAGGAAGTCGAAGGGTGGGTCAGTAAATTTGCAGATGATACAAAGGTTGGTGGAGTTGTGGATACCGAGGAGGGCTATTGTCGTCTGCAAAGGGACTTGGATAGGTTGCAGTGCTGGGCTGAAAAGTGGCAGATGGAGTTTAACCCTGAAAAGTGTGAGGTCGTCCATTTTGGAAGGACAAACATGAATGCAAAATACTGGGTTAACGGTAGGGTTCTTGGGCATGTGGAGGAGCAGAGAGACCTTGGGGTCTATGTGCATAGATCATTGAAAGTTGCAACTCAAGTGGATAGGGCTGTGAAGAAGGCATATGGGGTGTTAGCGTTCATTAGCAGAGGGATTGAATTTAAGAGCCGTGAGGTGATGATGCAGCTGTACAGGACCTTGGTAAGGCCTCATTTGGAGTACTGTGTGCAGTTCTGGTCGCCTCATTTTAGGAAGGATGTGGAAGCCTTGGAGAGGGTGCAGAGGAGATTTACCAGGATGTTGACACTCTCAGACACTGTCTGACTCTCTCTGAAAATCTCTGACACTCTCTGAAACTCTCTGACACTCACTGACACTCTCTGGCACTCTCTGAAAATCTCTGACACTCTCTGAAACTCTGTGACAATCTCTGAAAGACTCTGACACTCTCTGACACTCTCAGACACTCTCTGACACTCTCTGACACCTTCTGAAACTCTCTGACACTATCTGACTCTTTCTGAAACTCTCGGACACTCTCTGACACACTCTGCAACTCTATGACACTCTGTGACACTCTGCGACA
This sequence comes from Heterodontus francisci, assembly GCF_036365525.1. Classification (NCBI taxonomy): domain Eukaryota; kingdom Metazoa; phylum Chordata; class Chondrichthyes; order Heterodontiformes; family Heterodontidae; genus Heterodontus; species Heterodontus francisci. The sequence continues at coordinate 53,375,536 of NC_090404.1, read as the reverse complement.
CTCTCTGAATCTCTCTGAAAAGCTCAGACACTCTGTGACACTCTCTGAAACTCTCTGACAATCTCTGACACTCTCAGACACTCTCTGACACTCTCTGAAACTCTCTGACACTATCTGACACTTTCTGAATCTCTCGGACACTCTCTGAATCTCTCTGAAACTCTCCGACACTCTGTGACACTCTGTGAAACTTTCTGGCACTCTCTGACACTCTCTGAAGATCTCTGAAACTCTCTGAAAATCTCTGACACTCTCTGAAACTCTCTGACACTCACTGACACTCTGTGGCACTCACTGACACTCTCTGAAGATCTCTGAAACTCTCTGAAAATCCCTGACACTCTCTGAAACTCTGTGACACTCTCTGAAACACTCTGACACTCTCTGACACTCTCCGGCACACTCAGAAACTGTCAGAAACTCTCAGGCACTCTCTGACACTCTCAGAAATTCTCTGAAACTCTCTGACACTCTCTGAAACCCGCTGACACTCTCTGACACTCTCTGACACTCTCTGAAACTCTTTGACACTCTTTGACACTCTCAGACACTGTCTGACTCTCTCTGAAACTCTCTGAAACTCTCTGACACTCTCTGACACTCCCTGACACTCTCTGAAGCTTTCCGAAACTCTCTGACACTCTGTGACACCCTCTGAAACTCTCTGAAACTCTCGGACACTCTCTGAATCTCTCTGAAACTCTCCGAAACTCTGTGACACTCTCTGAAACTTTGTAGCACTCTCTGACACTCTCTGAAGATCTCTGGCACTCTCTGAAATTCTCTGACTCTCTCTGACACTCTCAGACACTCTCTGACACTCTCTGACACTTTCTGAAACTCTCTGACACTATCTGACTCTTTCTGAAACTCTCGGACACTCTCTGACACACTCTGCAACTCTATGGCACTCTGTGACACTCTGTGATACTCTCTGAATCTCTCTGAAAAGCTCTGACACTCTGTGACACCCTCTGAAACTCTCTGAAACTCCCTGACACTCTCTGAATCTCTCTGAAACTTTCTGACACTCTCTGACACTCTCTGAACAGCTCTGAAACTCTCTGAAAATCTCTGACACTCTCTGACACTCTCAGAAAGTCTCTGAAACTCTCTGACACTCTCTGACGCTCTCTGACACTCACTGAAACTCTGTGACACTCTTTGACACTCTCTGACACTCACTGACTCTCTCTGAAACTCTCTGACACTCTCTGAAACTCTCTGAAACTCTCTGACACTCTCTGACAATCTCTGACACTCTCTGAATCTCTCTGAATCACTCTGACACTCTGTGACACTCTCTGAAACTCTCTGACACTCTCTGAAACTTTCTGACACTCTCTGAAACTCTCTGAATCTCTCTGAAACTCTCTGAAACTCTCTGACACTCTCTGACACTCTCTGAAACTCCCTGAAACTCTCTGAAAATCTCTGACACTCTCTGAATCTCTCTGACAATCTCTGGCACTCTCAGACACTCTCAGACACTCTCTGAAGATCTCTGAAAATCTCTGACACTATCTGACTCTGTCTGAAACTCTCGGACACTCTCTGACACACTCTGCAACTCTATGACACTATGTGACTCTCTCTGACAATCTCTGAATCTCTCTGAAAAGCTCTGACACTCTGTGACACTCTCTGAAACGCTCTGAAAGTCCCTGACACTCTCTGTCTCTCTCTGAAACTTTCTGACACTCTCTGACACTCTCTAAACATCTCTGAAACTCTCTGAATATCTCTGACACTCTGTGACACTCGCAGATACTCTCTGACTCTCTCAGACACACTCCGACACACTCAGAAACTCTCTGGAACTCTCTGACACTCTCTGAAACTCTCTGAATCTCTCTGAAACTCTCTGACACTCTGTGACACTCTGTAACTCTCTGAAACTCCCTGACACTCTCTGACACTCTCTGAACATCTCTGAAACTCTCTAAAAATCTCTGACACTCTCTGACACTCTGTGACACTCTCAGATACTCTCTGACTCCCACACACACACTTCGACACACTCAGAAACTCTCAGAAACTCCTGGCACTCTGTGACACTCTCAGAACCTCTCTGAAACTCTTTGACACTCTCTGAAACTCTCTGACACTCTCTGACACTCTCTGACACCCTCTGAAACACTTTGACACTCTTTGACACTCTCAGACACTGTCTGACTCTCTCTGAAACTCTGTGACACTCTCTGACACTCCCTGACACTCTCTGAAGCTCTCTGACACTCTCTGACACTCTCTGAAATTCTTTGACACTCTTTGACAATCTCAGGCACTGTCTGACTCTATCTGAAACTCTCTGACACTCTCTGACACTCCCTGACACTGTCTGAAGCTCTCTGACACTCTCTGAAAATCTCTGACATTCTCTGAGTCTCTCCGACACACTCCGAAACTGTCAGAAACTCTCAGGCACTCTCTGACACTATCAGAATGTCTCTGAAACTCTCTGACACTCTCTGAAACTCTCTGACACTCTCAGACACTTTCTGACTCTCTCTGAAACTCTCCACTATCTCTGACACTCTCTGACACTCTCTGAAGCTCTCTGATACTCTCTGACATTCTGTGACACTCTCTGAAATTCTCTAAAAGTCTATGACACTCTCTGACACTCTCTTGAAACTTTCCGACACTCTCTGAAACACTCTGAAACACTCTGAAGCTCTCAGAAACTATCTGAAACTCTCTGACAATCTCAGAAAATCTCAGAAACTCTCTGAAACTCTCTGAAACTCTCTGAAACTCTCTGAAACTCTCTGACACTCTGTGACAATCTCTGAAACTCTCTGACACTCTCGGACACTCGATGACTCTCTCTGAATCTCGCAGACACTCTCTGATACTCTCTGACAAACACTGACACTATCTGACACTGTCTGACAATCTCTGAAACACTCTGACACTCACTGACACTCTGTGGCACTCACGGACACTCTCTGAAGATCTCTGAAACTCTCTGAAAATCTCTGACACTCTCTGAAACTCTGTGACACCCTCTGAAACACTCTGACACTCTCCGGCACACTCAGAAACTGTCAGAAACTCTCAGGCACTCTCTGAAACTCTCAGAAAGTCTCTGAAACTCTCTGACACACTCTGAAACCCTCTGACACTCTCTGACACTCTCTGAAACTCTTTGACACTCCCTGACACTCTCTGAAGCTTTCTGAAACTCTCTGACACTCTGTGACACCCTCTGAAACTCTCTGAAACTCTCGGACACTCTCTGAAACTTTCTGACACTCTCTGAAACTCTCTGAAACTCCTTGTAACTCTCTGACACTCTCAGAAACTCTCAGAAGCTCTCTGAAACTCTCTGACACTGTCAGAAACTCTCTGCCACTCGCTGACACTATCTGAGACTCTCTGAAACTCTCTGACGCTCTCTGACACTCTCTGACACTCTCTGAAACTCTCTGACACTCTCTGAAATTCTCTGACACTCTCTGAAACTCTCAGACACTCTGTGACACTCTGTGACACTTTCTGAAATTCTCTGACACTATCTGACACTTTCTGAATCTCTCGGACACTCTCTGAATCTCTCTGAAACTCTCCGACACTCTGTGACACTGTCTGAAACTTTCTGGCACTCTCTGACACTCTCTGAAGATCGCTGGCACTCTCTGCAAATCTATGACACTCTGTGACACTCTCTGACACTCTCTGAATCTCTCTGAAAAGCTCTGACACAATGTGACAATCTCAGAAACTCTCTGAAACTCCCTGACACTCTCTGACACTCTCTGAAACTTTCTGACACTCTCTGAAACTCTCTGAAGCTCCCTGAAACTCTCTGAAACTCTCTGACTCTCTCAGAAACACTCAGAAACTCCCTGAAACTCTCTGAGACTCTCTGGCACTCTCGGAGACTCTCTGAAACTCTCTGATAATCTCTGACACTTTCTGAATCTCTCGGACACTCTCTGAATCTCTCTGAAACTCTCCGACACTCTGTGAAACTCTCTGAAACTTTCTCGCACTCTCTGACACTCTCTGAAGATCTCTGAAACTCTCTGAAAATCTCTGACACTCTCTGAAACTCTGTGAAACTCTCTGAAACACTCTGAAACTCTCTGACATTATCTGAAACTCTCTGAAACTCTTTGTAACTCTCTGACACTCTCAGAAACTCTCAGAAGATCTCTGAAACTCTCTGGCACTCTCTGACACTCTCTGAAACTGTCTGACACTCTCTGACTATCTCTGACACTCTCTGTATCTCTCTGAATCAATCTGACACTCTGTGACACTCTCTGAAACTCTCTGACAATCTCTGAAACTTTCTGACACTCTCTGACACTATCTGAGACTCTCTGAAACTCTCTGACACTTCCTGACACTCTCTGAAACTGTCTGAAACTCTCCGACACTCTCTGACACTCTCTGAACTTCTCTGACACTCTCTGACACTCTCTGAAACTCTCTGACACTCTCTGACACTCTCAGACACTCTCTGACACTCTGTAACACTTTCTGAAACTCTCTGACACTATCTGACACACTCTGCAACTCTATGACACTCTGTGACACTCTCTGACACTCTCTGTATCTCTCTGAAAAGCTCTGACACTCTGTGACAATCTCTGAAACTCTCTGAAACGCACTGACACTCTCTGACACTCTCTGAAACTTTCTGACACTCTCTGACACTCTCTGAACATCTCTGAAACTCTGTGAAAATCTCTGACAATCTCTGACACTCTGTGACACTCTCAGATACTCTCTGACTCTCTCAGACACACTCCGACACACTCAGAAACTCTCAGAAACTCTCTGGAACTCTCTGCCACTCTCAGGAAGTCTCTGAAACACTCTGACTCTCTCTGAAACTCTCTGACACTCTCTGACGCTCTCTGACACTCTCTGAAACTCTGTGACACTCTTTGACACTCTCTGACACTCACTGACTCTCTCTGAAACTCTCTGACACTCTCTGAAACTCTCTGAAACTGTCTGACACTCTCTGACAATCTCTGACACTCTCTGAATCTCTCTGAATCACTCTGACACTCTGTGACACTCTCTGAAACTCTGTGACAGTCTCTGAATCATTCTGACACTCTCTGAAATACTCTGAAGCTCTCTGAAACTTTCTGAAACTCTCTGAATCTCTCAGAAACACTCAGAAACGCTGTGAAACTCTCTGACACTCTCTGACACTCTCTGACACTCTCTGAGACTCTCTGAAACACTCTGACACTCTCTGAAACTCTCTGAAACTCTCTGACACTCTCTGACACTCTCTGAAACTCTCTGACAATCTCTGGCACTCTCAGACACTCTCAGACACTCTCTGAAGATCTCTGAAACTCTCTGACACTATCTGACACTTTCTGAATCTCTCAGACACTGTCTGAATCTCTCTGAAACGCTCCGACACTCTGTGACACTCTCTGAAACTTTCTCGCACTCTCTGACACTCTGAAGATCTCTGAAACTCTCTGACATTCTCAGACACTCTCTGACACTCTCTGCCACTTTCTGAAACTCTCTGACAGTATCTGACACTTTCTGAAACTCTCGGACACTCTCTGACACACTCTGCAACTCTATGACACTCTGTGACACTCTCTGACACTCTCTGACATTCTCTGAATCTCTCTGAAACTCTCTGACACTTTGTGACACTCTGTGACACTCTCTGACAATCTCTGAACATCTCTGAAACTCTCTGAAAATCTCTGACACTCTCTGACACTCTGTGACACTCTCAGATACTCTCTGACTCCCGCAGACACACTTCGACACACTCAGAAACTCTCAGAAACTCTCTGGCACTCTCTGACACTCTCAGAAACTCTCTGAAACTCTCTGACACTCTCTGACACTCCCTGACACTCTCTGACACTGTCAGAAACTCTCTGCCACTCTCTGACACTATCTGAAACTCTCTGAAACTCTCTGATGCTCTCTGACACTCTCTGACACTCTCTGAAACTCTCTGAAAATCTCTGAAATTCTCTGACACTCTCTGACACTCTCAGACACTCTCTGACACACTGTGACACTTTCTGAAATTCTCTGACACTATCTGACACTTTCTGAATCTCTCGGACACACTCTGACACTCTCTGACACTCTCTGAATCAATCTGAAAAGCTCTGACACTCTCAGACACTCTCTGACACTCTGTGACACTTTCTGAAACTCTCTGACACTATCTGACACTTTCTGAATTTCTCGGACACTCTCTGAATCTCTCTGAAACTCTCCGACACTCTGTGACACTTTCTGAAACTCTCTGACACTATCCGATTATTTCTGAAACTCTCGGACACTCTCTGACACACTCTGCAACTCTATGACACTCTGTGACACTCTCTGACACTCTCTGTATCTCTCTGAAAAGCTCTGACACTCTGTGACAATCTCTGAAACTCTCTGAAACTCACTGACACTCTCTGACTCTCTCTGAAACTTTCTGACACTCTCTGACACTCTCTGAACATCTCTGAAACTCTCTGAGACTCTCTGAAACACTCTGACACTCTCTGAAACTCTCTGAAACTCTCTGACACTCTCTGACACTCTCTGACACTCTCTGAAACTCTCTGACAATCTCTGGCACTCTCAGACACTCTCAGACACTCTCTGAAGATCTCTGAAACTCTCTGACACTATCTGACACTTTCTGAATCTCTCGGACACTCTCTGAATCTCTCTGAAACGCTCCGACACTCTGTGACACTCTCTGAAACTTTCTCGCACTCTCTGACACTCTCTGAAGATCTCTGAAACTCTCTGACATTCTCAGACACTCTCTGACACTCTCTGCCACTTTCTGAAACTCTCTGACAGTATCTGACACTTCATGAAACTCTCGGACACTCTCTGACACACTCTGCAACTCTATCACACTCTGTGACACTCTCTGACACTCTCTGACATGCTCTGAATCTCTCTGAAACTCTCTGACACTTTGTGACACTCTGTAACTCTCTGAAACTCCCTGACACTCTCTGACACTCTATGAAATTTTCTGACACTCTTTGACAATCTCTGAACATCTCTGAAACTCTCTGAAAATCTCTGACACTCTCTGACACTCTGTGACACTCTCAGATACTCTCTGACTCCCGCAGACACACTTCGACACACTCAGAAACTCTCAGAAACTCTCTGGCACTCTCTGACACTCTCAGAAACTCTCAGAAACTCTTTGACACTCTCTGAAACCCTCTGACACTCTCTGACACTCTCTGACATCCTCTGAAACTCTTTGACACTCTTTGACACTCTCAGACACTGTCTGACTCTCTCTGAAACTCTCTGACACTCTCTGACACTCCCTGACACTCTCCGAAACTCTCTGACACTCTCTGACACTCTCTGAAACTTTCCGAATCACTCTGACACTCTGTGAAACTCTGTGAAACTCTCTGAAACACTCTGAAACTCTATGACATTCTCTGAAACTCTCTGAAACTCTTTGTAACTCTCTGACACTCTCAGAAACTCTCAGAAGCTCTCTGAAACTCTCTGGCACCCTCTGGCACTCACTGAAACTGTCTGAGACTCTCTGACTATCTCTGACACTCTCTGTATCTCTCTGAATCAATCTGACAATCTGTGACACTCTCTGAAACTCTCTGACAATCTCTGAAACTTTCTGACACTCTCTGACACTATCTGAGACTCTCTGAAACTCTCTGACACACTCTGACACTCTCTGAAAGTCTCTGACACTCTCTGACACTCTCTGAAACTCTCTGCCACTCTCTGACACTCTCAGACACTCTCTGACACTCTGTGACACTTTCTGAAACTCTCTGACACTATCTGACACTTTCTGAATCTCTCGGACACTCTTTGAATCTCTCTGAAACTCTCCGACACTCTGTGACACTCTGTGAAACTTTCTGGCACTCTCTGACACTCTCTGAAGACCTCTGACACTTTCTGAAACTCTCTGCCACTCTCTGACACTCTCAGACACTCTCTGACACTCTGTGACACTTTCTGAAACTCTCTGACACTATCTGATTCTTTCTGAAACTCTCGGACACTCTCTGACACACTCTACAACTCTATGACACTCTGTGACACTCTCTGACACTCTCTGAATCTCTCTGAAAAGCTCTGACACTCTGTGACACTCTCTGAAACTCTCTGAAACTCACTGACACTCTCTGACTCTCTCTGAAACTTTCTGACACTCTCTGAACATCTCTGAAACTCTCTGAAAATCTCTGACAATCTCTGACACTCTGTGACACTCTCAGATACTCTCTGACACTCTCAGACACACTCCGACACACTCAGAAACTCTCAGAAACTCTCTGGAACTCTCTGCCACTCTCAGGAAGTCTCTGAAACACTCTGACACTCTCTGAAACTCTCTGACACTCTCTGACGCTCTCTGACACTCTCTGAAACTCTGTGACACTCTTTGACACTCTCTGACACTCACTGACTCTCTCTGAAACTCTCTGACACTCTCTGAAACTCTCTGAAACTGTCTGACACTCTCTGACAATCTCTGACACTCTCTGAATCTCTCTGAATCACTCTGACACTCTGTGACACTCTCTGAAACTCTGTGACACTCTCTGAAACATTCTGACACTCTCTGAAACACTCTGAAGCTCTCTGAAACTTTCTGAAACTCTCTGATTCTCTCAGAAACACTCAGAAACGCTGTGAAACTCTCTGACACTCTCTGACACTCTCTGACACTCTCTGAGACTCTGTGAAACACTCTGACACTCTCTGAAACTCTCTGAAACTCTCTGACACTCTCTGACACTCTCTGACACTCTCTGAAACTCTCTGACAATCTCTTGCAATCTCAGACACTCTCAGACACTCTCTGAAGATCTCTGAAACTCTCTGACACAATCTGACACTTTCTGAATCTCTCGGACACTCTCTGAATCTCTCTGAAACGCTCCGACACTCTGTGACACTCTCTGAAACTTTCTCGCACTCTCTGACACTCTCTGAAGATCTCTGAAACTCTCTGACATTCTCAGACACTCTCTGACACTCTCTGCCACTTTCTGAAACTCTCTGACTGTATCTGACACTTTCTGAAACTCTTGGACACTCTCTGACACACTCTGCAACTCTATGACACTCTGTGACACTCTCTGACACTCTCTGACATTCTCTGAATCTCTCTGAAACTCTCTGACACTTTGTGGCACTCTGTAACTCTGAAACTCCCTGACACTCTCTGACACTCTATGAAACTTTCTGACACTCTCTGACAATCTCTGAACATCTCTGAAACTCTCTGAAAATCTCTGACACTCTCTGACTCTTTGTGACACTCTCAGATACACTCTGACTCCCGCAGACACACTTCGACACACTCAGAAACTCTCAGAAAATCTCTGGCACTCTCTGACACTCTCAGAAACTCTCTGAAACTCTTTGACACTCTCTGAAACCCTCTGACACTCTCTGACACTCTCTGACACCCTCTGAAACTCTTTGACAATCTTTGACACTCTCAGACACTGTCTGACTCTCTCTGAAACTCTCTGACACTCTCTGACACTCCCTGACACTCTCTGAAACTCTCTGAAACTCTCTGACACTCTCTGAAACTCTCTGAATCACTCTGACACTCTGTGTCACTCTCTGAAATTCTGTGACAGTCTCTGAAACATTCTGACACTCTCTGAAACACTCTGAAGCTCTCTGAAACTTTCTGAAACTCTCTGAATCTCTCAGAAACACTCAGAAACGCTGTGAAACTCTCTGACACTCTCTGACACTCTCTGACACTCTCTGAGACTCTCTGAAACACTCTGACACTCTCTGAAACTCTCTGAAAGTCTCTGACACTCTCTGACACTCTCTGACACTCTCTGAAACTCTCTGACAATCTCTGGCACTCTCAGACACTCTCAGACACTCTCTGAAGATCTCTGAAACTCTCTGACACTATCTGACACTTTCTGAATCTCTCGGACACTCTCTGAATCTCTCTGAAACGCTCCGACACTCTGTGACACTCTCTGAAACTTTCTCGCACTCTCTGACACTCTCTGAAGATCTCTGAAACTCTCTGACATTCTCAGACACTCTCTGACACTCTCTGCCACTTTCTGAAACTCTCTGACAGTATCTGACACTTTCTGAAACTCTCGGACACTCTCTGACACACTCTGCAACTCTATGACACTCTGTGACACTCTCTGACACTCTCTGACATTCTCTGAATCTCTCTGAAACTCTCTGACACTTTGTGACACTCTGTAACTCTCTGAAACTCCCTGACACTCTCTGACACTCTATGAAACTTTCTGACACTCTCTGACAATCTTTGAACATCTCTGAAACTCTCTGAAAATCTCTGACACTCTCTGACACTCTGTGACAATCTCAGATACTATCTGACTCCCGCAGACACACTTCGACACACTCAGAAACTCTCAGAAACTCTCTGGCACTCTCTGACACTCTCAGAAACTCTCTGAAACTCTTTGACACTCTCTGAAACCCTCTGACCCTCTCTGACACTCTCTGACATCCTCTGAAACTCTTTGACACTCTTTGACACTCTCAGGCACTGTCTGACTCTCTCTGAAACTCTCTGACACTCTCTGACACTCCCTGACACTCTCTGAAACTCTCTGACACTCTCTGACACTCACTGATACTCTTTGACACTCCTTGATAATCTCAGACACTGTCTGACTCTATCTGAAACTCTCTGACACTCTCTGACACTCTCTGACACTCTCTGACACTCCCTGACACTGTCTGAAGCTCTCTGACACTCTCTGACACTCTCTGAATCTCTCTGACACTCTCTGACACTCTCTGACACTCTCTGAAACTCTCTGACAATCTCTGACACTCTCAGACACTCTCTGACACTCTCTGACACTTTCTGAAACTCTCTGACACTATCTGACACTTTCTGAATCTCTCGGACACTCTCTGAATCTCTCTGAAACTCTCCGACACTCTGTGACACTCTCTGAAACTTTCTGGCACTCTCTGACACTCTCTGAAGATCTCTGAAAATCTCTGACAATCTCAGAAACTCTCTGACACTCACTGACACTCTGTGGCACTCACTGACACTCTCTGAAGATCTCTGAAACTCTCTGAAAATCTCTGACACTCTCTGAAACTCTGTGACACTCTCTGACACTCTCTGAAACGTTCTGGCACTCTCTGACACTCTCTGAATATCTCTGGCACTCGCTGACAATCTCAGACACTCTCTGCCACTCTCTGAAACTCTCTGACACTATCTGACTCTTTCTGAAACTCTCGGACACTCACTGAGACACTCTGCAACTCTATGACACTCTGTGACACTCTCTGACACTCTCTGAATCTCTCTGAAAAGCTCTGACACTCTGTGACACTCTCTGAAACTCTCTGAAACTCCCTGACACTCTCTGACTCTCTCTGAAACTTTCTGCCACTTTCTGACACTCTCAAAACATCTCTGAAACTCTCTGAAAATGTCTGACACTCTACGACACTCTGTGACACTCACAGATACTCTCTGACTCTCTCAGACACACTCCGACACACTCAGAAACTCTCAGATACTCTCTGGAACTCTCTGACACTCTCAGAAAGTCTCTGAAACTCTCTGACACTCTCTGAAACTATCTTACACTCTCTGACGCTCCCTGACACTCACTGAAACTCTGTGACACTCTTTGTTACTCTCTGACACTCACTGACTCTCTCTGAAACTCTCTGAAACTGTCTGACAATCTCTGACACTCTCTGAATCTCTCTGAATCACTCTGACACTCTGTGACACTCTCTGAAACTCTCTGACACACTCTGAAATTTTCTGACACTCTCAGAAACTCTCTGAAGCTCTCTGAAACTCTCTCAAACTCTCTGACACTCTCTGACACTCTCTGAAACTCTCTGAAACTCTCTGAAACTCTCTGAAACTCTCTGACAATCTCTGGCACTCTCAGACATTCTCAGACACTCTCTGAAGATCTCTGAAACTCTGAGACACTATCTGACACTTTCTGAATCTCTCGGACACTCTCTGAATCTCTCTGAAACTCTCCGACACTCTGTGACACTCTCTGAAACTTTCTCGCACTCTCTGACACACTCTGAAGATCTCTGAAACTCTCTGAAAATCTCTGACACTCTCTGAAACTCTGTGAAACTCTCTGATACACTCTGACACTCTCTGACTCTTTCTGAAACTCTCTGACAGTATCTGACACTTTCTGACACTTTCTGACACTTTCTGACACTCTCTGACACTCTGTGACACTCTGTAACTCTCTGAAACTCCCTGAAACTCTCTGAAATTTTCTGACACTCTCTGACACTCTCTGAACATCTCTTAAACTCTCTGTAAATCTCTGACACTCTCTGACACTCTGTGACACTCTCAGATACTCTTTGACTCCCGCAGACACACTTCGACACACTCAGAAACTCTCTGGCACTCTCTGACGCTCTCAGAAACTCTCTGAAACTCTTTGCCACTCTGTGAAACTCTCTGACACTCTATGACACTCTCTGAAACTCTTTGACACTCTTTGACACTCTCAGACATTGTCTGACTCCCTCTGAAACTCTCTGACACTCTCTGACACTCCCTGACACTCTCTGAAACTCTCTGACACTGTCTGACTCTATCTGAAACTCTCTGACACTCTCTGACACTCCCTCACACTGTCTGAAGATCTCTGACACTCTCTGACACTCTCTGAAACTCTCTGAAACTCTCTGACACTCTCTGACACTCTCTGAAATTCTCTGACAATCTCTGACAATCTCTGACACTCTCAGACTCTCTCTGACACTCTCTGAAACATTCTGAAACTCTCTGACGCTATCTGACACTTTCTGAATCTCTCGGGCACTCTCTGAATCTCTCTGAAACTCTCCGTCACTCTGTGACACTCTCTGAAACTTTCTGGCACTCTCTGACACTCTCTGAAGATCTCTGAAACTCTCTGAAAATCTCTGACACTCTCTGAAACTCTGTGACACTCTCTGAAAGACTCTGACACTCTCTTACACTCTCAGACACTCTCTGAAACTCTGACTCTTTCTGAAACTCTCTGACACTCTCTGACACTCCCTGGCACACTCTGAAGCTTTCTGAAACTCTCTGACACTCTGTGACAACCTCTGTAACTCTCTGACACTCTCGGACACTCTCTGAAACTCTCAGACACTCTCAGACACTCTCTGACACTCTCTGAAACTCTTTGACACTCTCTGACACTCTCAGACACTCTCTGACACTATCTGACACTTTCAGAATCTCTCGGACACTCTCTGAATCTCTCTGAAACTCTCCGACACTCTGTGACACTCTCTGAAACTTTCTGGCACTCTCTGACACTCTCTGAAGATCTCTGACACTCTCTGAAACTCTGTGACACTCTCTGAAAGACTCTGACACTCTCTCACACTCTCAGACACTCTCTGACACTCTCTGACTCTTTCTGAAACTCTCTGGAACTCTCTGACACTCTCAGAAAGTCTCTGAAACACTCTGACACTCTCTGAAACTCTCTGACACTATCTGACGCTCTCTGACACTCTCTGAAACTCTGTGACACACTTTGACACTCTCTGACACTCACTGACTCTCTCTGAAACTCTCTGACACTCTCTGAAACTCTCTGAAACTGTCTGAAACTCTCTGACAATCTCTGACACTCTCTGAATCTCTCTGAATCACTCTGACACTCTGTGACACTCTCTGAAACTCTCTGACACTCTCTGAAACTTTCCGACACACTCTGAAACTCTCTGAAGCTCTCTGAAACTCTCTGAAACTCTCTGACACTCTCTGACACTCTCTGAAACTCTCTGAAACTCTCTGACACTCTCTGACACTCTCTGAAACTCTCTGACAATCTCTGGCACTCTCAGACACTCTCAGACACTCTCTGAAGATCTCTGAAACTCTCTGACACTATCTGACACTTTCTGAATCTCTCGGACACTCTCTGAATCTCTCTGAAACTCTCCGACACTCTGTCACACTCTCTGAAACTTTCTCGCACTCTCTGACACTCTCTGAAGATCTCTGAAACTCTCTGAAAATCTCTGACCCTCTCTGAAACTCTGTGAAACTCTCTGAAACACTCTGACACTCTCTGACATTCTCAGACACTCTCTGACCCTCTCTGACACTTTCTGAAACTCTCTGACAGTATCTGACACTTTATGAAACTCTCGGACACTCTATGACACACTCTGCAACTCTGTGTCACTCTGTGACACTCTCTGACACTCTCTGAATCTCTCTGAAACTCTCTGACACTCTGTGACACTCTGTAACTCTCTGTAACTCCCTGACACTCTCTGACACTCTCTGAAACTTTCTGACACTCTCTGACACTCTCTGAACATCTCTGAAACTTTCTGAAAATCTCTGACACTCTCTGACTCTCTGTGACACACTCAGATACTCTCTGACTCCCGCAGACACACTTCGACACACTCAGAAACTCTCAGAAACTCTCTGGCACTCTCTGACTTTCTCAGAAACTCTCTGAAACTCTTTGACACTCTCTGAAACTCTCTGAAACTCTCTGACACTCTCTGACACTCTCTGAAACTCTTTGACACTCACTGACACTCTGTGGCACTAACTGACACGCTCTGAAGATCTCTGAAACTCTCTGAAAATCTCTGACACTCTCTGAAACTCTGTGACACTCTGTGAAACACTCTGACAATCTCTGACACACTCCGGCACACTCAGAAACTGCCAGAAACTCTCAGGCAATCTCTGACACTCTCAGAAATTCTCTGAAACTCTCTGACACTCTCTGAAACCCTCTGACACTCTCTGACACTCTCTGACACTCTCTGAAACTCTTTGACACTCTTTGACACTCTCAGACACTGTCTGACTCTCTCTGAAACTCTCTGAAACTCTCTGACACTCTCTGAAACTCTCTGACACTCTCTGACACTCTGTGACACCCTCTGAAACTCTCGGACACTCTCTGAAACTTTCTGACACTCTCTGAAACTCTCTGAAACTCTTTGTAACTCTCTGACACTCTCGGAAACTCTCAGACACTCTCAGACACTCTCTGACACTCTCTGACACTATCTGAGACTCTCTGAAACTCTCTGACACTCTCTGAAACCCTCTGACACTCTCTGACACGCTCTGAAACTCTCTGACACTCTCTGACACTCTCTGAAACTCTCTGACACTCTCTGACACTCTCAGACACTCTCTGACACTCTGTGACACTTTCTGAAACTCTCTGAAACTCTCTGACACTCTCTGAAACTCTCTGACACTCTCTGACACTCTCTGAAACTCTCTGACACTCTCTGACACTCTCTGACACTCTCTGAAACTCTCTGACACTCTCTGACACTCTCAGACACTCTCTGACACTCTCTGACACTCTGTGACACTTTCTGAAACTCTCTGACACTATCTGACACTTTCTGAATCTCTCGGACACTCTCTGAATCTCTCTGAAAATCTCCGACACTCTGTGACACTCTCTGAAACTTTCTGGCACTCTCTGAAACTCGCTGAATCTCTCTGAAACTCTCTGAAACTCTCTGACACTCTCTGACACTCTCTGACACTCTCTGACACTCTCTGACACTCTCTGAAACTCTCTGACACTCTCTGACACTCTCTGAAACTCTCTGACAATCTCTGGCACTCTCAGACACTCTCTGAAGATCTCTGAAACTCCCTGACACTATCTGACTCTTTCTGAAACTCTCGGACACTCTCTGACACACTCTGCAACTCTATGACACTATGTGACACTCTCTGACACACTCTGAATCTCTCTGAAAAGCTCTGACACTCTGTGACATTCTCTGAAACTCTCTGAAAGTCCCTGACACTCTCTGACACTCTCTGAAACTTTCTGACACTCTCTGACACTCTCTGAACATCTCTGAAACTCTCTGAAAATCTCTGACACTCTGTGACACTCTCAGATACTCTCTGACTCTCTCAGACACACTCCGACACACTCAGAAACTCTCTGAAACGCTCTGGAACTCTCTGACACTCTCAGAAAGTCTCTGAAACACTCTGAAGATCTCTGAAACTCTCTGACACTATCGGACGCTCTCTGACACTCTCTGAAACTCTGTGACACACTTTGACACTCTCTGACACTCTGACACTCTTTGAAACTCTTTGAAACTCTCTGACAATCTCTGACACTCTCTGAAACTCTCTGACAATCTCTGACACTCTCAGACACTCTCAGACACTCTCTGACACTCTCTGACACGATCTGAGACTCTCTGAAAATCTCTGACACTCTCTGAAACCCTCTGACACTCTCTGACACTCTCTGACACTCTCCGAAACCCTTTGACACTGTTTGACACTCTCAGACACTGTCTGACTCTCTCTGAAACTCTCTGAAACTCCCTGACACTCTCTGATACTCCCTGACACTTTCTGAAGCTTTCTGAAACTCTCTTACACTCTGTGACACCGTCTGAAACTCTCGGACACTCTCTGAAACTTTCTGACACTCTCTGAAACTCTATGAAACTCTTTGTAACTCTCTGACAATCTCAGAAACTCTCAGAAGCTCACTGAAACTCTCTGACACTCTCTGACACTCTCTGAAACTCTCAGACACTCTCAGACACTCTCTGACACTCTCTGACACTATCTGAGACTCTCTGAAACTCTCTGACACTCTCTGAAATTCTCTGAAACTCTCTGACACTCTCTGACACTCTCTGAAACTCTTTGACACTCTCTGACACTCTCAGACACTCTGTGACACTCTGTGACACTTTCTGAAACTTTCTGACACTATCTGACACTTTCTGAATCTCTCGGACACTCTCTCAATCTCTCTGAAACTCTCCGACACACTGTGACACTCTCCTTAACTTTCTGGCACTCTCTGACACTCTCTGAAGATCTCTGGCACTCTCTGAAAATCTCTGACACTCTCTGAAACTCTGTGACACTCTCTGAAAGACTCTGACACTCTCTTAGACTCTCAGACACTCTCTGAAACTCTGACTCTTTCTGAAACTCTCTGACACTCTCTGACACTCCCTGACACACTCTGAAGCTTTCTGAAACTCTCTGACACTCTGTGACACCCTCTGAAACTCTCTGACTCTCTCGGACACTCTCTGAAACTCTCAGACACTCTCAGACACTCTCTGACACTCTCTGAAACTCTTTGACACTCTCTGACACTCTCAGACACTCTCTGACACTATCTGACACTTTCTGAATCTCTCGGACACTCTCTGAATCTCTCTGAAACTCTCCGACACTCTGTGAAACTCTCTGAAAGTTTCTGGCACTCTCTGACACTCTCTGAAGATCTCTGGCACTCTCTGAAAATCTCTGACACTCTCTGAAACTCTGTGACACTCTCTGAAAGACTCTGACACTCTCTCACACTCTCAGACACTCTCTGACACTCTCTGACTCTTTCTGAAACTCTCTGGAACTCTCTGACACTCTCAGAAATTCTCTGAAACACTCTGACACTCTCTGAAACTCTCTGACACTATCTGACGCTCTCTGACACTCTCTGAAACTCTGTGACACACTTTGACACTCTCTGACACTCACTGACTCTCTCTGAAACTCTCTGACACTCTCTGAAACTCTCTGAAACTGTCTGAAACTCTCTGACAATCTCTGACACTCTCTGAATCTCTCTGAATCACTCTGACACTCTGTGACACTCTCTGAAACTCTCTGACACTCTCTGAAACTTTCTGACACACTCTGAAACTCTCTGAAGCTCTCTGAAACTCTCTGAAACTCTCTGACACTCTCTGACACTCTCTGAAACTCTCTGAAACTCTCTGACACTCTCTGACACTCTCTGAAACTCTCTGACAATCTCTGGCACTCTCAGACACTCTCAGACACTCTCTGAAGATCTCTGAAACTCTCTGACACTATCTGACACTTTCTGAATCTCTCGGACACTCTCTGAATCTCTCTGAAACTCTCCGACACTCTGTCACACTCTCTGAAACTTTCTCGCACTCTCTGACACTCTCTGAAGATCTCTGAAACTCTCTGAAAATCTCTGACCCTCTCTGAAACTCTGTGAAACTCTCTGAAACACTCTGACACTCTCTGACATTCTCAGACACTCTCTGACCCTCTCTGACACTTTCTGAAACTCTCTGACAGTATCTGACACTTTATGAAACTCTCGGACACTCTATGACACACTCTGCAACTCTGTGTCACTCTGTGACACTCTCTGACACTCTCTGAATCTCTCTGAAACTCTCTGACACTCTGTGACACTCTGTAACTCTCTGTAACTCCCTGACACTCTCTGACACTCTCTGAAACTTTCTGACACTCTCTGACACTCTCTGAACATCTCTGAAACTTTCTGAAAATCTCTGACACTCTCTGACTCTCTGTGACACACTCAGATACTCTCTGACTCCCGCAGACACACTTCGACACACTCAGAAACTCTCAGAAACTCTCTGGCACTCTCTGACTTTCTCAGAAACTCTCTGAAACTCTTTGACACTCTCTGAAACTCTCTGAAACTCTCTGACACTCTCTGACACTCTCTGAAACTCTTTGACACTCACTGACACTCTGTGGCACTAACTGACACTCTCTGAAGATCTCTGAAACTCTCTGAAAATCTCTGACACTCTCTGAAACTCTGTGACACTCTCTGAAACACTCTGACAATCTCTGACACACTCCGGCACACTCAGAAACTGTCAGAAACTCTCAGGCACTCTCTGACACTCTCAGAAATTCTCTGAAACTCTCTGACACTCTCTGAAACCCTCTGACACTCTCTGACACTCTCTGACACTCTCTGAAACTCTTTGACACTCTTTGACACTCTCAGACACTGTCTGACTCTCTCTGAAACTCTCTGAAACTCTCTGACACTCTCTGAAACTCTCTGACACTCTCTGACACTCTGTGACACCCTCTGAAACTCTCGGACACTCTCTGAAACTTTCTGACACTCTCTGAAACTCTCTGAAACTCTTTGTAACTCTCTGACACTCTCGGAAACTCTCAGACACTCGCTGACACTCTCTGACACTATCTGAGACTCTCTGAAACTCTCTGACACTCTCTGAAACCCTCTGACACTCTCTGACACGCTCTGAAACTCTCTGACACTCTCTGACACTATCTGATACTCTCTGAAACTCTCTGACACTCTCTGAAACTCTCTGACACTCTCTGACACTCTCTGAAACTCTCTGACACTCTGTGACACTCTCAGACACTCTCTGACACTCTGTGACACTTTCTGAAACTCTCTGAAACTCTCTGACACTCTCTGAAACTCTCTGACACTCTCTGACACTCTCTGAAACTCTCTGACACTCTCTGACACTCTCTGACACTCTCTGAAACTCTCTGACACTCTCTGACACTCTCAGACACTCTCTGACACTCTGTGACACTTTCTGAAATTCTCTGACACTATCTGACACTTTCTGAATCTCTCGGACACTCTCTGAATCTCTCTGAAAATCTCCGACACTCTGTGAAACTCTCTGAAACTTTCTGGCACTCTCTGAAACTCGCTGAATCTCTCTGAAACTCTCTGAAACTCTCTGACACTCTCTGACACTCTCTGACACTCTCTGAAACTCTCTGACACTCTCTGACACTCTCTGAAACTCTCTGACAATCTCTGGCACTCTCAGACACTCTCAGACACTCTCAGACACTCTCTGAAGATCTCTGAAACTCCCTGACACTATCTGACTCTTTCTGAAACTCTCGGACACTCTCTGACGCACTCTGCAACTCTATGACACTATGTGACACTCTCTGACACACTCTGAATCTCTCTGAAACGCTCTGGAACTCTCTGACACTCTCAGAAAGTCTCTGAAACACTCTGACACTCTCTGAAACTCTCTGACACTCTCTGAAACTCTGTGACACACTTTGACACTCTCTGACACTCTGACAATCTCTGAAACTCTTTGAAACTCTCTGACAATCTCTGACACTCTCTGAAACTCTCTGACAATCTCTGACACTCTCAGACACTCTCAGACACTCTCTGACACTCTCTGACACGATCTGAGACTCTCTGAAACTCTCTGACACTCTCTGAAACCCTCTGACACTCTCTGACACTCTCTGACACTCTCCGAAACTCTTTGACACTGTTTGACACTCTCAGACACTGTCTGACTCTCTCTGAAACTCTCTGAAACTCCCTGACACTCTCTGACACTCCCTGACACTCTCTGAAGCTTTCTGAATCTCTCTTACACTCTGTGACACCCTCTGAAACTCTCGGACACTCTCTGAAACTTTCTGACACTCTCTGAAACTCTCTGAAACTCTTTGTAACTCTCTGACAATCTCAGAAACTCTCAGAAGCTCACTGAAACTCTCTGACACTCTCTGACACTCTCTGAAACTCTCAGACACTCTCAGACACTCTCTGACACTCTCTGACACTATCTGAGACTCTCTGAAACTCTCTGACACTCTCTGAAATTCTCTGAAACTCTCTGACACTCTCTGACACTGTCTGAAACTCTTTGACACTCTCTGACACTCTCAGACACTCTGTGACACTCTGTGACACTTTCTGAAACTTTCTGACACTATCTGACACTTTCTGAATCTCTCGGACACTCTCTCAATCTCTCTGAAACTCTCCGACACTCTGTGACACTCTCCTTAACTTTCTGGCACTCTCTGACACTCTCTGAAGATCTCTGGCACTCTCTGAAAATCTCTGACACTCTCTGAAACTCTGTGACACTCTATGAAAGACTCTGACACTCTCTGACACTCTCAGACACTCTCTGACACTCTCTGAAACTCTTTGACACTCTTTGACACTCTCAGACACTGTCTGACTCTCTCTGAAACTCTCTGACACTCTCTGACACTCCCTGACACTCTCTGAAACTCTCTGACACTCTCTGACACTCTCTGAAACTCTTTGACACTCTTTGACAATCTCAGACACTGTCTGACTCTATCTGAAAATCTCTGACACTCTCTGACACTCCCTGACACTGTCTGAAGCTCTCTGACTCTCTCTGACACTCTGTGACACTCTCTGACACTCTCTGAATCTCTCTGAAAAGCTCTGACACTCTGTGACACTCTCTGAAACTCTCTGACTCTCTCAGACACACTCCGACACACTGAGAAACTCTCAGAAACTCTCTGGAACTCTCTGACACTCTCAGAAAGTCTCTGAAACTCTCTGACTCTCTCCGAAACTCTCTGACACTCTCTGACGCTCTCTGACACTCTCTGAAACTCTGTGACACTCTTTGACACTCTCTGACACTCAATGACTCTCTCTGAAACTCTCTGACACTCTCTGAAACTCGCTGAAACTTTCTGACACTCTCTGACAATCTCTGACACTCTCTGAATCTCTCTGAATCACTCTGACACTCTGTGACTCTCTCTGAAACTCTCTGACACTCTCTGAAACTTTCTGACACTCTCTGAAACTCTCTGAAGCTCTCTGAAACTCTCTGAAACTCTCTGACACTCTCTGACACTCTCTGACACTCTCTGAAACTCTCTGACACTCTCTGACACTCTCTGAAACTCTCTGACAATCTCTGGCACTCTCAGACACTCTCAGACACTCTCTGAAGATCTCTGAAACTCTCTGACACTATCTGACTCTTTCTGAAACTCTCGGACACTCTCTGACACACTCTGCAACTCTATGACACTACGTGACACTCTCTGACACTCTCTGAATCTCTCTGAAAAGCTCTGACACTCTGTGACACACTCTGAAACTCTCTGAAAGTCCCTGACACTCTCTGACTCTCTCTGAAACTTTCTGACACTCTCTGACACTCTCTGAACATCTCTGAAACTCTCTGAACATCTCTGACACTCTCTGACACTCTGTGACACTCTCAGATACTCTCTGACTCTCTCAGACACACTCCGACATACTCAGAAACTCTCTGAAACTCTCTGGAACTCTCTGACACTCTCAGAAAGTCTCTGAAACACTCTGACACTCTCTGAAACTCTCTGACACTATCTGACGCTCTCTGACACTCTCTGAAACTCTGTGACACACTTTGACACTCTCTGACACTCACTGACTCTCTCTGAAACTCTCTGACACTCTCTGACACTCTCTGAAACTCTCTGACACTCTCTGACACTCTCTGAAACTCTCTGACAATCTCTGACACTCTCAGACACTCTCTGACACTCTCTGACACTTTCTGAAACTCTCTGACACTATCTGACACTTTCTGAATCTCTCTGACCCTCTCTGAATCTCTCTGAAACTCTCCGACACTCTGTGACACTCTCTGAAACTTGCTGGCACTCTCTGAAGATCTCTGAAACTCTCTGAAAATCTCTGACACTCTCTGAAACTCTCTGACACTCACTGACACTCTGTGGAACTCTCTGACACTCTCTGACACTCTCTGAAACTCTCTGAAACTCTCTGACACTCTCTGACACTCAAAGACACTGTCTAACTCTATCTGAAACTCTCTGACACTCTCTGACACTCTTTGACACTGTCTGAAGCTCTCTGACACTCTCCAACACTCTCTGAAACTCTCTGAAACTCTCTGACACTCTCTGACACTCTCTGAAACTCTCTGACAATCTCTGACACTCTCAGACACTCTCTGACACTTTCTGAAACTCTCTGACACTATCTGACACTTTCTGAAACTCTCGGACACTCTCTGAATCTCTCTGAAACTCTCCGACACTCTGTGACACTCTCTGAAACTTTCTGGTACACTCTGACACTCTCTGAAGATCTCTGAAACTCTCTGAAAATCTCTGACACTCTCTGACACTCTGTGACACTCTGTGGCACTCACTGACACTCTCTGAAGATCAATGAAACTCTCTGAAAATCTCTGACACTCCCTGAAACTCTGTGACACTCTCTGAAACACTCTGACACTCTCTGACACTCTCCGGTACACTCAGAAACTGTCAGAAACTCTCAGGCACTCTCTGACACTCTCAGAAATTCTCTGAAACTCTCTGACACTCTCTGAAACCCTCTGACACTCTCTGACACTCTCTGAAACTCTTTGACACTCTTTGACACTCTCAGACACTGTCTGACTCTCTCTGAAACTCTCTGAAACTCTCTGACACTCTCTGACACTCCCTGACACTCTCTGAAGCTTTCTGAAACTCTCTGACACACTGTGACACCCTCTGAAACTCTCTGAAACTCTCGGACAATCTCTGAAACTTTCTGACACTCTCTGAAACTCTCTGAAACTCTTTGTAACTCTCTGACACTCTCAGAAACTCTCAGAAGCTCACTGAAACTCTCTGACACTCTCTGAAACTCTCAGACACTCTCAGACACTCTCTGACACTCTCTGACACTATCTGAGACTCTCTGAAACTCTCTGACACTCTCCGAAATTCTCTGAAACTCTCTGACACTATCTGAATCTTTCTGAATCTCTCGGACACTCTCTGAATCTCTCTGAAACTCTCCGACACTCTATGACACTCTCTGAAACTTTCTGGCACTCTCTGACACTCTCTGAAGATCTCTGGCACTCTCTGAAAATCTCTGACACTCTCTGAAACTCTGTGACACTCTCTGAAACACTCTGACACTCTCTTACACTCTCAGACACTCTCTGACACTTTCTGAAACTCTCTGATACTATCTGACTCTTTCTGAAACTCTCGGACACTCTCTGACACACTCTGCAACTCTATGACACTCTGTGACACTCTCTGACACTCTCTGAATCTCTCTGAAAAGCTCTGACACTCTGTGACACTCTCTGAAACTCTCTGAAACTCCCTGACACTCTCTGACTCTCTCTGAAACTTTCTGACACTCTCTGACACTCTCTGAACATCTCTGAAACTCTCTGAAAATCTCTGACACTCTCTGACACTCTTTGAACATCTCTGAAACTCTCTGAAAATCTCTGACACTCTCTGACACTCTGTGACACTCACTGACACTCTGTGGCACTCACTGACACTCTCTGAAGATCTCTGAAAGTCTCTGACACTCTCTGAAACTCTGTGACACTCTCTGAAACACTCTGACACTCTCTGAAATTCTCTGAAACTCTTTGACACTCTCAGACACACTCCGACACACTCAGTAACTCTCAGAAACCCTCTGGAACTCTCTGACAATCTCAGAAAGTCTCTGAAACACTCTGACACTCTCTGAAACTCTCTGACACTCTCTGACGCTCTCTGAAACTCTCTGACACTCTCTGAAACTCTCTGAAACTGTCTGACAATCTCTGGCAATCTCTGACACTCTCTGAATCTCTCTGAATCACTCTGACACTCTGTGACACTCTCTGAAACTCTCTGACACTCTCTGAAACTTTCAGACACTCTCTGAAACTCTCTGAAGCTCTCTGAAACTCTCTGAAATTCTCTGACACTCTCTGACACTCTCTGAAACTCTCTGAAACTCTCTGACACTCTCTGACGCTCTCTGAAACTCTCTGACAATCTCTGGCTCTCTCAGACACTCTCAGACACTCTCTGAAGATCTCTTAAACTCTCTGACACTATCTGACACTTTCTGAATCTCTCGGACACTCTCTGAATCTCTCTGAAACTCTCCGGCATTCTGTGACACTATCTGAAAATTTTTCTCGCACTCTCTGACACTCTCTGAAGATCTCTGAAACTCTCTGAAAATCTCTGACACTCTCTGAAACTCTGTGAATCTCTCTGAAACACTCTGACACTCTCTGACATTCTCAGACACTCTCTGGCACTCTCTGACACTTTCTGAAACTCTCTGACACTATCTGACACTTTCTGAAACTCTCGGACACTCTCTGACACACTCTGCAACTCTGTGTCACTCTGTGACACTCTCTGACACTCTCTGAATCTCTCTGAAACTCTCTGACACTCTGTGACCCTCTGTAACTCTCTGAAACTCCCTGACACTCTCTGACACTCTCTAAAACTTTCTGACACTCTCTGACACTCTCTGAACATCTCTGAAACTCTCTGAAAATTTCTGACACTCTCTGACACTCTGTGACACTCTCGGATACTCTCTGACTCCCGCAGACACACTTCAACACACTCAGAATCTCTCAGAATCTCTCTGGCACTCTCTGACACTCTCAGAAACTCTCTGAAACTCTCTGACACTCTCTGAACCTCTTTGACACTCTCTGACACTCTCTGACACTCTCTGACACTCTTTGACAATCTCAGACACTGTCTGACTCTATCTGAAACTCTCTGAAACTCTCTGACACTCCCTGGTACTGTCTGAAGCTCTCTGACACTCTCTGACACTCTCTGAAACTCTCTGAAACTCTCTGACACTCTCTGACACTCTCTGAAACTCTCTGACAATCTCTGACACTCTCAGACACTCTCTGACACTCTCTGAAACTCTCTGACACTATCTGACACTTTCTGAATCTCTCGGACACTCTCTGAATCTCTCTGAAGCTCTTCAAAACACTGTGACACTCTCTGAAACTTTCTGGCACTCTCTGACACTCTCTGAAGATCTCTGAAACTCTCTGAAAATCTCTGACACTCTCTGAAACTCTCTGACACTCACTGACACTCTGTGGCACTCACTGACACTCTCTGAAGATCTCTGAAACTCTCTGAAAATCCCTGACACTCTCTGAAACTCTGTGACACGCTCTGAAACACTCTGACACTCTCTGACACTCTCCGGCACACTCAGAAACTGCCAGAAACTCTCAGGCACTCTCTGACACTCTCAGAAATTCTCTGAAACTCTCTGACACTCTCTGAAACCCTCTGACACTCTCTGACACTCTCTGACACTCTCTGAAACTCTTTGACACTCTTTGACACTCTCAGACACTGTCTGACTCTCTCTGAAACTCTCTGAAACTCTCTGACACTCTCTGACACTCCCTGACACTCTCTGAAGCTTTCCGAAACTCTCTGACACTCTGTGACACCCTCTGAAACTCTCTGAAACTCTCGGACACTCTCTGAATCTCTCTGAAACTCTCCGACACTCTGTGACACTCTCTGAAAATCGCTGACACTCTCTGAAACTCTGTGACACTCTCTGAAAGACTCTGACACTCTCTGACACTCTCAGACACTCTCTGACACTCTCTGACACTTTCTGAAACTCTCTGACACTATCTGACTCTTTCTGAAACTCTCGGACACTCTCTGACACACTCTGCAACTCTATGACACTCTGTGACACTCTGTGACACTCTGTGACACTCTCTGAATCTCTCTGAAAAGCTCTGACACTCTGTGACACTCTCTGAAACTCTCTGACAATCTCTGACACTCTCAGACACTCTCTGACACTCTTTGAAACTCTCTGACACTATCTGACACTTTCTGAATCTCTCGGACACTCTCTGAATCTCTCTGAAACTCTCCGACACTCTGTGACAGTCTCTGAAACTTTCTGGCACTCTCTGACACTCTCTGAAGATCTCTGAAACTCTCTGAAAATCTCTGACACTCTCTGAAACTCTCTGACACTCACTGACACTCACTGACACTCTGTGGCACTCACTGACACTCTCTGAAGATCTCTGAAACTCTCTGAAAATCCCTGACACTCTCTGAAACTCTGTGACACTCTCTGAAACACTCTGACACTCTCTGACACGCTCCGGCACACTCAGAAACTGTCCGCAACTCTCAGGCACTCTCTGACACTCTCAGAAATTCCCTGAAACTCTCTGACACTCTCTGAAACCCTCTGACACTCTCTGACACTCTCTGACACTCTCTGAAACTCTTTGACACTCTTTGACACTCTCAGACACTGTCTGACTCTCTCTGAAACTCTCTGAAACTCTCTGACACTCTCTGACACTCCCTGATGCACTCTGAATCTCTCTGAAACTCTCCGACACTCTGTGACGCTCTCTGAAACTTTCTGGCACTCTCTGACACTCTCTGAAGATCTCTGGCACTCTCTGAAAATCTCTGACACTCTCTGAAACTCTGTGACACTCTCTGAAAGACTCTGACACTCTCTGACACTCTCAGACACTCTCTGACACTCTCTGACACTTTCTGAAACTCTCTGACAATATCTCACTCTTTCTGAAACTCTCGGACACTCTCTGACACACTCTGCAACTCTATGACACTCTGTGACACTCTGTGACACTCTCTGAATCTCTCTGAAACTCTCCGACACTCTCTGACACTCTCTGAAACTTTCTGGCACTCTCTGACACTCTCTGAAGATCTCTGGCACTCTCTGAAACTCTGTGACACTCTCTGAAAGACTCTGACACTCTCTTACACTCTCAGACACTCTCTGACACTTTCTGAAACTCTCTGATACTATCTGACTCTTTCTGAAACTCTCGGACACTCTCTGACACACTCTGCAACTATATGACACTCTGTGACACTCTCTGAATCTCTCTGAAACACTTTGACACTCTTTGACACTCTCAGACACTGTCTGACTCTCTCTGAAACTCTCTGAAACTCTCTGACACTCTCTGACACTCCCTGACACTCTCTGAAGCTTTCCGAAACTCTCCGACACTCTGTGACACCCTCGGAAACTCTCAGACACTCTCTGACTCTCTCTGAAACTTTCTGACACTCTCAGACACTCTCTGAACATCTCTGAAACTCTCTGAAAATCTCCGACACTCTCTGACACTCTCTGAAAATCTCTGACACTCTCTGAAACTCTGTGACACTCTCTGAAAGACTCTGACACTCTCTGACACTCTCAGACACTCTCTGACACTCTCTGACACTTTCTGAAACTCTCTGACACTATCTGACTCTTTCTGAAACTCTCGGACACTCTGTGACACACTCTGCAACTCTGTGACACTCTGTGACACTCTCTGACACTCTCTGAATCTCTCTGAAAAGCTCTGACACTCTGTGACACTCTCTGAAACTCTCTGAAACTCCCTGACACTCTCTGACTCTCTCTGAAACTTTCTGACACTCTCAGACACTCTCTGAAAATCTCTGAAACTCTCTGAAAATCTCCGTCACTCTCTGACACTCTCTGAACATCTCTGAAACTCTCTGAAAATCTCTGACACTCTCTGACACTCTGTGACACTCTCAGATACTCTCTGACTCTCTCACACACACTCCGACACAGCTTCCTAGGATTCTCTGGGAAGCTAGGGTGGAGATTGCAGAGCCTTTGTCCTTGATCTTTATGTCGTCATTGTCGACAGGAATAGTGCCGGAAGACTGGAGGATTGCAAATGTTGTCCCCTTGTTCAAGAAGGGGAGTAGAGACCTGTGAGCCTTACTTCGGTTGTGGGTAAAATGTTGGAAAAGGTTATAAGAGACAGGATTTATAATCATCTTGAAAAGAATAAGTACATTCGAGATAGTCAGCACGGTTTTGTGACGGGTAGGTCGTGCCTCACAAACCTTATTGAGTTTTTCGAGAAGGTGACCAAACAGGCGGATGAGGGTAAAGCAGTGGATGTGGTGTATATGGATTTCAGTAAGGCGTTTGATAAGGTTCCCCACGGTAGGCTATTGCAGAAAATACGCAAGTATGGGGTTGAAGGTGATTTAGAGCTTTCGATCAGAAATTGGCGAGCTGAAAGAAGACAGAGGGTGGTGGTTGATGGCAAATGTTCATCCTGGAGTTTAGTTACTAGTGGTGTACCGCAAGGATCTGTTTTGGGGCCACTGCTGTTTGTCATTTTTATAAATGACGGCACAGTGGCGCAGTGGTTAGCACTGCAGCCTCACAGCTCCAGGGACCCGGGTTCGATTCTGGGTACTGTCTGTGTGGAGTTTGCAAGTTCTCCCTGCGTCTGCGTGGGTTTTCTCCGGGTGCTCCGGTTTCCTCCCACAAACCAAAAGACTTGCAGGTTGGTAGGTAAATTGGCCATTATAAATTGTCACTAGTATAGGTAGGTGGTAGGGAAATATAGGGACAGGTGGGGATGTTTGGTAGGAATATGGGATTAGTGTAGGATTAGTATAAATGGGTGGTTGATGGTCGGCACAGACTCGGTGGGCCGAAGGGCCTGTTTCAGTGCTGTATCTCTAATCTAAATGACCTGGAAGAGGGTGTAGAAGGGTGGGTTAGTAAATTTGCAGATGACACTAAGGTCGGTGGAGTTGTGGATAGTGCCGAAGGATGTTGTCGGGTACAGAGAGACATAGATAGGCTGCAGAGCTGGGCTGAGAGATGGCAAATGGAGTTTAATGCGGAAAAGTGTGAGGTGATTCACTTTGGAAGGAGTAACAGGAATGCAGAGTCCTGGGCTAATGGGAGGATTCTTGGTACTGTAGATGAACAGAGAGATCTTGGTGTCCAGGTGCATAAATCCCTGAAGGTTGCTAACCAGGTTAATAGGGCTGTTAAGAAGGCATATGGTGTGTTAGCTTTTATTAGTAGGGGGGTCGAGTTTCGGAGCCACGAGGTCATGCTGCAGCTGTACAAAACTCTGGTGAGACCGCACCTGGAGTATTGCGTGCAGTTCTGGTCACCGCATTATAGGAAGGATGTGGAAGCTATGGAAAGGGTGCAGAGGAGATTTACTAGGATGTTGCCTGGTATGGAGGGAAGGTCTTATGAGGAAAGGCTGAGGGACTTGAGGTTGTTTTCGTTGGAGAGAAGGAGGAGGAGAGGTGACTTAATAGAGACATATAAGATAATCAGAGGGTTAGATAGGGTGGATAGAGAGCGTCTTTTTCCTCGGATGGTGACGGCAAACACGAGTGGACATAGCTTCAAGTTGAGGGGTGATAGATATCGGACAGATGTGAGAGGTAGTTTCTTTACTCAGAGAGTAGTAAGGGCGTGGAACGCCCTGCCAGCAGCAGTAGTAGATTCGCCAACTTTAAGGGCATTTAAGTGGACATTGGATAGACACATGGATGAAAATGGAATAGTGTAGGTCAGATGGTTTCATAGGTCGGCGCAACATCGAGGGCCGAAGGGCCTGTACTGCGCTGTAATGTTCTAAAAAAAAAAAAAAGACACACTCAGAAACTCTCGGAAACCCTCTGGAATACTCTGACACTCTCAGAAAGTCTCTGAAACACTCTGACACTCTCTGAAACTCTCTGACACTCTCTGACGCTTTCTGACACTCTCTGAAACTCTGTGACACACTTTGACACTCTCTGACACTCACTGACTCTCTCTGAAACTCTCTGACACTCTCTGAAACTCTCTGAAACTGTCTGACAATCTCTGGCAATCTATGACACTCTCTGAATCTCTCTGAATCACTCTGACACTCTGTGACACTCTCTGAAACTCTCTGACATTCTCTGAAACATTCTGACACTCTCTGAAACTCTCTGAAGCTCTCTGAAACGCTCTGAAACTCTCTGACACTCTCTGACAATCTCTGAAACTCTCTGAAACTCTCTGACACTCTCTGACTCTCTCTGAAACTCTCTGACAAACTCTGGCACTCTCAGACACTCTCAGACACTCTCTGAAGATGTCTGAAACTCTCTGACACTATCTGACACTATCTGAATCGCTCGGACACTCTCTGAATCTCTCTGAAACTCTCCGACACTCTGTGACACTCTCTGAAACTTTCTCGCACTCTCTGACACTCTCTGAAGATCTCTGAAACTCTCTGAAAATCTCTGACACTCTCTGAAACTCTGTGAAACTCTCTGAAACACACTGACACTCTCTGACATTCTCAGACACTCTCTGACACTCTCTGACACTCTCTGACACTCTCTGACAATCTCTGACACTCTCTGAAACTCTGAGAAAATCTCTGAAAATCTCTGACACTCTCTGACACTCTGTGACACTCTCAGATACTCTCTGACTCCCGCAGACACACTTCGACACACTCAGAAACTCTCAGAAACTCTCTGGCACTCTCTGACACTCTCAGAAACTCTCTGAAACTCTTTGACACTCTCTGAAACTCTCTGACAGTCTCTGAAACTCTCTGACACTCTCTGAAACTCTTTGACACTCTCTGAAACTCTCTGACACTCTCAGACACTCTCTGACACTCTCTGAAACTCTCTGAAACTCTCTGACACTCTCTGACACTCTCTGAAACTCTCTGACAATCTCTGACACTCTCAGACACTCTCTGACACTCTCTGACACTTTCTGAAACTCTCTGACACTATCTGACACTTTCTGAATCTCTCGGACACTCTCTGAATCTCTCTGAAACTCTCCGACACTCTGTGACACTCTCTGAAAATTTCTGGCACTCTCTGACACTCACTGAAGATCTCTGAAACTCTCAGAAATTCTCTGAAACTCTCTGACACTCTCTGAAACCCTCTGACACTCTCTGACACTCTCTGACACTCTCTGAAACTCTTTGACACTCTTTGACACTCTCAGACACTGTCTGACTCTCTCTGAAACTCTCTGAAACTCTCTGACACTCTGTGACAGTCCCTGACACTCTCTGAAGCTTTCTGAAACTCTCTGACTCTCTGTGACACCCTCTGAAACTCTCTGAAACTCTCGGACACTCTCTGAAACTTTCTGACACTCTCTGAAACTCTCTGAAACTCTTTGTAACTCTCTGACACTCTCAGAAACTCTCAGAAGCTCACTGAAACTCTCTGACACTCTCTGACACTCTCTGAAACTCTCAGACACTCTCAGACACTCTCTGACACTCTCTGACACTATCTGAGACTCTCTGAAACTTTCTGACACTCTCTGAAACTCTCTCAAACTCTTTGTAACTCTCTGACACTCTCAGGAACTCTCAGAAGCTCACTGAAACTCTCTGACACTCTCTGACACTCTCTGAAACTCTCAGACACTCTCAGACACTCTCTGACACTCTCTGACACTCTCTGAATCTCTCTGAAACTCTCTGACACTCTGTGACACTCTGTAACTCTCTGATACTCCCTGACACTCTCTGAAACTCTCTGAAACTTTCTGACACTCT
The DNA here is from genome assembly GCF_036365525.1 of Heterodontus francisci. Classification (NCBI taxonomy): domain Eukaryota; kingdom Metazoa; phylum Chordata; class Chondrichthyes; order Heterodontiformes; family Heterodontidae; genus Heterodontus; species Heterodontus francisci. Next base: position 53,343,715 of record NC_090404.1, on the reverse strand, counting down.
CTGACACTCTCCGAACATCTCTGAAACTCTCTGAAAATCTCTGACACTCTCTGACACTCTCTGACACTCTCAGATACTCTCTGTCTCCCGCAGACACACTTCGACACACTCAGAAACTCTCAGAAACTCTCTGGCACTCTCTGACACTCTCAGAAACTCTCTGAAACTCTTTGATACTCTCTGAAACTCTCTGACACTCTCTGACACTCTCTGACACTCTCTGACACTCTCTGAAACTCTGACACTCTTTGAAAATCTCAGACACTGTCTGACTCTCTCTGAAACTCTCTGACACTCTCTGACACTCCCTGACACTCTCTGACACTCTCTGAAACTCTCTCAAACTTTCTGACACTCTCTGAAACTCTCTGACAATCTCTGACACTCTCAGACACTCTCTGACACTCTCTGACACTTTCTGAAACTCTCTGACACTATCTGACACTTTCTGAATCTCTCGGACACTCTCTGAATCTCTCTGAAACTCTCCGACACTCTGTGACACTCTCTGAAACTTTCTGGCACTCTCTGACACTCTCTGAAGATCTCTGAAACTCTCTGAAAATCTCTGACACTCTCTGAAACTCTCTGACACTCACTGACACTCTATGGCACTCACTGACACTCTCTGAAGATCTCTGAAACTCTCTGAAAATCTCTGACACTCTCTGAAACTCTGTGACACTCTCTGAAACACTCTGACACTGTCTGACACTCTCCGGCACACTCAGAAACTGTCAGAAACTCTCAGGCAATCTCTGACACTCTCAGAAATTCTCTGAAACTCTCTGACACTCTCTGAAACCCTCTGACACTCTCTGACACTCTCTGACACTCTCTGAAACTCTTTGACACTCTTTGACACTCTCAGACACTGTCTGAATCTCTCTGAAACTCTCTGAAACTCTCTGACACTCTCTGACACTCCCTGACACTCTCTGAAGCTTTCTGAAACTCTCTGACTCTCTGTGACACCCTCTGAAACTCTCTGAAACTCTCGGACACTCTCTGAATCATTCTGACACTCTCTGAAACTCTCTGAAACTCTTTGTAACGCTCTGACACTCTCAGAAACTCTCAGACACTCTCAGACACTCTCAGACACTCTCTGACACTCTCTGACACTATCTGAGACTCTCTGAAACTCTCTGACACTCTCTGAAATTCTCTGAAACTCTGACACTCTCTGACACTCTCTGTAACTCTCTGACACTCTCAGACACTCTCTGACACTCTGTGACACTTTCTGAAACGCTCTGACACTATCAGACACTTTCTGAATCTCTCGGACACTCTCTGAATCTCTCTGAAACTCTCCGACACTCTGTGACACTCTCTGAAACTTTCTGGCACTCTCTGACACTCTCTGAAGATCTCTGGCACTCTCTGAAAATCTCTGACACTCTCTGAAACTCTGTGACACTCTCTGAAAGACTCTGACACTCTCTCACACTCTCAGACACTCTCTGACACTCTCTGACCATTTCTGAAACTCTCTGACACTAAATGACTCTTTCTGAAACTCTCGGACACTCTCTGACACTCTCTGACACTCTCTGAATCTCTCTGAAAAGCTCTGACACTCTGTGACACTCTCTGAAACTGTCTGAAACTCCCTGACACTCTCTGACTCTCCTGAAACTTTCTGACACTCTCTGACAATCTCTGAACATCTCTGAAACTGTCAGAAACTCTCTGGAACTCTCTGACACTCTCAGAACGTCTCTGTAACTCTCTGACACTCTCGGACACTCTCTGACACTCTCTGAAACTCTGTGACACTCTTTGACACTCTCTGACTCTCACTGACTCTCTCTGAAACTCTCTGACATTCTCTGAAACTCTCTGAAACTGTCTGACACTCTCTGACAATCTCTGACACTCTCTGAATCTCTCTGAATCACTCTGACACTCTGTGAATCTCTCTGAAACTCTCTGACACTCTCTGAAACTTTCTGACACTCTCTGAAAATCTCTGAAGCTCTCTGAAACTCTCTGACACTCTCTGACACTCTCTGAAACTCTCTGAAACTCTCTGACACTCTCTGACACTCTCTGAAACTCTCTGACAATCTCTGGCACTCTCAGACACTCTCAGACACTCTCTGAAGATCTCTGAAACTCTCTGACACTATCTGACACTTCCTGAATCTCTCGGACACTCTCTGAAGATCTCTGAAACTCTCTGAAAATCTCTGACACTCTCTGAAACTCTGTGAAACTCTCTGAAACACTCTGACACTCTCTGACATTCTCAGACACTCTCTGACACTCTCTGACACTTTCTGAAACTCTCTGACAGTATCTGACACTTTCGGAAACTCTCGGACACTCTCTGACACACTCTGCAACTCTGTGTCACTCTGTGACACTCTCTGACACTCTCTGACACTCTCCGTATCTCTCTGAAACTCTCTGACACTCTGTGACACTCTGTAACTCTCTGAAACTCCATGACACTCTCTGACACTATTTGAACATCTCTGAAACTCTCTGAAAATCTCTGACACTCTCTGACACTCAGTGACAATCTCAGATACTCTCTGACTCCCGCAGAGACACTTCGACACTCTCAGAAACTCTCAGGCACTCTCTGACACTCTCTGACACTCTCTGACACTCTCTGACACCCTCTGAAACACTTTGACACTCTTTGACGCTCTCAGACAATGTCTGACTCTCTCTGAAACTCTCTGACACTCTCTGACACTCCCTGTCACTCTCTGAAGCTCTCTGACACTCTCTGACACTCTCTGAAACTCTCTGAAACTCTCTGACACTCTGTGACACTCTCTGAAAATCTCTGACATACTCTGAGTCTCTCCGACACATTCAGAAACTGTCAGAAACTCTCAGGCACTCTCTGACACTATCAGAATGTCTCTGAAACTCTCTGACACTCTCTGAAACTCTCTGACACTCTCAGACACTTTCTGACTCTCTCTGAAACTCTCTACTATCTCTGACACTCTCTGAAGCTCTCTGATAATCTCTGACATTCTGTGACACTCTCTGAAATTCTCTAAAAGTCTATGACACTCTCTGACACTCTCTGAAACACTCTGAAACACTATGAAGCACTCTGAAACTCTCTGAAACTCTCTGACAATCTCAGAAAATCTCAGAAACTCTCTGAAACTCTCTGAAACTCTCTGACACTCTGTGACAATCTCTGAAACTCTCTGACACTCTCTGACACTCGATGACTCTCTCTGAATCTCGCAGACACTCTCTGATACTCTCTGACAATCACTGACACTATCTGACACTGTCAGACAATCTCTGAAACGCTCTGACACTCACTGACACTCTGTGGCACTTACTGACACTCTCTGAAGATCTCTGAAACTCTCTGAAAATCTCTGACACTCTCTGAAACTCTGTGACACTCTCTGAAACACTCTGACACTCTCTGACACTCTCTGGCACACTCAGAAACTGTCAGAAACTCTCAGGCACTCTCTGAAACTCTCAGAAAGTCTCTGAAACTCTCTGACACTCTCTGAAACCCTCTGACACTCTCTGACACTCTCTGACACTCTGAAACTCTTTGACACTCTTTGACACTCTCAGACACTGTCTGACACTCTCTGAAACTCTCTGAAACTCTCTGACACTCCATGACACTCTCTGAAGCTTTCTGAAACTCTCTGACACTCTGTGACACCCTCTGAAACTCTCTGAAACTCTCGGACACTCTCTGAAACTTTCTGACACTCTCTGAAACTATCTGAAACTCTTTGTAACTCTCTGACACTCTCAGAAACTCTCAGAAGCTCTCTGAAACTCTCTGACACTCTCAGAAACTCTCTGCCACTCTTTGACACTATCTGAGACTCTCTGAAACTCTCTGACGCTCTCTGACACTCTCTGACACTCTCTGAAGCTCTCTGACACTCTCCGAAATTCTCTGACACTCTCAGGCACTCTCTGACACTTTCTGAAATTCTCTGACACTATCTGACACTTTCTGAATCTCTCGGACACTCTCTGAATCTCTCTGAAACTCTCCGACACTCTGTGACACTCTCTGAAACTTTCTCGCACGCTCTGACACTGTCTGAAGATCTCTGGCACTCTCTGAAAATCGCTGACACTCTCTGAAAATCTGTGACACTCTCTAAAAGACTCTGACATTCTCTGACACTCTCAGACACTCTATGACACTCTCTGACACTTTCTGAAACTCTCTGACACTATCTGACTCTTTCTGAAACTCTCGGACACTCTCTGACACACTCTGCAACTCTATGACACTCTGTGACACTCTCTGACACTCTCTGAATCTCTCTGAAAAGCACTGACACTCTGTGACACTCTCTGAAACTCTCTGAAACTCCCTGACACTCTCTGACACTCTCTGAAACTTTCTGACACTCTCTGACACTCTCTGAACATCTCTGAAACTCTCTGAAAATCTCTGACACTCTCTGACACTCTGTGACACTCTCAGATACTCTCTGACTCTCTGATACACACTCCGACACACTCAGAATCTCTCAGAAACTCTGTGGAACTCTCTGACACTCTCAGAAACTCTCTGAAACTCTCCGACACTCTCTGACGCTCTCTGACACTATCTGAGACTCTCTGAAACTCTCTGACACTCTCTGACACTCTCTGAAACTCTCTGACACTCTCTGAAACTGTCTGACACTCTCTGACAATCTCTGACACTCTCTGTATTTCTCTGAATCACTCTGACACTCTGTGACACTCTCTGAAACTCTCTGACAATCTCTGAAACTTTCTGACACTCTCTGAAACTCTCTGAAACTCTCTGACTCTCTCAGAAACACTCAGAAACTCCCTGAAACTCTCTGAGACTCTCTGGCACTCTCTGAGACTCTCTGAAACTCTCTGACACTCTCTGAAACTCTCTGACACTCCCTGAAACACTCTGACAATCTCTGGCACTCTCAGACACTCTCGGACACTCTCTGAAGATCTCTGAAACTCTCTGACACTTTCTGACACTTTCTGAATCTCTCGGACACTCTCTGAATCTCTCTGAAACTCTCCGACACTCTGTGACACTCTCTGAAACTTTCTCGCACTCTCTGACACTCTCTGAAGATCTCTGAAACTCTCTGAAAATCTCTGACACTCTCTGAAACTCTGTGAAACTCTCTGAAACACTCTGAAACTCTCTGACATTCTCTGAAACTCTTTGTAACACTCTGAAACTCTCAGAAACTCTCAGAAGCTCTCTGAAACTCTCTGACACTCTCTGACACTCTCTGAAACTCTCAGACACTCTCAGACACTCTCTGACACTCTCTGACACTATCTGAGACTCTCTGAAACTCTCTGACACTCTCTGACACTCTCTGAAACTGTCTGAAACTCTCTGACACTCTCTGACACTCTCTGAAAGTCTCTGACACTCTCTGAAACTCTCTGAAACTCTCTGACACTCTCTGACACTCTCTGACACACTCTGACACTCTGTGACACTTTCTGAAACTCTCTGACACTATCTGACACTTTCTGAATCTCTCGGACACTCTCTGAATCTCTCTGAAACTCTCCGACACTCTGTGACACTCTCTGAAACTTTTTGGCACTCTCTGACACTCTCTGAAGATCTCTGACACTTTCTGAAACTCTCTGACACTATCTGATTCTTTCTCAAACTCTCGGACACTCTCTGACACACTCTGCAACTCTATGACACTCTGTGACACTCTCTGACACTCTCTGAATCTCTCAGACACACTCCGACACACTCAGAAACTCTCAGAAACTCTCTGGAACTCTCTGACACTCTCAGGAAGTCTCTGAAACACTCTGACACTCTCTGAAACTCTCTGACACTCTCTGACGCTCTCTGACACTCTCTGAAACTCTGTGACACTCTTTGACACTCTCTGACACTCACTGACTCTCTCTGAATCTCTCTGACACTCTCTGAAACTCTCTGAAACTGTCTGACAATCTCTGACAATCTCTGACACTCTCTGAATCTCTCTGAATCACTCTGACTCTCTGTGACACTCTCTGAAACTCTCTGACACTCTCTGAAACTTTCTGACACTCTCTGAAAATCTCTGAAGCTCTCTGAAACTTTCTGAAACTCTCTGAATCTCTCAGAAACACACAGAAACGCTGTGAAACTCTCTGACACTCTCTGACCCTCTCTGACACTCTCTGACAATCTCTGAGACTCTCTGAAACTCTCTGACACTCTCTGAAACACTCTGAAACTCTCTGACACTCTCTGACACTCTCTGACACTCTCTGAAACTCTCTGACAATCTCTGGCACTCTCAGACACTTTCAGACAATCTCTGAAGATCTCTGAAACTCTCTGACACTATCTGACACTTTCTGAATCTCTCGGACACTCTCTGAATCTCTCTGAAACTCTCCGACACTCTGTGGCACTCTCTGAAACTTTCTCGCACTCTCTGACACTCTCTGAAGATCTCTGAAACTCTCTGACATTCTCAGACACTCTCTGACACTCTCTGACACTTTCTGAAACTCTCTGACAGTATCTGACACTTTCTGAAACTCTCGGACACTCTCTGACACACTCTGCAACTCTATGACACTCTGTGACACTCTCTGAAACTTTCTGACACTCTCTGACACTCTCTGAACATCTCTGAAACTCCCTGAAAATCTCTGACACTCTCTGGCACTCTGTGACACTCTCAGATACTCTCTGACTCCCGCAGACACACTTCGACACACTCAGAAACTCTCAGAAACTCTCTGGCACTCTCTGACACTCTCAGAAACTCTCTGAAACTCTTTGACACTCTCTGAAACCCTCTGACACTCTCTGACACTCTCTGACAGTCTCTGAAACTCTTTGACACTCTTTGACACTCTCAGACACTGTCTGACTCTATCTGAAACTCTCTGACACTCTCTGACACTCCCTGACACTGTCTGAAGCTCTCTGACACTCTCTGACACTCTCTGAAACTCTCTGAAACTCTCTGACACTCTGATACTCTCTGACACTCTCTGACACTTTCTGAAACTCTCTGACACAATCTGACACTTTCTGAATCTCTCGGACACTCTCTGAATCTCTCTGAAACTCTCCGACACTCTGTGACACTCTCCGAAACTTTCTGGCGCTCTCTGACACTCTCTGAAGATCTCTGAAACTCTCTGAAAATCTCTGACACTCTCAGAAACTCTCTGACACTCACTGACACTCTGTGGCACTCACTGACACTCTCTGAAGATCTCTGAAACTCTCTGAAAATCTCTGACACTCTCTGAAACTCTGTGACACTCTCTGAAACACTCTGACACTCTCTGAAATTCTCTGAAACTTTCTGACACTCTCTGACACTCTCTGAAACTCTCTGACACTCTCTGACACTCTCAGACTCTCTCTGACACTCTGTGACACTTTCTGAAACTCTCTGACACTATCTGACACTTTCTGAATCTCTCGGACACTCTCTGAATCTCTCTGAAACTCTCCGACACACTGTGAAACTCTCTGAAACGTTCTGGCACTCTCTGACACTCTCTGAATATCTCTGCCACTCTCTGACACTCTCAGACACTCTCTGCCACACTCTGACACTTTCTGAAACTCTCTGACACTATCTGACACTTTCTGAAACTCTCAGACACTCTCTGACACACTCTGCAACTCTATGACACTCTGTGACACTCTCTGACTCTCTCTGAAACTCTCTGAAACTCCCTGACACTCTCTGACTCCCTCTGAAACTTTCTGACACTCTCTGACACTCTCAAAACATCTCTGAAACTCTCTGAAAATCTCTGACACTCTCTGACACTCTGTGACACTCTCAGATACTCTCTGACTCTCTCAGACACACTCCGACACACTCAGAAACTCTCAGAAACTCTCTGGAACTCTCTGACACTCTCTGAAACTCTCTGACACTCTCTGACGCTCCCTGACACTCTCTGAAGCTTTGTGACATTCTTTGTTACTCTCTGACACTCACTGACTCTCTCTGAAACTCTCTGACACTCTGTGACACTCTCTGAAACTCTCTGAAACTCAGTGACACTCTCTGACTCTCTCTGAAACTTTCTGACACTCTCTGAACATCTCTGAAACTCTCAGAAAAGCTCTGACACTCTCTGACACTCTCTGACACTCTCAGATACTCTCTGACTCTCTCAGACACACTCCGACACAGTCAGAAACTCTCAGAAACTCTCTGGAACTCTCTGACACTCTCAGGAAGTCTCTGACACTCTCTGACGCTCTCTGACACTCTCTGAACATCTGTGACACTCTTTGACACTCTCTGACACTCACTGACTCTCTCTGAAACTCTCTGACACTCTCTGAAACTCTCTGAAACTGTCTGACACTCTCTGACAATCTCTGACACTCTCTGAATCACTCTGACACTCTGTGACACTCTCTGAAACTCTCTGACACTCTCTGAACCTTTCTGACACTCTCTGAAAATCTCTGAAGCTCTCTGAAACTTTCTGAAACTCTCTGAATCTCTCAGAAACACACAGAAACGCTGTGAAACTCTCTGACACTCTCAGACACTCTCAGACACTCTCAGACACTCTGTGAAGATCTCTGAAACTCTCAGACACTATCTGACACTTTCTGAATCTCTCGGACACTCTCTGAATCTCTCTGAAACTCTCCGACACTCTGTGACACTCTCTGAAACTTTCTCACACTCTCTGAAACTCTCTGAATATCTCTGAAACTCTCTGAAAATCTCTGACACTCTCTGAAACTCTGTGAAGCTCTCTGATACACTCTGACACTTTCTGAAACTCTCTGACAGTATCTGACACTTTCTGAAACTCTCGGACACTCTCTGACACACTCTGCAACTCTGTGTCACTCTGTGATACTCTCTGACACTCTCTGACACTCTCTGAATCTCTCTGAAACTCTCTGACACTCTGTGACACTCTGTAACTCTCTGAAACTCCCTGACACTCTCTGACACTCTCTGAACATCTCTGAAACTCTCTGAAAATCTCTGACACTCTCTGACACTCTGTGACACTCTCAGATACTCTCTGACTCCCGCAGACACACTTCGACACTCTCAGAAACTCTCAGAAACTCTCTGGCACTCCCTGACACTCTCAGAACCTCTCTGAAACTCTTTGACACTCTCTGAAACTCTCTGACACTCTGTGACACCCTCTGAAAGACTTGGACACTCTTTGACACTCTCAGACACTGTCTGACTCTCTCTGAAACTCTCTGACACTCCCTGACACTCTCTGAAACTCTCTGACACTGTCTGACTCTATCTGAAACTCTCTGACACTCTCTGACAATCCCTGACACTGTCTGAAGCTCTCTGACACTCTCTGACACTCTCTGAAACTCTCTGAAACTCTCTGACACTCTCTGACACTCTCTGAAAATCTCTGACAATCTCTGACACTCTCAGACACGCTCTGACACTCTCTGAAACATTCTGAAACTCTCTGACGCTATCTGACACTTTCTGAATCTCTCGGACACTCTCTGAATCTCTCTGAACCTCTCCGACACTCTGTGACACTCTCTGAAACTTTCTGGAACGCTCTGACACTCTCTGAAGATCTCTGAAACTCTCTGAAACTCTCTGAAAATCTCTGACACTCTCTGAATCTCTCTGACACTCACTGACAATCTGTGGCACTCACTGACACTCTCTGAAGATCTCTGAAACACTCTGACAATCTCTGACACTCTCTGGCACACTCAGAAACTGTCAGAAACTCTCAGGCACTCTCTGACACTCTCAGAAATTCTCTGAAACTCTCTGACACTCTCTGAAACACTCTGACACTCTCTGACACTCTCTGACACTCTCTGAAACTCTTTGACACTCTTTGACACTCTCAGACACTGTCTGACTCTCTCTGAAACTCTCTGAAACTCTCTGACACACTCTGACACTCCCTGACGCTCTCTGAAGCTTTCTGAAACTCTCTGACACTCTGTGACACCCTCTGAAACTCTCTGAAACTCTCGGACACTCTCTGAAACTTTCTGACACTCTCTGAAACTCTCTGAAACTCTTTGTAACTCTCTGACACTCTCAGAAACTCTCAAAACTCTCTGAAACGCTCTGACACTCTCTGACACTCTCTGAAACTCTCAGACACTCTCTGACACTCTCTGACACTATCTGAGATTCTCTGAAACTCTCTGACACTCTCTGAAACTCTCTGACACTCTCTGACACTCTCTGAAACTCTCTGACACTCTCTGACACTCTCAGACACTCTCTGACACTCTGTGACACTTTCTGAAACTCTCGGACACTATCTGAAACTTTCTGAATCTCTCGGACACTCTCTGAATCTCTCTGAAACTCTCCGACACTCTGTGACACTCTCTGAAACTTTCTGGCACTCTCTGACACTCTCTGAAGCTCTCTGGCACTCTCTGAAAATCTCAGACACTCTCTGAAACTCTGTGAAACTCTCTGAAAGACTCTGACACTCTCTCACACTCTCAGACACTCTCTGACACTCTCTGACACTTTCTGAAACACTCTGACACTATCTGACTCATTCTGAAACTCTCGGACACTCTCTGACACACTCTGCAACTCTATGACACTATGTGACACTCACTGACACTCTCTGAATCTCTCTGAAAAGCTCTGACACTCTCTGAACATCTCTGAAACTCTCAGAAAAGCTCTGACACTCTCTGACACACTCTGACACTCTCAGATACTCTCTGACTCTCTCAGACACACTCCGACACACTCAGAAACTCTCAGAAACTCTCTGGAACTCTCTGACACTCTCAGGAAGTCTCTGACACTCTCTGACGCTCTCTGACATTCTCTGAACATCTGTGACACTCTTTGACACTCTCTGACACTCACTGACTCTCTCTGAAACTCTCTGACACTCTCTGAAACTCTCTGAAACTGTCTGACACTCTCTGACAATCTCTGACACTCTCTGACACTCTCTGAATCACTCTGACACTCTGTGACACTCTCTGAAACTCTCTGACACTCTCTGAAACTTTCTGACACTCTCTGAAAATCTCTGAAGCTCTCTGAAACTTTCTGAAACTCTCTGAATCTCTCAGAAACACACAGAAACGCTGTGAAACTCTCTGACACTCTCAGACACTCTCAGACACTCTCAGACACTCTGTGAAGATCTCTGAAACTCTCAGACACTATCTGACACTTTCTGAATCTCTCGGACACTCTCTGAATCTCTCTGAAACTCTCCGACACTCTGTGACACTCTCTGAAACTTTCGCGCACTATCTGAAACTCTCTGAATATCTCTGAAACTCTCTGAAAATCTCTGACAATCTCTGAAACTCTGTGAAGCTCTCTGATACACTCTGACACTTTCTGAAACTCTCTGACAGTATCTGACGCTTTCTGAAACTCTCGGACATTCTCTGACACACTCTGCAACTCTGTGTCACTCTGTGACACTCTCTGACACTCTCTGACACTCTCTGAATCTCTCGGAAACTCTCAGAAAAGCTCTGACACTCTCTGACACACTCTGACATTCTCAGATACTCTCTGAACATCTCTGAAACTCTCTGAAAATCTCTGACACTCTCTAACACTCTGTGACACTCTCAGATACTCTCTGACTCCCGCAGACACACTCTTTGACAATCTCAGACACTATCTGACTCTATCTGAATCTCTCGGACACTCTCTGAATCTCTCTGAAACTCTCCGACACTCTGTCACACTCTCTGAAACTTTCTCGCACCCTCTGACACTCTCTGAAGATCTCTGAAACTCTCTGAAAATCTCTGACACTCTCTGAAACTCTGTGAAACTCTCTGAAACACTCTGACACTCTCTGACATTCTCAGACACTCTCTGACACTCTCTGACACTTTCTGAATCTCTCTGACACTATCTGACACTTTCTGAAACTTTCAGACACTCTCTGACACACTCTGCAACTCTGTGTCACTCTGTGACACTCTCTGACACTCTTTGACACTCTCTGAATCTCTCTGAAACTCTCTGACACTCTGTGACACTCTGTAACTCTCTGAAACTCCCTGACACTCTCTGACACTCTCTGAAACTTTCTGACACTCTCTGACACTCTCTGAACATCTCTGAAAATCTCTGAAAATCTCTGACAATCTCTGACACTCTGTGACACTCTCAGATACTCTCTGACTCCCGCAGACACACTTCGACACTCTCAGAAATTCTCAGAAACTCTCTGGCACTCTCTGACGCTCTCAGAAACTCTCTGAAACTCTTTGACACTCTCTGACTCCCTCTGAAACTCTCTGACACTCTCTGAAACTCTTTGACACTCTTTGCCACTCTCTGAAACTCATTGACACTCTTTGACAATCTCAGACACTGTCTGACTCTATCTTAAACTCTCTGACACTCTCTGACACTCCCTGACACTGTCTGAAGCTCTCTGACACTCTCTGACAATCTCTGAAACTCTCTGAAACTCTCTGACACTCTCTGAAACTCTCTGACAATCTCTGGCACTCACAGACACTCTCTGACACTCTCTGACACTTTCTGAAACTCTCTGACACTATCTGACACTTTTTGAATCTCTCGGAAACTCTCTGAATCTCTCTTAAACTCTCCGACACTCTGTGACACTCTCTGAAACTTTCTGGCACTCTCTGACACTCTCTGAAAATCTCTGACACTCCCTGAAACTCTCTGACACTCGCTGACACTCTGTGGCAATCACTGACACTCTCTGAAGATCTCTGAAACACTCTGAAAATCTCTGACACTCTCTGAAACTCTCTGACACTCACTGACACTCTGTGGCACTCACTCACACTCTCTGAAGATCTCTGAAACACTCTGAAAATCTCTGACACTCTCTGAAACTCTGTGACACTCTCTGAAACACTCTGACAATCTCTGACACTCTCCGGCACACTCAGAAACTGTCAGAAACTCTCAGGCACTCTCTGACACTCTCAGAAATTCTCTGAAACTCTCTGACACTCTCTGAAACCCTCTGACACTCTCTGACACTCTCTGACACTCTCTGACACTCTCCGAAACTCTTTGACACTCTTTGACACTCTCAGACACTGTCTGACTATCTCTAAAACTCTCTGAAACTCTCTGACACTCTCTGACACTCCCTGTCACTCTCTGAAGCTTTCTGAAACTCTCTGACAGTCTGTGACACCCTCTGAAATTCTCTGAAACTCTCGGACAATCTCTGAAACTTTCTGACACTCTCTGAAACTCTCTGAAAATCTTTGTAACTCTCTGACACTCTCAGAAACTCTCAGAAGCTCACTGAAACTCTTGACTCTCTCTGAAACGATCAGACACTCTTAGACACTCTCTGAAGATCTCTGAAACTCTCGGACACTATCTGACTCTTTCTGAAACTCTCGGACACTCTCTGACACACTCTGCAACTCTATGACACTATGTAACACTCTCTGACACTCTCTGACACTCTCGGAATCTCTCTGAAAAGCTCTGACACTCTGTGACACTCTCTGAAACTCTCTGAAAGTCCCTGACACTCTCTGACTCTCTCTGACACTCTCTGACACTCTCTGAAACTCTTTGACACTCTTTGACACTCTCAGACACTGTCTGACTTTCTCTGAAAATCTCTGAAACTCTCTGACACTCTCTGACACTCCCTGACACTCTCTGAAGCTTTCTGAAACTCTCTGACACTCTGTGACACCCTCTGAAACTCACTGAAACTCTCGGACACTCTCAGAAACTTTCTGACACTCTCAGAAACTCTCTGAAACTCTTTGTAACTCTCTGACACTCTCTGACACTCTCTGAAACTCTCAGACACTCTCGGAAACTCTCTGACACTCTCAGACACTATCTGAGACTCTCTGAAACTCTCTGACACTCTCTGAAATTCTCTGAAACTCTCTGACACTCTCTGACACTCTCTGAAACTCTCTGACACTCTCTGACACTCTCAGACACTCTCTGACAAACTGTAACACTTTCTGAAACTCTCTGACACTATCTGACACTTTCTGAATCTCTCGGACACTCTCTGAATCTCTCTGAAACTCTCCAACACTCTGTGACACTCTCTGAAACTTTCTGGCACTCTTTGACACTCTCTGAAGATCTCTGGCACTCTCTGAAAATCTCTGACACTTTCTGAAACTCTCGGAGACCTTCTGACTCTTTCTGAAACTCTCGGAAACTCTCTGACACACTCTGCAACTCTATGACACTCTGCGACACTCTCTGACACTCTCTGAATCTCTCTGAAAAGCTCTGACACTCTGTGACACTCTCTGAAACTCTCTGAAACTCCCTGACACGCTCTGACTCTCTCTGAATCTCTCTGAAAATCTCTGACACTCTCTGACACTCTGTGACACTCTCAGATACTCTCTGACTCTCTCAGACACACTCCGACACACTCAGAAACTCTCAGAAACTCTCTGGAACTCTCTGACACTCTCAGAAAGTCTCTGAAACTCTCTGACTCTCTCTGAAACTCTCTGACACTCTCTGATGCTCTCTGACACTCTCTGAAACTCTCTGACACTCTCTGAAACTCTCTGAAACTGTCTGACACTCACTGACAATCTCTGACACACTCTGCAACTCTATGACACTATGTGACACTCTCTGACACTCTCTGACACTCTCTGAATCTCTCTGAAAAGCTCTGACACTCTGTGACACTCTCTGAAACTCTCTGAAAGTCCCTGACACTCTCTGACTCTCTCTGAAACTTTCTGACACTCTCTGACACTCTCTGAACATCTCTGAAACTCTCTGAAAATGTCTGACACTCTCTGACACTCTGTGACACTCTCAGATACACTCTGATTCTCTCAGACACACTGCGACACACTCAGAAACTCTCAGAAACTCTCTGGAACTCTCTGAAACTCTCTGACACTATCTGACGCTCTCTGACACTCTCTGAAACTCTGTGACACACTTTGACACTCTCTGACACTCACTGACTCTCTCTGAAACACTCTGAAACTCTCTGACACTCTCTGAAATTCTCTGACGCTCTCTGACACTCTCTGAAACTCTCTGACAATCTCTGACACTCTCAGACACTCTCTGACACTCTCTGAAACTCACTGACACTCTCTGAATCTCTCTGAAACTTTCTGACACTCTTTGACACTCTCTGAACATCTCTGAAACTCTCTGAAAATCTCTGACACTCTCTGACACTCTCAGATACTCTCTGACTCTATCAGACACAGTCCGACACATTCAGAAACTCTCAGAAACTCTCTGGAACTCTCTGACACTCTCAGAAAGTCTCTGAAACTCTCTGACACTCTCTGAAACTCTCTGACACTCTCTGACGCACTCTGACACTCTCTGAAACTCTGTGACACTCTTTGACACTCTCTGACACTCAGTGACTCCCTCTCAGACACTCTCTGACACTCTCTGAATCTCTCTGAAACTGTCTGACACTCTCTGACAATCTCTGACACTCTCTGAATCTCTCTGAAAAGCTCTGACACTCTGTGACACTCTCTGAAACTCTCTGACACTCTCTAAAACTTTCTGACACTCTCTAAAACTCTCTGAAGCTCTCTGAAACTCTCTGAAACTCTCTGAAACTTTCTGACACTCTCTGAAACTCTCTGAAACTCTCTGACACTCTCTGACACTCTCTGAAACTCTCTGACAATCGCTGGCACTCTCAGACACTCTCAGACACTTTCTGAAGATCTCTGAAACTCTCTGACACTATCTGACTCTTTCTGAAACTCTCGGACACTCTCTGACACACTCTGAAACTCTATGACACTATGTGACACTCTCTGACACTCTCTGACACTCTCTGAATCTCTGAAAAGCTCTGACACTCTGTGACACTCTCTGAAACTCTCTGAAAGTCCCTGACACTCTCTGACTCTCTCTGAAACTTTCTGACACTCTCTGACACTCTCTGAACATCTCTGAAACTCACTGAAAATCTCTGACACTCTCTGACACTCTGTGACACTCTCAGATACTCTCTGATTCTCTCAGACACACTGCGACACACTCAGAAACTCTCAGAAACTCTCTGGAACTCTCTGACACTCTCAGAAAGTCTCTGAAACACTCTGACACTCTCTGAAACTCTCTGACACTGTCTGACGCTCTCTGACTCTCTCTGAAACTCTCTGACACTCTCTGAAACTCTCTGACACTCTCTGACACTCTCTGTAGCTCTCTGACAATCTCTGACACTCTCAGACACTCTCTGACACTCTCTGACACTTTCTGAAACTCTCTGACACTATCTGACACTTTCTGAATCTCTCGGACACTCTCTGAATCTCTCTGAAACTCTCCGACACTCTGTGACACTCTCTGAAACTTTCTGGCACTCTTTGACACTCTCTGAAGATCTCTGGCACTCTCTGAAAATCTCTGACACTTTCTGAAACTCTCGGACACTATCTGACTCTTTCTGAAACTCTCGGAAACTCTCTGACACACTCTGCAACTCTATGACACTCTGTGACACTCTCTGAATCTCTCTGAAAAGCTCTGACACTCTGTGACACTCTCTGAAACTCTCTGACGCTCTCTGACACTCTCTGAAACTCTCTGACAATCTCTGACACTCTCAGACACTCTCTGACACTCTCTGAAACTCCCTGACACTCTCTGAATCTCTCTGAAACTTTCTGACAATCTCTGACACTCTCTGAACATCTCTGAAACTCTCTGAAAATCTCTGACACTCTCTGACACTCTCAGATACTGTCTGACTCTATCAGACACACTCCGACACACTCAGAAACTCTCAGAAACTCTCTGGAACTCTCTGACACACTCAGAAAGTCTCTGAAACTCTCTGACACTCTCTGAAACTCTCTGACACTCTCTGACGCACTCTGACACTCTCTGAAACTCTTTGACACTCTTTGACACACTCTGGCACTCAGTGACTCCCTCTCAGACACTCTCTGACACTCTCTGACACTCTCTGAAACTCTCTGAAACTGTCTGACACTCTCTGACAATCTCTGACACTCTCTGAATCTCTCTGAAAAGCTCTGACACTCTGTGACACTCTCTGAAACTCTCTGACACTCTCTAAAACTTTCTGACACTCTCTAAAACTCTCTGAAGCTCTCTGAAACTCTCTGAAACTCTCTGACACTCTCTGACACTCTCTGAAACTCTCTGAAACTCTCTGACACTCTCTGACACTCTCTGAAACTCTCTGACAATCGCTGGCACTCTCAGACACTCTCAGACACTCTCTGAAGATCTCTGAAACTCTCTGACACTATCTGACTCTTTCTGAAACACTCGGACACTCTCTGACACACTCTGCAACTCTATGACACTATGTGACACTCTCTGACACTCTCTGACAGTCTCTGAATCTCTGAAAAGGTCTGACACTCTGTGACACTCTCTGAAACTCTCTGAAAGTCCCTGACACTCTCTGACTCTCTCTGAAACTTTCTGACACTCTCTGACACTCTCTGACACTCTCTGAAACTCACTGAAAATCTCTGACACTCTCTGACACTCTGTGACACTCTCAGATACTCTCTGATTCTCTCAGACACACTGCGACACACTCAGAAACTCTCAGAAACTCTCTGGAACTCTCTGACACTCTCAGAAAGTCTCTGAAACACTCTGACACTCTCTGAAACTCTCTGACACTATCTGACGCTCTCTGACTCTCTCTGAAACTCTCTGACACTCTCTGACACTCTCTGAAACTCTCTGAAACTCTCTGACACTCTCTGACACTCTCTGACACTCTCTGTAGCTCTCTGACAATCTCTGACACTCTCAGACACTCTCTGACACTCTCTGACACTTTCTGAAACTCTCTGACACTATCTGACACTTTCTGAATCTCTCGGACACTCTCTGAATCTCTCTGAAACTCTCCGACACTCTGTGACACTCTCTGAAACTTTCTGGCACTCTCTGACACTCTCTGAAGATCCCTGAAACTCTCTGAAAATCTCTGACACTCTCTGAAACTCTCTGACACTCACTGACACTCTGTGGCACTCACTGACACTCTCTGAAGATCTCTGAAACTCTCTGAAAATCTCTGACACTCTCTGAAACTCTGTGACACTCTCTGAAACACTCTGACACTCTCTGACACTCTCCGGCACACTCAGAAACTGTCAGAAACTCTCAGGCGCTCTCTGACACTCTCAGAAATTCTCTGAAACTCTCTGACACTCTCTGACACTCTCTGAAACCCTCTGACACTCTCTGACACTCTCTGACACTCTCTGACACTCTCTGAAACTCTTTGACACTCTTTGACACTCTCAGACACTGTCTGACTCTCTCTGAAACTCTCTGACACTCTCTGACACTCCCTGACACTCTCTGAAGCGTTCTGAAACTCTCTGACACTCTGTGACACCCTCTGAAACTCTCTGAAACTCTCGGACACTCTCAGAAACTTTCCGACACTCTCTGAAACTCTCTGAAACTCTTTGTAACTCTCTGACACTCTCAGAAACTCTCAGAAGCTCACTGAAACCCTCTGACACTCTCTGACACTCTCTGAAACTCTCAGACACTCTCGGAAACTCTCTGACACTCTCTGACACTATCGGAGACTCTCTGAAACTCTCTGACACTCTCTGAAACTCTCTGACACTCTCTGAAACTCTCTATAGCTCTCTGACAATCTCTGACACTCTCAGACACTCTCTGACACTTTCTGAAACTCTCTGACACTATCTGACACTTTCTGAATCTCTCGGACACTCTCTGAATCTCTCTGAAACTCTCCGACGCTCTGTGACACTCTCTGAAACTTTCTGGCACTCTCTGACACTCTCTGAAGATCCCTGAAACTCTCTGAAAATCTCTGACACTCTCTGAAACTCTCTGACACTCACTGACACTCTGTGGCACTCACTGACACTCTCTGAAGATCTCTGAAACTCTCTGAAAATCTCTGACACTCTCTGAAACTCTGTGACACTCTCTGAAACACTCTGACACTCTCTGACACTCTCCGGCACACTCAGAAACTGTCAGAAACTCTCAGGCACTCTCTGACACTCTCAGAAATTCTCTGAAACTCTCTGACACTCTCTGAAACCCTCTGACACTCTCTGACACTCTCTGACACTCTCTGACACTCTCTGAAACTCTTTGACACTCTTTGACACTCTCAGACACTGTCTGACTCTCTCTGAAACTCTCTGACACTCTCTGACACTCCCTGACACTCTCTGAAGCTTTCTGAAACTCTCTGACACTCTGTGACACCCTCTGAAACTCTCTGAAACTCTCGGACACTCTCAGAAACTTTCCGACACTCTCTGAAACTCTCTGAAACTCTTTGTAACTCTCTGACACTCTCAGAAACTCTCAGAAGCTCACTGAAACCCTCTGACACTCTCTGACACTCTCTGAAACTCTCAGACACTCTCGGAAACTCTCTGACACTCTCTGACACTATCGGAGACTCTCTGAAACTCTCTGACACTCTCTGAAATTCTCTGAAACTCTCTGACACTCTCTGACACTCTCTGAAACTCTCTGACACTCTCTGACACTCTCTGACACTCTCAGACACTCTCTGACACTCTCTGACACTATCTGAGACTCTCTGAAACTCTCTGACACTCTCTGACACTCTCAGACACTCTCAGACACTCTCTGACACACTGTAACACTTTCTGAAACTCTCTGAAACTATCTGACACTTTCTGAATCTCTCGGACACTCTCTGAATCTCTCTGAAACTCTCCGACACTCTGTGACACTCTCTGAAACTTTCTGGCACTCTTTGACACTCTCTGAAGATCTCTGGCACTCTCTGAAAATCTCTGACACTTTCTGAAACTCTCGGACACTATCTGACTCTTTCTGAAACTCTCGGAAACTCTCTGACACACTCTGCAACTCTATGACACTCTGTGACACTCTCTGAATCTCTCTGAAAAGCTCTGACACTCTGTGACACTCTCTGAAACTCTCTGACGCTCTCTGACACTCTCTGAAACTCTCTGACAATCTCTGACACTCTCAGACACTCTCTGACACTCTCTGAAACTCCCTGACACTCTCTGAATCTCTCTGAAGCTCTCTGAAACTCTCTGAAACTCTCTGACACTCTCTGACACTCTCTGAAACTCTCTGAAACTCTCTGACACTCTCTGACACTCTCTGAAACTCTCTGACAATCGCTGGCACTCTCAGACACTCTCAGACACTCTCTGAAGATCTCTGAAACTCTCTGACACTATCTGACTCTTTCTGAAACACTCGGACACTCTCTGACACACTCTGCAACTCTATGACACTATGTGACACTCTCTGACACTCTCTGACAGTCTCTGAATCTCTGAAAAGGTCTGACACTCTGTGACACTCTCTGAAACTCTCTGAAAGTCCCTGACACTCTCTGACTCTCTCTGAAACTTTCTGACACTCTCTGACACTCTCTGACACTCTCTGAAACTCACTGAAAATCTCTGACACTCTCTGACACTCTGTGACACTCTCAGATACTCTCTGATTCTCTCAGACACACTGCGACACACTCAGAAACTCTCAGAAACTCTCTGGAACTCTCTGACACTCTCAGAAAGTCTCTGAAACACTCTGACACTCTCTGAAACTCTCTGACACTATCTGACGCTCTCTGACTCTCTCTGAAACTCTCTGACACTCTCTGACACTCTCTGAAACTCTCTGAAACTCTCTGACACTCTCTGACACTCTCTGACACTCTCTGTAGCTCTCTGACAATCTCTGACACTCTCAGACACTCTCTGACACTCTCTGACACTTTCTGAAACTCTCTGACACTATCTGACACTTTCTGAATCTCTCGGACACTCTCTGAATCTCTCTGAAACTCTCCGACACTCTGTGACACTCTCTGAAACTTTCTGGCACTCTCTGACACTCTCTGAAGATCCCTGAAACTCTCTGAAAATCTCTGACACTCTCTGAAACTCTCTGACACTCACTGACACTCTGTGGCACTCACTGACACTCTCTGAAGATCTCTGAAACTCTCTGAAAATCTCTGACACTCTCTGAAACTCTGTGACACTCTCTGAAACACTCTGACACTCTCTGACACTCTCCGGCACACTCAGAAACTGTCAGAAACTCTCAGGCGCTCTCTGACACTCTCAGAAATTCTCTGAAACTCTCTGACACTCTCTGACACTCTCTGAAACCCTCTGACACTCTCTGACACTCTCTGACACTCTCTGAAACTCTTTGACACTCTTTGACACTCTCAGACACTGTCTGACTCTCTCTGAAACTCTCTGACACTCTCTGACACTCCCTGACACTCTCTGAAGCGTTCTGAAACTCTCTGACACTCTGTGACACCCTCTGAAACTCTCTGAAACTCTCGGACACTCTCAGAAACTTTCCGACACTCTCTGAAACTCTCTGAAACTCTTTGTAACTCTCTGACACTCTCAGAAACTCTCAGAAGCTCACTGAAACCCTCTGACACTCTCTGACACTCTCTGAAACTCTCAGACACTCTCGGAAACTCTCTGACACTCTCTGACACTATCGGAGACTCTCTGAAACTCTCTGACACTCTCTGAAACTCTCTGACACTCTCTGAAACTCTCTATAGCTCTCTGACAATCTCTGACACTCTCAGACACTCTCTGACACTTTCTGAAACTCTCTGACACTATCTGACACTTTCTGAATCTCTCGGACACTCTCTGAATCTCTCTGAAACTCTCCGACGCTCTGTGACACTCTCTGAAACTTTCTGGCACTCTCTGACACTCTCTGAAGATCCCTGAAACTCTCTGAAAATCTCTGACACTCTCTGAAACTCTCTGACACTCACTGACACTCTGTGGCACTCACTGACACTCTCTGAAGATCTCTGAAACTCTCTGAAAATCTCTGACACTCTCTGAAACTCTGTGACACTCTCTGAAACACTCTGACACTCTCTGACACTCTCCGGCACACTCAGAAACTGTCAGAAACTCTCAGGCACTCTCTGACACTCTCAGAAATTCTCTGAAACTCTCTGACACTCTCTGAAACCCTCTGACACTCTCTGACACTCTCTGACACTCTCTGACACTCTCTGAAACTCTTTGACACTCTTTGACACTCTCAGACACTGTCTGACTCTCTCTGAAACTCTCTGACACTCTCTGACACTCCCTGACACTCTCTGAAGCTTTCTGAAACTCTCTGACACTCTGTGACACCCTCTGAAACTCTCTGAAACTCTCGGACACTCTCAGAAACTTTCCGACACTCTCTGAAACTCTCTGAAACTCTTTGTAACTCTCTGACACTCTCAGAAACTCTCAGAAGCTCACTGAAACCCTCTGACACTCTCTGACACTCTCTGAAACTCTCAGACACTCTCGGAAACTCTCTGACACTCTCTGACACTATCGGAGACTCTCTGAAACTCTCTGACACTCTCTGAAATTCTCTGAAACTCTCTGACACTCTCTGACACTCTCTGAAACTCTCTGACACTCTCTGACACTCTCTGACACTCTCAGACACTCTCTGACACTCTCTGACACTATCTGAGACTCTCTGAAACTCTCTGACACTCTCTGACACTCTCAGACACTCTCAGACACTCTCTGACACACTGTAACACTTTCTGAAACTCTCTGAAACTATCTGACACTTTCTGAATCTCTCGGACACTCTCTGAATCTCTCTGAAACTCTCCGACACTCTGTGACACTCTCTGAAACTTTCTGGCACTCTTTGACACTCTCTGAAGATCTCTGGCACTCTCTGAAAATCTCTGACACTTTCTGAAACTCTCGGACACTATCTGACTCTTTCTGAAACTCTCGGAAACTCTCTGACACACTCTGCAACTCTATGACACTCTGTGACACTCTCTGAATCTCTCTGAAAAGCTCTGACACTCTGTGACACTCTCTGAAACTCTCTGACGCTCTCTGACACTCTCTGAAACTCTCTGACAATCTCTGACACTCTCAGACACTCTCTGACACTCTCTGAAACTCCCTGACACTCTCTGAATCTCTCTGAAACTTTCTGACACTCTCTGACACTCTCTGAACATCTCTGAAACTCTCTGAAAATCTCTGACACTCTCTGACACTCTCAGATACTCTCTGACTCTATCAGACACACTCCGACACACTCAGAAACTCTCAGAAACTCTCTGGAACTCTCTGACACTCTCAGAAAGTCTCTGAAACTCTCTGACACTCTCTGAAACTCTCTGACACTCTCTGACGCACTCTGACACTCTCTGAAACTCTTTGACACTCTTTGACACTCTCTGACACTCAGTGACTCCCTCTCAGACACTCTCTGACACTCTCTGACACTCTCTGAAACTCTCTGAAACTGTCTGACACTCTCTGACAATCTCTGACACTCTCTGAATCTCTCTGAAAAGCTCTGACACTCTGTGACACTCTCTGAAACTCTCTGACACTCTCTAAAACTTTCTGACACTCTCTAAAACTCTCTGAAGCTCTCTGAAACTCTCTGACACTCTCTGACTCTCTCTGAAACTCTCTGAAACTCTCTGACACTCTCTGACACTCACTGAAACTCTCTGACAATCGCTGGCACTCTCAGACACTCTCAGACACTCTCTGAAGATCTCTGAAACTCTCTGACACTATCTGACTCTTTCTGAAACACTCGGACACTCTCTGACACACTCTGCAACTCTATGACACTATGTGACACTCTCTGACACTCTCTGACACTCTCTGAATCTCTGAAAAGCTCTGACACTCTGTGACACTCTCTGAAACTCTCTGAAAGTCCCTGACACTCTCTGACTCTCTCTGAAACTTTCTGACACTCTCTGACACTCTCTGAACATCTCTGAAACTCACTGAAAATCTCTGACACTCTCTGACACTCTGTGACACTCTCAGATACTCTCTGATTCTCTCAGACACACTGCGACACACTCAGAAACTCTCAGAAACTCTCTGGAACTCTCTGACACTCTCAGAAAGTCTCTGAAACACTCTGACACTCTCTGAAACTCTCTGACACTATCTGACGCTCTCTGACACTCTCTGAAACTCTCTCACACTCTCCGACACTCTCTGAAACTCTCTGACACTCTCTGACACTCTCTGACACTCTCTGTAGCTCTCTGACAATCTCTGACACTCTCAGACACTGTCTGACACTCTCTGACACTTTCTGAAACTCTCTGACACTATCTGACACTTTCTGAATCTCTCGGACACTCTCTGAATCTCTCTGAAACTCTCCGACACTCTGTGACACTCTCTGAAACTTTCTGGCACTCTCTGACACTCTCTGAAGATCCCTGAAACTCTCTGAAAATCTCTGACACTCTCTGAAACTCTCTGACACTCACTGACACTCTGTGGCACTCACTGACACTCTCTGAAGATCTCTGAAACTCTCTGAAAATCTCTGACACTCTCTGAAACTCTGTGACACTCTCTGAAACACTCTGACACTCTCTGACACTCTCCGGCACACTCAGAAACTGTCAGAAACTATCAGGCACTCTCTGACACTCTCAGAAATTCTCTGAAACTCTCTGACACTCTCTGAAACCCTCTGACACTCTCTGACACTCTCTGACACTCTCTGACACTCTCTGAAACTCTTTGACACTCTTTGACACTCTCAGACACTGTCTGACTCTCTCTGAAACTCTCTGACACTCTCTGACACTCCCTGACACTCTCTGAAGCTTTCTGAAACTCTCTGACACTCTGTGACACCCTCTGAAACTCTCTGAAACTCTCGGACACTCTCAGAAACTTTCCGACACTCTCTGAAACTCTCTGAAACTCTTTGTAAATCTCTGACACTCTCAGAAACTCTCAGAAGCTCACTGAAACCCTCTGACACTCTCTGACACTCTCTGAAAATCTCAGACACTCTCGGAAACTCTCTGACACTCTCTGACACTATCGGAGACTCTCTGAAACTCTCTGACACTCTCTGACACTCTCTGAAACTCTCTGACACTCTCTGACACTCTCTGTAGCTCTCTGACAATCTCTGACACTCTCAGACACTGTCTGACACTCTCTGACACTTTCTGAAACTCTCTGACACTATCTGACACTTTCTGAATCTCTCGGACACTCTCTGAATCTCTCTGAAACTCTCCGACACTCTGTGACACTCTCTGAAACTTTCTGGCACTCTCTGACACTCTCTGAAGATCCCTGAAACTCTCTGAAAATCTCTGACACTCTCTGAAACTCTCTGACACTCACTGACACTCTGTGGCACTCACTGACACTCTCTGAAGATCTCTGAAACTCTCTGAAAATCTCTGACACTCTCTGAAACTCTGTGACACTCTCTGAAACACTCTGACACTCTCTGACACTCTCCGGCACACTCAGAAACTGTCAGAAACTCTCAGGCACTCTCTGACACTCTCAGAAATTCTCTGAAACTCTCTGACACTCTCTGAAACCCTCTGACACTCTCTGACACTCTCTGACACTCTCTGACACTCTCTGAAACTCTTTGACACTCTTTGACACTCTCAGACACTGTCTGACTCTCTCTGAAACTCTCTGACACTCTCTGACACTCCCTGACACTCTCTGAAGCTTTCTGAAACTCTCTGACACTCTGTGACACCCTCTGAAACTCTCTGAAACTCTCGGACACTCTCAGAAACTTTCCGACACTCTCTGAAACTCTCTGAAACTCTTTGTAACTCTCTGACACTTTCAGAAACTCTCAGAAGCTCACTGAAACCCTCTGACACTCTCTGACACTCTCTGAAACTCTCAGACACTCTCGGAAACTCTCTGACACTCTCTGACACTATCGGAGACTCTCTGAAACTCTCTGACACTCTCTGAAATTCTCTGAAACTCTCTGACACTCTCTGACACTCTCTGACACTCTCTGAAACTCTCTGACACTCTCTGACACTCTCTGACACTCTCAGACACTCTCTGACACACTGTAACACTTTCTGAAACTCTCTGAAACTATCTGACACTTTCTGAATCTCTCGGACACTCTCTGAATCTCTCTGAAACTTTCTGGCACTCTTTGACACTCTCTGAAGATCTCTGGCACTCTCTGAAAATCTCTGACACTTTCTGAAACTCTCGGACACTATCTGACTCTTTCTGAAACTCTCGGAAACTCTCTGACACACTCTGCAACTCTATGACTCTCTGTGACACTCTCTGAATCTCTCTGAAAAGCTCATACACTCTGTTACACTCTCTGAAACTCTCTGAAACTCCCTGACACTCTCTGACTCTCTCTGAATCTCTCTGAAAATCTCTGACACTCTCTGACACTCTGTGACACTCTCAGATACTCTCTGACACTCTCTGACACTCTCGGAAGATCTCTGAAATTTTCTGAAAATCCTTGACACTCTCTGACAATCTGTGACACTCTTTGGAACTCTCTGACACTCTCTGACTCTCTCCGACACACTCAGAAACTGGCAGAAACTCTCAGGCACTCTCTGACACTGTCAGAAAGTCTCTGAAACTCTCTGACACTCTGTGACACTCTCTGAACCTCTCTGACACTCTCTGACATTCTCTGAAACTCTTCGACACTCTCTGACACTCTCAGATACTGTCTGACACTCTCTGAAACTCTCTGACTCACTCTGGCCCTCCCTGACACGCTCTGACACTCCCTGACACTCTCTGAGATCTCTCTCTGAAGCACTCTGACACTCTGTGACACTCTCTGAAACTTTCTGGCACTCTCTGACACTCTCTGAAGATCTCTGAAACTCTCTGAAAATCTCTGACACTCTCTGACACTCTGTGACACTCTCTGAAACTGTCTGACACTCTCTGACTCTCTCCGACACACTCAGAAACTGGCAGAAACTCTCAGGCACTCTCTGAAACTCTCTGAAACTCTCTGACAATCTCTGACACTCTCCGACAAACTCAGAAACTCTCTGAAACTCTCTGACACTCTCTGACACTCGCTGACTCTCTCTGACTCTCGCTGACACTCTCTGATACTCTCTGACAATCACTGACACTATCTGACAATCTCTGAAACTCTCTGACACTCACTGACACTCTGTGACACTCTCTGAAACACTCTGACACTCTCTGACACTCGCTGACACTCTCTGACTCTCGCTGCCAATCTCTGATACTCTCCGACACTCACTGTCACTATCAGACACTCTCTGAAACTCTCTGACACTCACTGACACTCTGTGACACTCTCTGAAACTCTCTGACACTCCCTGACACTCTCTGACTCTCTCTGAAACTCGCTGACACTCACTGACACTCTCTGACATTCTCGGAAACTCTTCGACACTCCCTGACACGCTCTGACACTCCCTGGCACTCTCTGAGATCTCTCTCTGAAGCTCTCTGAAACTCAGTGACACTCTCTGAAACACTCGGACATTCTCTGACACTCTCCGAAACACTCAGAAACTGTCAGAAACTCTCAGGCACTCTCTGACACTCTCAGAAAGTCTCTGAAACTCTCGGACACTCTCTGAAATTCTCTGACACTCTCTGAAAATTACTGAAACTTTCTGACACTCTCTGAAACTCTCTGAAACTCTCTGAAACTCTCTGACACTCTCTGAAACTCTCCAAAACTCTCGAACACTCTCTGACACTCTCTGACACTCTCTGAATCTCTCAGACATTCTCTGGCACTCTCTGACACTCTCTGACACTCTCTGAAACTCTCTGGCACTCTCTGAAACTTTCTGACACTCTCTGAAACTCTCTGAAACTCTCTGACACTCTCAAAAACTCTCAGAAGCTCTCTGAGACTCTCAGACACTCTCTGACACTTTCTGAAACTCTCTGACACTCTCTGACACTCTCAGACAATCTCTGACACTCTGTGACACTCTCTGAAACTCTCTGACACTCTCTGAAAATATCTGACACTCTCTGAAAATCTCTGAAGCTTTCTGAAACTTTCTGAAACTCTCTGACACTCTCAGAAACACCCAGGAACTCTCTGAAACTCTCTGACACTCTCTGACACTCTGCGACACTCTCTGAAATTCTCCGACAATCTCTGTCACACTCTGACAAACTCAGAAAGTCTCAGAAACTCTCTGACAGACTCTGAAACTCTCAGACACTCTCTGAAACTCTCTGACACTCTCTGAAACTCCCTGAAACTCTCTGACACTCTGTGACACTCTCTGAAATTCGCTGACAATCTCTGACAATCTCTGAGAAACTCACAAACTCTCAGAAACTCTCGGACACTCTCTGAAACTCTGACTCTCTCAGAAACACTCAGAAACTCTCTGAAACTCTCTGAAACTCTCTGAAACTCTCTGACACTCTCTGACACTCTCCGACAAACTCAGAAACTCTCTGAAACTCTCTGACACTCTCTGAAACTCTCTGAAGATCTCTGAAACTTTCTGAAAATCTCTGACACTCTCTGACACTCTGTGACACTCTCTGAAGCTCTCTGACACTCTCTGACTCGCTCCGACACACTCTGACACTTTCGGAAACTCTCTGACACTATCTGACACTTTCTGAAACTTTCTGACACTCTCTGAATATCTCTGACACTCTCTGACTCTCTCTGACGCTATGTGATACTCTCTGACACTCTCTGACAATCTCTGAAACTCTCTGACACTCTCAGATACTTTCTGACACTCTCTGAAACTCTCTGACACTCTCTGAAATTCTCCGACAATCTCTGTCACACTCTGACAAACTCAGAAAGTCTCAGAAACTCTCTGACAGACTCTGAAACTCTCAGACACTCTCTGAAACTCTCTGGCACTCTCTGAAACTCTCTGAAACTCTCTGACACTCTGTGACACTCTCTGAAATTCGCTGACAATCTCTGACACTCTCTGAGAAACTCACAAACTCTCAGAAACTCGCGGACACTCTCTGAAACTCTCTGACACTCTGTGAATCTCTCAGACACTCTCTGGCACTCTCTGACACTCTCTGACACACTCTGACACTCTCTGAAACTCTCTGAAACTCTCTGACACTCTCTGTCACTCTCAGACACTCTCTGACACTCTCTGACACTTTCTGAAACTTTCTGACACTCTCTGAATATCTCTGACACTCTCTGACTCTCTCTGAATCTCTCTGACACTCTCTGAAATTCTCTGACACTCTCTGAAAATTACTGAAACTTTCTGACACTCTCTGAAACTCTCTGAAACTCTCTGAAACTCTCTGACACTCTCTGAAACTCTCCAAAACTCTCTAACACTCTCTGACACTCTCTGACACTCTCTGAATCTCTCAGACATTCTCTGGCACTCTCTGACACTCTCTGACACTCTCTGAAACTCTCTGGCACTCTCTGAAACTTTCTGACACTCTCTGAAACTCTCTGAAACTCTCTGACACTCTCAAAAACTCTCAGAAGCTCTCTGAGACTCTCAGACACTCTCTGACACTTTCTGAAACTCTCTGACACTCTCTGACACTCTCAGACAATCTCTGACACTCTGTGACACTCTCTGAAACTCTCTGACACTCTCTGAAAATATCTGACACTCTCTGAAAATCTCTGAAGCTTTCTGAAACTTTCTGAAACTCTCTGACACTCTCAGAAACACCCAGGAACTCTCTGAAACTCTCTGACACTCTCTGACACTCTGCGACACTCTCTGAAATTCTCCGACAATCTCTGTCACACTCTGACAAACTCAGAAAGTCTCAGAAACTCTCTGACAGACTCTGAAACTCTCAGACACTCTCTGAAACTCTCTGACACTCTCTGAAACTCCCTGAAACTCTCTGACACTCTGTGACACTCTCTGAAATTCGCTGACAATCTCTGACAATCTCTGAGAAACTCACAAACTCTCAGAAACTCTCGGACACTCTCTGAAACTCTGACTCTCTCAGAAACACTCAGAAACTCTCTGAAACTCTCTGAAACTCTCTGAAACTCTCTGACACTCTCTGACACTCTCCGACAAACTCAGAAACTCTCTGAAACTCTCTGACACTCTCTGAAACTCTCTGAAGATCTCTGAAACTTTCTGAAAATCTCTGACACTCTCTGACACTCTGTGACACTCTCTGAAGCTCTCTGACACTCTCTGACTCGCTCCGACACACTCTGACACTTTCGGAAACTCTCTGACACTATCTGACACTTTCTGAAACTTTCTGACACTCTCTGAATATCTCTGACACTCTCTGACTCTCTCTGACGCTATGTGATACTCTCTGACACTCTCTGACAATCTCTGAAACTCTCTGACACTCTCAGATACTTTCTGACACTCTCTGAAACTCTCTGACACTCTCTGAAATTCTCCGACAATCTCTGTCACACTCTGACAAACTCAGAAAGTCTCAGAAACTCTCTGACAGACTCTGAAACTCTCAGACACTCTCTGAAACTCTCTGGCACTCTCTGAAACTCTCTGAAACTCTCTGACACTCTGTGACACTCTCTGAAATTCGCTGACAATCTCTGACACTCTCTGAGAAACTCACAAACTCTCAGAAACTCGCGGACACTCTCTGAAACTCTCTGACACTCTGTGAATCTCTCAGACACTCTCTGGCACTCTCTGACACTCTCTGACACACTCTGACACTCTCTGAAACTCTCTGAAACTCTCTGACACTCCCTGTCACTCTCAGACACTCTCTGACACTCTCTGACACTTTCTGAAACTTTCTGACACTCTCTGAATATCTCTGACACTCTCTGACTCTCTCTGAATCTCTCTGACACTCTCTGAAGCTCTCTGACACTCCCTGACACTCTCTGAATCTCTCTGAAACTCTCTGACCCTCTGTGACACTCTCTGAAACTTTCTGACACTCTCTGAAACTCTCTGAAGATCTCTGAAACTTTCTGAAAATCTCTGACACTCTCTGACACTCTGTGACACTCTCTGAAGCTCTCTGACACTCTCTGACTCGCTCTGACACACTCTGACACTTTCGGAAACTCTCTGACACTATCTGACACTTTCTGAAACTTTCTGACACTCTCTGAATATCTCTGACACTCTCTGACTCTCTCTGACGCTATGTGATACTCTCTGACACTCTCTGACAATCTCTGAAACTCTCTGACACTCTCAGATTCTTTCAGACACTCTCTGAAACTCTCTGACACTCTCTGAAACTCTCTGACACTCCCTGACACTCTCTGAATCTCTCTGAAACTCTCTGACCCTCTGTGACACTCTCTGAAACTTTCTGACACTCTCTGAAACTCTCTGAAGATCTCTGAAACTTTCTGAAAATCTCTGACACTCTCTGACACTCTGTGACACTCTCTGAAGCTCTCTGACACTCTCTGACTCGCTCCGACACACTCTGACACTTTCGGAAACTCTCTGACACTATCTGACACTTTCTGAAACTTTCTGACACTATCTGAATATCTCTGACACTCTCTGACTCTCTCTGACGCTATGTGATACTCTCTGACTCTCTCTGACAATCTCTGAAACTCTCTGACACTCTCAGATTCTTTCAGACACTCTCTGAAACTCTCTGACATTCTCTGAAACTCTCTGACACTCCCTGACACTCTCTGAATCTCTCTGAAACTCTCTGACCCTCTGTGACACTCTCTGAAACTTTCTGACACTCTCTGAAACTCTCTGAAGATCTCTGAAACTTTCTGAAAATCTCTGACACTCTCTGACACTCTGTGACACTCTCTGAAGCTCTCTGACACTCTCTGACTCGCTCCGACACACTCTGACACTTTCGGAAACTCTCTGACACTATCTGACACTTTCTGAAACTTTCTGACACTCTCTGAATATCTCTGACACTCTCTGACTCTCTCTGACGCTATGTGATACTCTCTGACACTCTCTGACAATCTCTGAAACTCTCTGACACTCTCAGATACTTTCTGACACTCTCTGAAACTCTCTGACACTCTCTGAAATTCTCCGACAATCTCTGTCACACTCTGACAAACTCAGAAAGTCTCAGAAACTCTCTGACAGACTCTGAAACTCTCAGACACTCTCTGAAACTCTCTGGCACTCTCTGAAACTCTCTGAAACTCTCTGACACTCTGTGACACTCTCTGAAATTCGCTGACAATCTCTGACACTCTCTGAGAAACTCACAAACTCTCAGAAACTCGCGGACACTCTCTGAAACTCTCTGACACTCTGTGAATCTCTCAGACACTCTCTGGCACTCTCTGACACTCTCTGACACACTCTGACACTCTCTGAAACTCTCTGAAACTCTCTGACACTCTCTGTCACTCTCAGACACTCTCTGACACTCTCTGACACTTTCTGAAACTTTCTGACACTCTCTGAATATCTCTGACACTCTCTGACTCTCTCTGAATCTCTCTGACACTCTCTGAAATTCTCTGACACTCTCTGAAAATTACTGAAACTTTCTGACACTCTCTGAAACTCTCTGAAACTCTCTGAAACTCTCTGACACTCTCTGAAACTCTCCAAAACTCTCTAACACTCTCTGACACTCTCTGACACTCTCTGAATCTCTCAGACATTCTCTGGCACTCTCTGACACTCTCTGACACTCTCTGAAACTCTCTGGCACTCTCTGAAACTTTCTGACACTCTCTGAAACTCTCTGAAACTCTCTGACACTCTCAAAAACTCTCAGAAGCTCTCTGAGACTCTCAGACACTCTCTGACACTTTCTGAAACTCTCTGACACTCTCTGACACTCTCAGACAATCTCTGACACTCTGTGACACTCTCTGAAACTCTCTGACACTCTCTGAAAATATCTGACACTCTCTGAAAATCTCTGAAGCTTTCTGAAACTCTCTGACACTCTCAGAAACACCCAGGAACTCTCTGAAACTCTCTGACACTCTCTGACACTCTGCGACACTCTCTGAAATTCTCCGACAATCTCTGTCACACTCTGACAAACTCAGAAAGTCTCAGAAACTCTCTGACAGACTCTGAAACTCTCAGACACTCTCTGAAACTCTCTGACACTCTCTGAAACTCCCTGAAACTCTCTGACACTCTGTGACACTCTCTGAAATTCGCTGACAATCTCTGACAATCTCTGAGAAACTCACAAACTCTCAGAAACTCTCGGACACTCTCTGAAACTCTGACTCTCTCAGAAACACTCAGAAACTCTCTGAAACTCTCTGAAACTCTCTGAAACTCTCTGACACTCTCTGACACTCTCCGACAAACTCAGAAACTCTCTGAAACTCTCTGACACTCTCTGAAACTCTCTGAAGATCTCTGAAACTTTCTGAAAATCTCTGACACTCTCTGACACTCTGTGACACTCTCTGAAGCTCTCTGACACTCTCTGACTCGCTCCGACACACTCTGACACTTTCGGAAACTCTCTGACACTATCTGACACTTTCTGAAACTTTCTGACACTCTCTGAATATCTCTGACACTCTCTGACTCTCTCTGACGCTATGTGATACTCTCTGACACTCTCTGACAATCTCTGAAACTCTCTGACACTCTCAGATACTTTCTGACACTCTCTGAAACTCTCTGACACTCTCTGAAATTCTCCGACAATCTCTGTCACACTCTGACAAACTCAGAAAGTCTCAGAAACTCTCTGACAGACTCTGAAACTCTCAGACACTCTCTGAAACTCTCTGGCACTCTCTGAAACTCTCTGAAACTCTCTGACACTCTGTGACACTCTCTGAAATTCGCTGACAATCTCTGACACTCTCTGAGAAACTCACAAACTCTCAGAAACTCGCGGACACTCTCTGAAACTCTCTGACACTCTGTGAATCTCTCAGACACTCTCTGGCACTCTCTGACACTCTCTGACACACTCTGACACTCTCTGAAACTCTCTGAAACTCTCTGACACTCCCTGTCACTCTCAGACACTCTCTGACACTCTCTGACACTTTCTGAAACTTTCTGACACTCTCTGAATATCTCTGACACTCTCTGACTCTCTCTGAATCTCTCTGACACTCTCTGAAGCTCTCTGACACTCCCTGACACTCTCTGAATCTCTCTGAAACTCTCTGACCCTCTGTGACACTCTCTGAAACTTTCTGACACTCTCTGAAACTCTCTGAAGATCTCTGAAACTTTCTGAAAATCTCTGACACTCTCTGACACTCTGTGACACTCTCTGAAGCTCTCTGACACTCTCTGACTCGCTCTGACACACTCTGACACTTTCGGAAACTCTCTGACACTATCTGACACTTTCTGAAACTTTCTGACACTCTCTGAATATCTCTGACACTCTCTGACTCTCTCTGACGCTATGTGATACTCTCTGACACTCTCTGACAATCTCTGAAACTCTCTGACACTCTCAGATTCTTTCAGACACTCTCTGAAACTCTCTGACACTCTCTGAAACTCTCTGACACTCCCTGACACTCTCTGAATCTCTCTGAAACTCTCTGACCCTCTGTGACACTCTCTGAAACTTTCTGACACTCTCTGAAACTCTCTGAAGATCTCTGAAACTTTCTGAAAATCTCTGACACTCTCTGACACTCTGTGACACTCTCTGAAGCTCTCTGACACTCTCTGACTCGCTCCGACACACTCTGACACTTTCGGAAACTCTCTGACACTATCTGACACTTTCTGAAACTTTCTGACACTATCTGAATATCTCTGACACTCTCTGACTCTCTCTGACGCTATGTGACACTCTCTGACTCTCTCTGACAATCTCTGAAACTCTCTGACACTCTCAGATTCTTTCAGACACTCTCTGAAACTCTCTGACATTCTCTGAAACTCTCTGACACTCCCTGACACTCTCTGAATCTCTCTGAAACTCTCCGACCCTCTGTGACACTCTCTGAAACTTTCTGACACTCTCTGAAACTCTCTGAAGATCTCTGAAACTTTCTGAAAATCTCTGACACTCTCTGACACTCTGTGACACTCTCTGAAGCTCTCTGACACTCTCTGACTCGCTCCGACACACTCTGACACTTTCGGAAACTCTCTGACACTATCTGACACTTTCTGAAACTTTCTGACACTATCTGAATATCTCTGACACTCTCTGACTCTCTCTGACGCTATGTGATACTCTCTGACACTCTCTGACAATCTCTGAAACTCTCTGACACTCTCAGATACTTTCTGACACTCTCTGAAACTCTCTGACACTCTCTGAAATTCTCCGACAATCTCTGTCAAACTCTGACAAACTCAGAAAGCCTCAGAAACTCTCTGACAGACTCTGAAACTCTCAGACACTCTCTGAAACTCTCTGGCACTCTCTGAAACTCTCTGAAACTCTCTGACACTCTGTGACACTCTCTGAAATTCGCTGACAATCTCTGACACTCTCTGAGAAACTCACAAACTCTCAGAAACTCGCGGACACTCTCTGAAACTCTCTGACACTCTCTGACACTCTGTGAATCTCTCAGACACTCTCTGGCACTCTCTGACACTCTCTGACACACTCTGACACTCTCTGAAACTCTCTGAAACTCTCTGACACTCTCTGTCACTCTCAGACACTCTCTGACACTCTCTGACACTTTCTGAAACTTTCTGACACTCTCTGAATATCTCTGACACTCTCTGACTCTCTCTGAATCTCTCTGACACTCTCTGAAGCTCTCTGACACTCCCTGACACTCTCTGAATCTCTCTGAAACTCTCTGACCCTCTGTGACACTCTCTGAAACTTTCTGACACTCTCTGAAACTCTCTGAAGATCTCTGAAACTTTCTGAAAATCTCTGACACTCTCTGACACTCTGTGACACTCTCTGAAGCTCTCTGACACTCTCTGACTCGCTCCGACACACTCTGACACTTTCGGAAACTCTCTGACACTATCTGACACTTTCTGAAACTTTCTGACACTCTCTGAATATCTCTGACACTCTCTGACTCTCTCTGACGCTATGTGATACTCTCTGAAACTCTCTGACAATCTCTGAAACTCTCTGACACTCTCAGATTCTTTCTGACACTCTCTGAAACTCTCTGACACTCTCTGAAACTCTCTGACACTCCCTGACACTCTCTGAATCTCTCTGAAACTCTCGGACCATCTGTGACACTCTCTGAAACTTTCTGACACTCTCTGAAACTCTCTGAAGATCTCTGAAACTTTCTGAAAATCTCTGACACTCTCTGACACTCTGTGACACTCTCTGAAGCTCTCTGACACTCTCTGACTCGCTCCGACACACTCTGACACTTTCGGAAACTCTCTGACACTATCTGACACTTTCTGAAACTTTCTGACACTCTCTGACTCTCTCTGACGCTATGTGATACTCTCTGACACTCTCTGACAATCTCTGAAACTCTCTGACACTCTCAGATTCTTTCTGACACTCTCTGAAACTCTCTGACACTCTCTGAAACTCTCTGACACACCCTGACACTCTCTGAATCTCTCTGAAACTCTCTGATCCTCTGTGGCACTCTCTGAAACTTTCTGACACTCTCTGACACTCTCTGAAGATCTCTGAAATTTTCTGAAAATCCCTGACACTCTCTGACAATCTGTGACACTCTTTGAAACTCTCTGACACTCTCTGACTCTCTCCGACACACTCAGAAACTGGCAGAAACTCTCAGGCACTCTCTGACACTCTCAGAAAGTCTCTGAAACTCTCTGACACTCTGTGACACTCTCTAAACCTCTCTGACACTCTCTGACACTCTCTGACTCGCTCCGACACTCTCTGACACTTTCGGAAACTCTCTGACACTATCTGACACGTTCTGAAACTTTCTGACACTCTCTGACTCTCTCTGACGCTATGTGATACTCTCTGACACTCTCTGACAATCTCTGAAACTCTCTGACACTCTCAGATTCTTTCTGACACTCTCTGAAACTCTCTGACACTCTCTGAAACTCTCTGACACTCCCTGACACTCTCTGAATCTCTCTGAAACTCTCTGATCCTCTGTGGCACTCTCTGAAACTTTCTGACACTCTCTGACACTCTCTGAAGATCTCTGAAATTTTCTGAAAATCCCTGACACTCTCTGACAATCTGTGACACTCTTTGAAACTCTCTGACACTCTCTGACTCTCTCCGACACACTCAGAAACTGGCAGAAACTCTCAGGCACTCTCTGACACTCTCAGAAAGTCTCTGAAACTCTCTGACACTCTGTGACACTCTCTGAACCTCTCTGACACTCTCTGACATTCTCTGAAACTCTTCGACACTCTCTGACACTCTCAGATACTGTCTGACACTCTCTGAAACTCTCTGACTCACTCTGACGCTCCCTGACACGCTCTGACACTCCCTGACACACTCTGAGATCTCTCTCTGAAGCACTCTGACACTCTGTGACACTCTCTGAAACTTTCTGGCACTCTCTGACACTCTCTGAAGATCTCTGAAACTCTCTGAAAATCTCTGACACTCTCTGACACTCTGTGACACTCTCTGAAACTCCCTGACACGCTCTGACTCTCTCCGACACACTCAGAAACTGGCAGAAACTCTCAGGCACTCTCTGAAACTCTCTGAAACTCTCTGACAATCTCAGAATCTCTCAGAAACTCTCTGACACTCTCTGACACTCTCCGACAAACTCAGAAACTCTCTGAAACTCTCTGACACTCTCTGACACTCTCCGACAAACTCAGAAACTCTCTGAAACTCTCTGACACTCTCTGACACTCGCTGACTCTCTCTGACTCTCGCTGACACTCTCTGATAATCTCTGACAATCACTGACACTATCTGACAATCTCTGAAACTCTCTGACACTCACTGACACTCTGTGACACTCTCTGAAACACTCTGACACTCTCTGACACTCGCTGACACTCTCTGACTCTCGCTGCCAATCTCTGATACTCTCCGACACTCACTGTCACTATCTGACACTCTCTGAAACTCTCTGACACTCACTGACACTCTGTGTCACTCTCTGAAACTCTCTGACACTCTCTGACACTCTCTGACACTCTCTGAAACTCTCTGACACTCTCTGACACTCTCTGACATTCTCTGAAACTCTTCGACACTCCCTGACACGCTCTGACACTCCCTAACATTCTCTGAGATCTCTCTCTGAAGCTCTCTGAAACTCAGTGACACTCTCTGAAACACTCGGACATTCTCTGACACTCTCCGAAACACTCAGAAACTGTCAGAAACTCTCAGGCACTCTCTGACACTCTCAGAAAGTCTCTGAAACTCTCGGACACTCTTTGAAACTCTCTGACACTCTCTGACACTCTCTGAAATTCTCTGACACTCTCTGAAAATCTCTGAAACTTTCTGACACTCTCTGAAACTCTCTGAAACTCTCTGACACTCTCTGACACTCTCTGAAACTCTCCAAAACTCTCTAACACTCTCTGACACTCTCAAAAACTCTCAGTTGCTCTCTGAAACTCTCTGACACATCTGACACTCTCTGAATCTCTCAGACACTCTCTGGCACTCTCTGACACTCTCTGAAACTCTCTGGCACTCTCTGAAACTTTCTGACACTCTCTGAAACTCTCTGAAACTCTCTGAAACTCTCTGACACTCTCAAAAACTCTCAGAAGCTCTCTGAAACTCTCAGACACTCTCTGACAGTCTCTGACACTTTCTGAAACTCTCTGACAATCTCTGACACTCTCAGACAATCTCTGACACTTTCGGAAACTCTCTGACACTATCTGGCACTTTCTGAAACTTTCTGACACTCTCTGAATATCTCTGACACTCTCTGACTCTCTCTGACGCTCTGTGATGCTCTCTGACACTCTCTGAAACTCTTCGACACTCTCTGACTGTCTCTGAAACTCTCTGAAAATCTCTGACACTCTCTGACACTCTGTGACACTCACTGAAGCTCTCTGACAATCTCTGAGTCGCTCCGACACACTCAGAAACTGACAGAAACTCTCAGGCACTCTCTGACACTATCAGAAAGTCTCTGAAAGTCTCTGACACTCTCTGACACGCTCTGAAACTCTTTGACACTATTTGACAATCTCAGACACTGACTGACTCTATCTGAATCTCTCTGACACTCTCTGACACTCCCTGACACGCTCCAAAACTCTCTAGCACGCTCTGAAACTATCTGAAACATTCTGACACTCTCTGAAACTCTCTGAAACACTCTGACACTCTCAGAAACTCTCAGAAGCTCTCTGAAACTCTCTGACACTCTCTGACACTCTCTGAATCTCCCAAACACTCTCTGGCACTCTCTGACACTCTCTGAAACTCTTCGACACTCTCTGCACTCTCAGATACTGTCTGACACCCTCTGAAACTCTCTGACACTCTCTGAAACTCTCTGCCACTCTCTGACACTCCCTGACACTCTCTGAATCTCTCTGAAACTCTCTGACCCTCTGTGACACTCTCTGAAACTTTCTGACTCTCTCTGACACTCTCTGAACATCTCTGAAACTCTCTGAAAATCTCTGACACTCTCTGACACTCTGTGACACTCTCTGAAAATCTCTGACATTCTCTGAGTTTCTCCGACACACTCAGAAACTGTCAGAAGCTCTCAGGCACTCTCTGACACTATCAGAATGTCTCTGAAACTCTCTGACACTCTCTGAAACTCTCTGACACTCTCAGACACTTTCTCACTCTCTCTGAAACTCTCTACTATCTCTGACACTCTCTGACACTCTCTGAAGCTCTCTGATACTCTCTGACAGTCTGTGACACTCTCTGAAATTCTCTAAAAGTCTATGACACTCTCTGACACTCTCTTGAAACTTTCTGAAACTCTCTGAAACTCTCTGACACTCTCTGACACTCTCTGACATTCTCTGAAACTCTTCGACACTCTCTGACACTCTCAGATACTGTCTGACATACTCTGAAACTCTCAGACTCACTCTGACATTTCCTGACACGCTCTGACACTCCCTGACACTCTCTGAGATCTCTCTCTGAAGCTCTCTGAAACTCAGTGACACTCTCTGAAACACTCGGACATTCTCTGACACTCTCCGAAACACTCAGAAACTGTCAGAAACTCTCAGGCACTCTCTGACACTCTCAGAAAGTCTCTGAAACTCTCGGACACTCTTTGAAACTCTCTGACACTCTCTGACACTCTCTGAAATTCTCTGACACTCTCTGAAAATTACTGAAACTTTCTGACACTCTCTGAAACTCTCTGAAACTCTCTGACACTCTCTGACACTCTCTGAAACTCTCCAAAACTCTCTAACACTCTCTGACACTCTCTGACACTCTCGGACACTCTTTGAAACTCTCTGACACTCTCTGACACTCTCTGAAACTCTCGGACACTCTTTGAAACTCTCTGACACTCTCTGACACTCTCTGAAATTCTCTGACACTCTCTGAAAATTACTGAAACTTTCTGACACTCTCTGAAACTCTCTGACACTCTCTGACACTCTCTGAAACTCTCCAAAACTCTCTAACACTCTCTGACACTCTCTGACACTCTCTGAATCTCTCAGACATTCTCTGGCACTCTCTGACTCTCTCTGACACTCTCTGAAACTCTCTGGCACTCTCTGAAACTTTCTGACACTCTCTGAAACTCTCTGAAACTCTCTGAAACTCTCTGACACTCTCAAAAACTCTCAGAAGCTCTCTGAAACTCTCAGACACTCTCTGACACTTTCTGAAACTCTCTGACACTCTCTGACACTCTCAGACAATCTCTGACACTCTGTGACACTCTCTGAAACTCTCTGACTCTCTCTGAAACTTTCTGACACTCTCTGACACTCTCTGAACATCTCTGAAACTCTCTGAAAATCTCTGACACTCTCTGACACTCTGTGACACTCTCAGATACTCTCTGACTCTCTCAGACACACTCCGACACACTCAGAAACACCCTGACACTCTCTGAAACTCTCTGACACTCTCTGACGCTCTCTGACACTCTCTGAAACTCTGTGACACTCTTTGAAACTCTCTGACACTCACTGACTCTCTCTGAAACTCTCTGACACTCTCTGAAACTCTCTGAAACTGTCTGACACTCTCTGACAATCCCTGACACTCTCTGAATCTCTCTGAATCACTCTGACACTCGTTGACACTCTCTGAAACTCTCTGACACTCTCTGAAACATTCTGACACTCTCTGAAACTCTCTGAAGCTCTCTGAAACATTCTGAAACACTCTGAATCTCTCAGAAACACTCAGAAACGCTGTGAAACTCTCTGACACTCTCTGACACTCTCTTACACTCTCTGAGACTCTCTGACACTCTCTGAAACACTCTGAAACTCTCTGACACTCTCTGACACTCTCTGAAGATCTCTGAAACTCTCTGACACTATCTGACACTTTCTGAATCTCTCGGACACTCTCTGAATCTCTCTGAAAATCTCCGACAATCTGTGACACTCTCTGAAACTTTCTCGCACTCTCTGACACTCTCTGAAGATCTCTGAATCTCTCTGACATTCTCAGACACTCTCTGACACTCTCTGACACTTTCTGAAACTCTTTGACAGTATCTGACACTTTCTGAAACTATCGGACACTCTCTGACACACTCTGCAACTCTATGACACTCTGTGACACTCTCAGACACTCTCTGACATTCTCTGAATCTCTCTGAAACTCTCTGACACTCTGTGACACTCTGTAACTCTCTGAAACTCCCTGACACTCTCTGACACTCTCTGAAACTTTCTGACACTCTCTGACACTCTCTGAACATCTCTGAAACTCTCTGAAAATCTCTGACACTCTCTGACACTCTGTGACACTCTCAGATACTCTCTGACTCCAGCAGACACACTTCGACACACTCAGAATCTCTCAGAAACTCCCTGACACTCTCTGAAACTCTCTGACACTCTCTGAAACTCTTTGACACTCTTTGACAATCTCAGACACTCACTGACTCTATCTGAAACTCTCTGACACTCTCTGACACTCTCTGACACTCCCTGACACTGTCTGAAGCTCTCTGAAACTCTCTGACACTCTCTGACACTCCCTGACACTCTCTGAGACTCTCTGACACTCTCTGACACTCTCTGACACTCTCTGAAACTCTTTGACACTCTTTGACAATCTCAGACACTGTCTGACTCTATCTGAATCTCTCTGACACTCTCTGAAACTCCCTGACACTCTCTGACTCTCTCTGAAACTTTCTGACACTCTCTGACACTCTCAAAACATCTCTGAAACTCTCTGAAAATCTCAGACACTCTCTGCCACTCTCTGACACTTTCTGAAACTCTCTGACATTATCTGACTCTTTCTGAAACTCTCGGACACTCTCTGACACACTCTGCAACTCTATGACACTCTGTGACACTCTGTGACACTCTCTGACACTCTCTGAATCACTCTGAAAAGCTCTGACACTCTGTGACACTCTGTGACACTCTCTGACACTCTCAGATACTCTCTGACTCTCTCAGACACACTCCGACACACTCAGAAAGTCTCTGAAACTCTCTGACACTCTCTGAAACACTCTGACACTCTCTGACGCTCCCTTACACTCTCTGATACTCTGTGACACTCTTTGTTACTCTCTGACACTCACTGACTCTCTCTGAAACTCTCTGACACTCTCTGAAACTCTCTGAAACCGCCTGAAACTCTCTGACAATCTCTGACACTCTCTGAATCTCTCTGAATCAATGTGACACTCTTTGACACTCTCTGAAACTCTCTGACACACCCAGAAACTTTCTGACACTCTCCGACACTCTGTGAAACTCTCTGAAACTCTCTGACACTCTCGGACACTCTCTGAAACTCTCTGACAATCCCTGGCACTCTCAGACACTCTCAGACACTCTCTGAAGATCTCTGAAACTCTCAGACACTATCTGACACTTTCTGAATCTCTCGGACTCTCTCTGATTCTCTCTGAAACTCTCCGACACTCTGTGACACTCTCTGAAACTTTCTCGCACTCTCTGACACTCTCTGAAGATCTCTGAAACGCTC
Organism: Heterodontus francisci; assembly: GCF_036365525.1. Classification (NCBI taxonomy): domain Eukaryota; kingdom Metazoa; phylum Chordata; class Chondrichthyes; order Heterodontiformes; family Heterodontidae; genus Heterodontus; species Heterodontus francisci. Next base: position 53,300,967 of record NC_090404.1, on the reverse strand, counting down.
TGAAAATCTCTGACTCTCTCTGAAACTCTGTGAAACTCTCTGATACTCTCTGACACTCTCTGACATTCTCAGACACTCTCTGACACTCTCTGACACTTTCTGAAACTCTCTGACAGTATCTGACACTTTCTGAAACTCTCGGACACTCTCTGACACACTCTGCAACTCTGTGTCACTCTGTGACACTCTCTGACACTCTCTGACACTCTCTGAATCTCCCTGAAACTCTCTGACACTCTGTAACTCTCTGAAACTCCCTGACACTCTCTGACACTCTCTGAAATTTTCTGACACTCTCTGACACTCTCTGAACATCTCTGAAACTCTCTGAAAATCTCTGACACTCTCTGAATCTCTCTGACACTCTCCGACACTCTGTGACACTCCCTGAAACTTTCTGGCACTCTCTGACACTCTCTGAAGATCTCTGAAACTCTCTGAAAATCTCTGACACTCTCTGAATCTCTCTGACACTCACTGACACTCTGTGGCACTCACTGACACTCTCTGATGATCTCTGAAACACTCTGAAAATCTCTGACACTCTCGAAATCTCTGTGACACTCTCTGAAACACTCTGACACTCTCTGACACTCACCGGCACAATCAGAAACTGTCAGAAACTCTCAGGCACTCTCTGACACTCTCAGAAATTCTCTGAAACTCTCTGACACTCTCTGAAACCCTCTGACAGTCTCTGACTCTCTCTGACACTCTCTGAAACTCTCTGACACTCTCTGACACTCCCTGACACTCTCTGAAGCTTTCTGAAACTCTCTGACACTCTGTGACACCCTCTGAAATTCTCTGAAACTCTCGGACACTCTCAGACACTCTCTGACACTCACTGACACTATCTGAGACTCTCTGAAACTCTCTGACACTCTCTGAAACTCACTGACACTCTTTGTAACTCTCCGACACTCTCAGAAACTCTCAGAAGCTCTCTGAAACTCTCTGACACTCTCTGACACTCTCTGAAACTCCCAGACACTCTCAGACACACTCTGACACTCACTGACACTATCTGAGACTCTCTGAAACTCTCTGACACTCTCTGAAACTCACTGACACTCTCTGAAACTCTCTGACACTCTCTGAAACTCTCTGACACTCTCTGACACTCTCAGACACTCTCTGACACTCTGTGACACTTTCTGAAACTCTCTGACACCATCTGACACTTTCTGAATCTCTCGGACACTCTCAGACACTCTCTGACACTCACTGACACTATCTGAGACTCTCTGAAACTCTCTGACACTCTCTGAAACTCACTGACACTCTCTGAAACTTTCTGGCACTCTCTGACACTCTATGAAGATCTCTGGCGCTCTCTGAAAATCTGTGACACTTTCTGACACTCTCTGACACTCTCTGACACTCCCTGACACTCTCTGAAACACTCTGACACTCTCTGAAACTCTCTGACACTATCTGACGCTCTCTGACACTCTCTGAAACTCTGTGACACACTTTGACACTCTCTGACACTCACTGACTCTCTCTGAAACTCTCTGACACTCTCTGAAACTCTCTGAAACTGTCTGAAACTCTCTGACAATCTCTGACACTCTCTGAATCTCTCTGAATCACTCTGACCCTCTGTGACACTCTCTGAAACTCTCTGACACTCTCTGAAGCTCTCTGAAACTCTCTGACACTCTCTGACACTCTCTGAAACTCTCTGCAACTCTCTGACACTCTCTGACACTCTCTGACACTCTCTGAAGATCTCTGAAACTCTCTGACACTATCTGACACTTTCTGAATCTCTTGGACACTCTCTGAATCTCTCTGAAACTCTCCGACACTCTGTCACACTCTCTGAAACTTTCTAGCACTCTCTGACACTCTCGGAAGATCTCTGAAACTCTCTGAAAATCTCTGACACTCTCTGAAACTCTGTGAAACTCTCTGAAACACTCTGACACTCTCTGACATTCTCAGACACTCTCTGACACTCTCTGACACTTTCTGAAACTTCTGACAGTATCTGACACTTTCTGAAACTCTCGGACACTCTCTGACACACTCTGCAACTCTGTGTCACTCTGTGACACTCTCTGACACTCTCTGAATCTCTCTGAAACTCTCTGACACTCTGTGACAATCTGTAACTCTCTGAAACTCCCTGACACTCTCTGACACTCTCTGAAACTTTCTGACACTCTCTGACACTCTCTGAACATCTCTGAAACACTCTGAAAATCTCTGACACTCTCTGACACTCTGTGACATTCTCAGATACTCTCTGACTCCCGCAGACACACTTCGAGCACACTCAGAAACTCTCAGAAACTCTCTGGCACTCTCTGACATTCTCAGAAACTCTCTGAAACTCTTTGACACTCTCTGAAACTCTCTGAAACTCTGTGACACTCTCTGACACTCTCTGAAACTCTTTGACACTCTTTGACACTCTGTGACACTGTCTGACTCTCTCTGAACATCTCTGAAACTCTCTGAAAATCTCTGAAACTCTGTGACACTCTCAGATACTCTCTGACTCTCTCAGACACACTCCGACACACTCAGAAACTCTCAGAAACCCTCTGGAACTCTCTGACAATCTCAGAAAGTCTCTGAAACACTCTGACACTCTCTGAAACTCTGTGACACACTTTGACACTCTCTGACACTCACTGACTCTCTCTGAAACTCTCTGACACTCTCTGAAACTCTCTGAAACTGTCTGACAATCTCTGGCAATCTCTGACACTCTCTGAATCTCTCTGAATCACTCTGACACTCTGTGACACTCTCTGAAACTCTCTGACACTCTCTGAAACTTTCTGACACTCTCTGAAACTCTCTGAAGCTCTCTGAAACTCTCTGAAACACTCTGACACTCTCTGACAATCTCTGAAACTCTCTGAAACTCTCTGACACTCTCTGACACTCTCTGAAACTCTCTGACAATCTCTGGCACTCTCAGACACTCTCAGACACTCTCTGAAGATCTCTGAAACTCTCTGACACTCTCTGACACTCTCTGAATCTCTCTGAAAAGCTCTGACACTCTGTGACACTCTCTGAAACTCTCCGACAATCTCTGACACTCTCTGAAACTTTCCGGCACTCTCTGACACTCTCTGAAGATCTCTGAAACTCACTGAAAATCTCTGACACTCTCTGAAACTCTCTGACACACTCTGACACTCTCTGAAACTCTCTGACACTATCTGACACTTTCTGAATCTCTCGGACACTCTCTGAATCTCTCTGAAATGCTCTGACACTCTGTGACACTCTCTGAAACTCTCTGACAATCTCTGACACTCTCAGACACTCTCTGACACTCTCTGAAACTCTCTGACACTATCTGACACTTTCTGAATCTCTCGGACACTCTCTGAATCACTCTGAAACTCTCTGACACTCTGTGACACTCTCTGAAACCTTCTGGCACTCTCTGACACTCTCTGAAGATCTCTGAAACTCTCTGAAGATCTCTGAAACTCTCTGAAAATCCCTGACACTCTCTGAAACTCTGTGACACTCTCTGAAACACTCTGACACTCTCTGACACTCTCCGGCACACTCAGAAACTGTCAGAAACTCTCAGGCACTCTCTGACACTCTCAGAAATTCTCTGAAACTCTCTGACACTCTCTGAAACCCTCTGACACTCTCTGACACTCTCTGACACTCTCTGAAATTCTTTGACACTCTTTGACACTCTCAGACACTGTCTGACTCTCTCTGAAACTCTCTGAAACTCTCTGACACTCTCTGACACTCCCTGACACTCTCTGAAGCTTTCCGAAACTCTCTGACACTCTGTGACACCCTCTGAAACTCTCTGAAACTCTCAGACACTCTCTGAATCTCTCTGAAACTCTCCGACACTCTGTGACACTCTCTGAAACTTTCTGGCTCACTCTGACACTCTCTGAAGATCTCTGAAACTCTCTGACACTATCTGACACTTTCTGAATCTCTCGGACACTCTCTGAATCTCTCTGAAACTCTCCGACACTCTGTCACACTCTCTGAAACTTTCTAGCACTCTCTGACAATCTCTGAAGATCTCTGAAACTCTCTGAAAATCTCTGTCACTCTCTGAAACTCTGTGAAACTCTCTGAAACACTCTGACACTCTCTGACATTCTCAGACACTCTCTGACACTCTCTGACACTTTCTGAAACTCTCTGACAGTATCTGACACTTTCTGAAACTCTCGGACACTCTCTGACACACTCTGCAACTCTGTGTCACTCTGTGACACTCTCTGACACTCTCTGAATCTCTCTGAAACTCTCTGACACTCTGTGACAATCTGTAACTCTCTGAAACTCCCTGACGCTCTCTGACACTCTCTAACAGTCTCAGATACTCCCTGACTCCCGCAGACACACTTCGACACACTCAGAAACTCTCAGAAACTCTCTGGCACTCTCTGACATTCTCAGAAACTCTCTGAAACTCTTTGACACTCTCTGAAACTCTCTGAAACTCTCTGACACTCCCTGACACTCTCTGAAAGCCTCTGAAACTCTCTCACAATCTCTGAAAGTCTTTGACACTCTTTGACACTCTGTGACACTGTCTGACTCTCTCTGAAACTCTCTGACACTCTCTGGCACTCCCTGACACTCTCTGAAACTCTCTCACACTCTCTGAAACTCTTTGACAAACTCAGAAACTCTCTGAAACTCTCTGACACTCTCTGACACTCGCTGACTCTATCTGAAACTCTCTGAAACTCTCTGACACTCCCTGACACTGTCTGAAGCTCTCTGACACTCTCTGACACTTTCTGAATCTCTCGGACACTCTCTGAATCTCTCTGAAACTCTCTGACACTCTGTGACAATCTGTAACTCTCTGAAACTCCCTGACGCTCTCTGACACTCTCTAACAGTCTCAGATACTCCCTGACTCCCGCAGACACACTTCGACACACTCAGAAACTCTCAGAAACTCTCTGGCACTCTCTGACATTCTCAGAAACTCTCTGAAACTCTTTGACACTCTCTGAAACTCTCTGAAACTCTCTGACACTCCCTGACACTCTCTGAAAGCCTCTGAAACTCTCTCACAATCTCTGAAAGTCTTTGACACTCTTTGACACTCTGTGACACTGTCTGACTCTCTCTGAAACTCTCTGACACTCTCTGGCACTCCCTGACACTCTCTGAAACTCTCTCACACTCTCTGAAACTCTTTGACAAACTCAGAAACTCTCTGAAACTCTCTGACACTCTCTGACACTCGCTGACTCTATCTGAAACTCTCTGAAACTCTCTGACACTCCCTGACACTGTCTGAAGCTCTCTGACACTCTCTGACACTTTCTGAATCTCTCGGACACTCTCTGAGTCTCTCTGAAACTCTCCGACACTCTGTGACACTCTCTGAAACTTTCTGGCACTCTCTGACACTCTCTGAAGATCTCTGGCACTCTCTGAAAATCTCTGACACTCTCTGAAACTCTGTGACACTCTCTGAAAGACTCTGACACTCTCTGACACTCTCAGACACTCTCTGACTCTCTGTGACTCTTTCTGAAACTCTCTGACACTGTCTGACTCTTTCTGAAACTCTCGGACACTCTCTGATACTGTCTGAATCTAACTGACACTCTCTGACACTCTCTGAAACGTTCTGACACTCTCTGACACTCTCTGAACATCTCTGAAAGAGTCAGAAACTCTTTGGCACTCTCTGACACTCTCAGAAAGTCTCTGACACTCTCTGACGCTCTCTGACACTCTCTGAAACTCTGTGACACTCTTTGACACTCTCTGACACTCACTGACTCTCTCTGAAACTCTCTGACACTGTCTGAAACTCTCTGAAACTGTCTGACACTCTCTGACAATCTCTGACACTCTCTGAATCTCTCTGAATCACTCTGACACTCTCTGACACTCTCAGACACTCTCTGACACTCTCTGACACTTTCTGAAACTCTCTGACACTATCTGACACTCTCTGAATCTCTCTGACACTCACTTACACTCTATGGCACTCACTGACACTCTCTGAAGATCTCTGAAACTCTCTGAAAATCTCTAACACTCTCTGAAACTCTGTGACACTCTCTGAAAAACTCTGACACTGTCTGACACTCTCTGGCAAACTCAGAAACTGTCAGAAACTCTCAGGCACTCTCTGACACTCTCAGAAATTCTTTGAAACTCTCTGACACTCTCTGAAACCCTCTGACACTCTCTGGCACTCTCTGACACTCTCTGAAAGTCTTTGACACTCTTTGACACTCTCAGACACTGTCTGACTCTCTCTGAAACTCTCTGAAACTCTCTGACACTCTCTGACACTCCCTGACACTCTCTGAAGCTTTCTGAAACTCTCTGACACTCTGTGACACCCTCTGAAACTCTCTGAAACTCTCGGACACTCTCTGAAACTTTCTGACACTCTCTGAAACTCTCTGAAACTCTTTGTAACTCTCTGACACTCTCAGAAACTCTCAGAAGCTCACTGAAACTCTCTGACACTCTCTGACACTCTCTGAAACTCTCTGACACTCTCTGAAATTCTCTGAAACTCTCTGACACTCTCTGAAACTCTCTGACACTCTCTGACACTCTCAGACACTCTCTGACACTCTGTGACACTTTCTGAAACTCTCTGACACTATCTGACACTTTCTGAATCTCTCGGACACTCTCGGAATCTCTCTGAAACTCTCCGACACTCTGTGACACTCTCTGAAACTTTCTGGCACTCTCTGACACTCTCTGAAGATCTCTGGCACTCTCTGAAAATCTCTGACACTCTGTGAAACTCTGTGACACTCTCTGAAAGACTCTGACACTCTCTGACACTCTCAGACACTCTCTGACACTCTCTGACTCTTTCCGAAACTCTCTGACACTATCTGACTCTTTCTGAAACTCTCGGACACTATCTGAAACTGTCTGAATCTCCCTGACACTCTCTGACACTCTCTGAAACTTTCTGACACTCTCTGACACTCTCTGAACATCTCTGAAACTGTCAGAAACTCTCTGGAACTCTCTAACACTCTCAGAAAGTCTCTGACACTCTCTGACGCTCTCTGACACTCTCTGAAGCTCTGTGACACTCTTTAACACTCTCTGACACTCACTGACTCTCTCTGAAAATCTCTGACACTCTCTGAAACTCTCTGAAACTCTCGGACACTCTCTGAATCTCTCTGAAACTCTCCGACACTCTGTGACACTCTCTGAAACTTTCTGGCACTCTCTGACACTCTCTGAAAATCTCTGGCACTCTCTGAAAAGCTCTGACACTCTGTGACACTCTCTGAAACTGTCTGAAACTCCCTGACACTCTCTGACTCTCTCTGAAACTTTCTGACACTCTCTGACGCTCTCTGAACATCTCTGAAACTGTCAGAAACTCTCTGGAACTCTCTGACACTCTCAGAAAGTCTCTGACACTCTCTGACGCTCTCTGACACTCTCTGAAACTCTGTGACACTCTTTGACACTCTCTGACACTCACTGACTCTCTCTGAAACTCTCTGACACTCTCTGAAACTCTCTGAAACTGTCTGACACTCTCTGACAATCTCTGACACTCTCTGAATCTCTCTGAATCACTCTGACACTCAGTGAATCTCTCTGAAACTCTCTGACACTCTCTGAAACTTTCTGACACTCTCTGAAACTCTCTGAAGCTCTCTGAAACTCTCTGACACTCTCTGACACTCTCTGAAACTCTCTGAAACTCTCTGACACTCTCTGACACTCTCTGAAACTCTCTGACAATCTCTGGCACTCTCAGACACTCTCAGACACTCTCTGAAGATCACTGAAACTCTCTGACACTATCTGACACTTCCTGAATCTCTCGGACACTCTCTGAATCTCTCTGAAACTCTCCGACACTCTGTGACACTCTCTGAAACTTTCTCGCACTCTCTGACACTCTCTGAAGATCTCTGAAACTCTCTGAAAATCTCTGACACTCTCTGAAACTCTGTGACACTCTCTGAATCTCTCTGACACTCTCTGACATTCTCAGACACTCTCTGACACTCTCTGACACTTTCTGTAACTCTCTGACAGTATCTGACACTTTCGGAAACTCTCGGACACTCTCTGACACACTCTGCAACTCTGTGTCACTCTGTGTCACTCTCTGACACTCTCTGAACATCTCTGAAACTCTCTGAAAACCTCTGACACTCTCTGACACTCTGTGACACTCTCGGATACTCTCTGACTCCCGCAGACACACTTCGACACTCTCAGAAACTCTCAGAAACTCTCTGGCACTCTCTGACACTCTCAGAACCTCTCTGAAACTATTTGACACTCTCTGAAACGCTCTGACACTCTCTGACACTCTCTGACACCCTCTGAAACACTTTGACACTCTTTGACGCTCTCAGACACTGTCTGACTCTCTCTGAAACTCTCTGACACTCTCTGACACTCCCTGACACTCTCTGAAGCTCTCTGACACTCTCTGACACTCTCTGAAACTCTTTGACACTCCTTGACAATCTCAGACACTGTCTGACTCTATCTGAAACTCTCTGACACTCTCTGACACTCCCTGACACTGTCTGAAGCTCTCTGACACTCTCTGACACTCTCTGAAACTCTCTGAAACTCTCTGACACTCTGTGACACTCCCTGAAAATCTCTGACATTCTCTGAGTCTCTCCGACACATTCAGAAACTGTCAGAAACTCTCAGACACTCTCTGACACTATCAGAATGTCTCTGAAACTCTCTGACACTCTCTGAAACTCTCCGACACTCTCAGACACTTTCTGACTCTCTCTGAAACGCTCTACTATCTCTGACAATCTCTGACACTCTCTGAAGCTCTCTGATACTCTCTGACATTCTGTGACACTCTCTGAAATTCTCTAAAAGTCTATGACACACTCTGACACTCTCTTGAAACTTTCCGACAATCTCAGAAAATCTCAGAAACTCTCTGAAACTCTCTGACACTCGATGACTCTCTCTGAATCTCGCAGACACTCTCTGATACTCTCTGACAATCACTGACACTATCTGACACTGTCTGACAATCTCTGAAACGCTCTGACACTCACTGACACTCTGTGGCACTCTTTGACTCTCTCCGACACTCACTGACTCTCTCTGAAACTCTCTGACACACTCCGACACACTCAGAAACTCTCAGAAACTCTCTGGAACTCTCTGACACTCTCAGGAAGTCTCTGAAACACTCTGACACTCTCTGAAACTCTGTGACACTCTTTGACACTCTCCGACACTCACTGACTCTCTCTGAAACTCTCTGACACTCTCTGAAACTCTCTGAAACTGTCTGACACTCTCTGACAATCTCTGACACTCTCTGAATCTCTCTGAATTACTCTGACACTCTGTGACACTCTCTGAAACTCTCTGACACTCTCTGAAACTTTCTGACACTCTCTGAAAATCTCTGAAGCTCTCTGAAACTTTCAGAAACTCTCTGAATCTCTCAGAAACACTCAGAAACGCTGTGAAACTCTCTGACACTCTCTGACACTCTCTGAGACTCTCTGAAACTCTCTGACACTCTCTGAAACACTCTGAAACTCTCTGACACTCTCTGACACTCTCTGACACTCTCTGAAACTCTCTGACAATCTCTGGCGCTCTCAGACACTCTCAGACACTCTCTGAAGATCTCTGAAACTCTCTGACACTATCTGACACTTTCTGAATCTCTCGGACACTCTCTGAATCTCTCTGAAATTCTCCGACACTCTGTGACACTCTCTGAAACTTTCTCGCACTCTCTGACACTCTCTGAAGATCTCTGAAACTCTCTGACATTCTCAGATACTCTCTGACACTCTCTGACACTCTCTGACACTTTCTGAAACTCTCTGACAGTATCTGACACTTTCTGAAACTCTCGGACACTCTCTGACACACTCTGCAACTCTATGACACTCTGTGACACTCTCAGATACTCTCTGACTCCCGCAGACACACTTCGACACACTTAGAAACTCTCAGAAACTCTCTGGCACTCTCTGACACTCTCAGAAACTCTCTGAAACTCTTTGACACACTCTGAAACCCTCCGACACTCTCTGACACTCTCTGACAGTCTCTGAAACTCTTTGACACTCTTTGACACTCTCAGACACTGTCTGACTCTCTCTGAAACTCTCTGACACTCTCTGACACTCCCTGACACTGTCTGAAGCTCTCTGACACTCTCTGACACTCTCTGACACTCTCTGAAACTCTCTGAAACTCTCTGACACACTCTGACACTCTCTGAAACGCTCTGACAATCTCTGACACTCTCAGACACTCTCTGACACTCTCAGACACTCTCTGCCACTCTCTGACACTTTCTGAAACTCTCTGACACTATCTGACTCTTTCTGAAACTCTCGGACACTCTCTGACACACTCTGCAACTCTATGACACTCTGTGACACTCTCTGACACTCTCTGAAACTCTCTGAAACTCCCTGACACTCTCTGACTCTCTCTGAAACTTTCTGACACTCTCTGACACTGTCAAAACATCTCTGAAACTATCTGAAAATCTCTGACAATCTCTGACACTCTGTGACACTCTCAGATACTCTCTGACTCTCTCAGAAACACTCCGACAAACTCAGAAACTCTCAGAAACTCTCTGGAACTTTCTGACACTCTCAGAAAGTCTCTGAAACTCTCTGACACTCTCTGAAACTCTCTGACACTCTCTGACGCTCCCTGACACTCTCTGAAACTCTGTGACACTCTTTGTTACTCTCTGACACTCACTGACTCTCTCTGAAACTCTCTGACACTCTCTGAAACTGTCTGACACTCTCTGACAATCTCTGACACTCTCTGAATCACTCTGAATCACTCTGACACTCTGTGACACTCTCTGAAACTCTCTGAGACACTCTGAAACTGTCTGACACTCTCTGACAATCTCTGACACTCTCTGAATCACTCTGAATCACGCTGACACTCTGTGACACTCTCTGAAACTCTCTGAAGCTCTCTGAAACTCTCTGAAACTCTCTGACACTCTCTGACACTCTCTGAAACTCTCTGACAATCTCTGGCACTCTCAGACACTCTCAGACACTCTCTGAAGTTCTCTGAAACTCTCAGACACTATCTGACACTTTCTGAATCTCTCGGACACTCTCTGAATCTCTCTGAAACTCTCCGACACTCTGTGACACTCTCTGAAACTTTCTCGCACTCTCTGACACTCTCTGAAGATCTCTGAAAGTCTCTGAAAATCTCTGACACTCACTGAAACTCTGTGAAACTCTCTGATACACTCTGACACTTTCTGAAACTCTCTGACAGTATCTGACACTTTCTGAAACTCTCGGACACTCTCTGACACACTCTGATACTCTCTGAATCTCTCTGAAACTCTCTGACACTCTGTGACACTCTGTAACTCTCTGAAACTCCCTGACACTCTCTGACACTCTCTGAAAATCTCTGAAATTCTCTGAAAATCTCTGACACTCTCTGACACTCTGTGACACTCTCAGATACTCTCTGACTCCCGCAGACACACTTCGACACACTCAGAAACTCTCAGAAACTCTCTGGCACTCTCTGACACTCTCAGAACCTCTCTGAAACTCTTTGACACTCACTGAAACTCTCTGACACTCTCTGACACTCTCTGAAACTCTCTGAAACTCTATGACACTCTCTGAATCTCTCTGAAACGCTCTGACAATCTCTGACACTCTCAGACACTCTCTGACACTCTCTGACACTTTCTGAAACTCTCTGACACTATCTGACTTTTTCTGAATCTCTCGGACACTCTCTGAATCTCTCTGAAACTCTCCGACACTCTGTGACACTCTCTGAAACTTTCTGGCACTCTCTGACACTCTCTGAAGATCTCTGAAACTCTCTGAAAATCTCTGACACTCTCTGAAACTCTGTGACACTCTCTGACACTCTCTGACACTCTCTGAAACTCTCTGACACTCTCTGACACTCTCAGACACTCTCTGACACTCTGTGACACTTTCTGAAACTCTCTGACACTATCTGACACTTTCTGAAACTCTCTGACACTATCTGATTCTTTCTGAAACTCTCGGACACTCTCTGACACACTCTGCAACTCTATGACACTCTGTGACACTCTCTGACACTCTCTGAATCTCTCTGAAAAGCTCTGACACTCTCTGACACTCTCTGAAACTCTCTGAAAATCACTGACACTCTCTGACTCTCTCTGAAACTTTCTGACACTCTCTGACACTCTCTGAACATCTCTGAAACTCTCAGAAAATCTCTGCCACTCTCTGACGCTCTCTGAAACTCTCAGATACTCTCTGACTCTCTCAGACACACTCCGACACACTCAGAAACTCTCAGAAACTCTCTGGAACTCTCTGACACTCTCAGGAAGTCTCTGAAACACTCTGACACTCTCTGAAACTCTGTGACACTCTTTGACAATCTCCGACACTCACTGACTCTCTCTGAATCACTCTGACACTCTGTGACACTCTCTGAAACTCTCTGCCACTCTCTGAAACTTTCTGACACTCTCTGAAAATCTCTGAAGCTCTCTGAAACTTTCTGAAACTCTCTGAATCTCTCAGAAACACTCAGAAACGCTGTGAAACTCTCTGACACTCTCTGACACTCTCTGAGCCTCTCTGAAACTCTCTGACACTCTCTGAAACACTCTGAAACTCTCTGACACTCTCTGACACTCTCTGAAGATCTCTGAAACTCTCTGACATTCTCAGATACTCTCTGACACTCTCTGACACTCTCTGACACTTTCTGAAACTCTCTGACAGTATCTGACACTTTCTGAATCTCTCGGACACTCTCTGACACACTCTGCAACTCTATGACACTCTGTGACACTCTCTGACACTCTCTGACATTCTCTGAATCACTCTGAAACTCTCTGACACTCTGTGACACTCTCTGAAACTCTCTGACACTCTCTGACACTCTCTGAAACGCTCTGACAATCTCTGACACTCTCAGACACTCTCTGACACTCTCAGACACTCTCTGCCACTCTCTGACACTTTTTGAAACTCTCTGACACTATCTGACTCTTTCTGAAACTCTCGGACACTCTCTGACACAGTCTGCAACTCTATGACACTCTGACACTCTCTGACACTCTCTGAAACTCTCTGAATCACTCTGAATCACTCTGACACTCTGTGACACTCTCTGAAACTCTCTGACACTCTCTGAAACTCTCTGAAGCTCTCTGAAACTCTCTGAAACTCTCTGACACTCTCTGACACTCTCTGACACTCTCTGAAACTCTCTGACAATCTCTGGCACTCTCAGACACTCTCAGACACTCTCTGAAGTTCTCTGAAACTCTCAGACACTATCTGACACTTTCTGAATCTCTCGGACACTCTCTGAATCTCTCTGAAACTCTCCGACACTCTGTGACACTCTCTGAAACTTTCTCGCACTCTCTGACACTCTCTGAAGATCTCTGAAAGTCTCTGAAAATCTCTGACACTCTCTGAAACTCTGTGAAACTCTCTGATACACTCTGACACTTTCTGAAACTCTCTGACAGTATCTGACACTTCCTGAAACTCTCGGACACTCTCTGACACACTCTGATACTCTCTGAATCTCTCTGAAACTCTCTGACACTCTGTGACACTCTGTAACTCTCTGAAACTCCCTGACACTCTCTGACACTCTCTGAACATCTCTGAAACTCTCAGAAACTCTCTGGCACTCTCTGACACTCTCAGAACCTCTCTGAAACTCTTTGACACTCACTGAAACTCTCTGACACTCTCTGAATCTCTCTGAAACGCTCTGACAATCTCTGACACTCTCAGACACTCTCTGACACTCTCTGACACTTTCTGAAACTCTCTGACACTATCTGACATTTTCTGAATCTCTCGGACACTCTCTGAATCTCTCTGAAACTCTCCGACACTCTGTGACACTCTCTGAAACTTTCTGGCACTCTCTGACACTCTCTGAAGATCTCTGAAACTCTCTGAAAATCTCTGACACTCTCAGAAACTCTCTGACACTCACTGACACTCTGTGGCACTCACTGACACTCTCTGAAGATCTCTGAAACTCTCTGAAAATCTCTGACACTCTCTGAAACTCTGTGACACTCTCTGACACTCTCTGACACTCTCTGAAACTCTCTGACACTCTCTGACAGTCTCAGACACTCTCTGACACTCTGTGACACTTTCTGAAACTCTCTGACAGTATCTGACACTTTCTGAATCTCTCGGACACTCTCTGACACACTCTGCAACTCTATGACACTCTGTGACACTCTCTGACACTCTCTGACATTCTCTGAATCACTCTGAAACTCTCTGACACTCTGTGACACTCTCTGAAACTCTCTGACACTCTCTGACACTCTCTGAAACGCTCTGACAATCTCTGACACTCTCAGACACTCTCTGACACTCTCAGACACTCTCTGCCACTCTCTGACACTTTTTGAAACTCTCTGACACTATCTGACTCTTTCTGAAACTCTCGGACACTCTCTGACACAGTCTGCAACTCTATGACACTCTGACACTCTCTGACGCTCTCTGAAACTCTCTGAATCACTCTGAATCACTCTGACACTCTGTGACACTCTCTGAAACTCTCTGACACACTCTGAAACTTTCTGACACTCTCTGAAACTCTCTGAAGCTCTCTGAAACTCTCTGAAACTCTCTGACACTCTCTGACACTCTCTGACAATCTCTGGCACTCTCAGACACTCTCAGACACTCTCTGAAGTTCTCTGAAACTCTCAGACACTATCTGACACTTTCTGAATCTCTCGGACACTCTCTGAATCTCTCTGAAACTCTCCGACACTCTGTGACACTCTCTGAAACTTTCTCGCACTCTCTGACACTCTCTGAAGATCTCTGAAAGTCTCTGAAAATCTCTGACACTCTCTGAAACTCTGTGAAACTCTCTGATACACTCTGACACTTTCTGAAACTCTCTGACAGTATCTGACACTTCCTGAAACTCTCGGACACTCTCTGACACACTCTGATACTCTCTGAATCTCTCTGAAACTCTCTGACACTCTGTGACACTCTGTAACTCTCTGAAACTCCCTGACACTCTCTGACACTCTCTGAACATCTCTGAAACTCTCAGAAACTCTCTGGCAATCTCTGACACTCTCAGAACCTCTCTGAAACTCTTTGACACTCACTGAAACTCTCTGACACTCTCTGAATCTCTCTGAAACTCTCTGACAATCTCTGACACTCTCAGACACTCTCTGACACTCTCTGACACTTTCTGAAACTCTCTGACACTATCTGACATTTTCTGAATCTCTCGGACACTCTCTGAATCTCTCTGAAACTCTCCGACACTCTGTGACACTCTCTGAAACTTTCTGGCACTCTCTGACACTCTCTGAAGATCTCTGAAACTCTCTGAAAATCTCTGACACTCTCAGAAACTCTCTGACACTCACTGACACTCTGTGGCACTCACTGACACTCTCTGAAGATCTCTGAAACTCTCTGAAAATCTCTGACACTCTCTGAAACTCTGTGACACTCTCTGACACTCTCTGACACTCTCTGAAACTCTCTGACACTCTCTGACACTCTCAGACACTCTCTGACACTCTGTGACACTTTCTGAAACTCTCTGACACTATCTGACACTTTCTGAATCTCTCGGACACTCTCTGAATCTCTCTGAAACTCTCCGACACTCTGTGACACTCTCTGAAACTTTCTGGCACTCTCTGACACTCTCTGAAGATCTCTGACACTTTCTGAAACTCTCTGACACTATCTGATTCTTTCTGAAACTCTCGGACACTCTCTGACACACTCTGCAACTCTATGACACTCTGTGACACTCTCTGACACTCTCTGAATCTCTCTGAAAAGCTCTGACACTCTCTGACACTCTCTGAAACTCTCTGAAACTCACTGACACTCTCTGACTCTCTCTGAAACTTTCTGACACTCTCTGACACTCTCTGAACATCTCTGAAACTCTCAGAAAATCTCTGACACTCTCTGACGCTCTCTGAAACTCTCAGATACTCTCTGACTCTCTCAGACAGACTCCGACACACTCAGAAACTCTCAGAAACTCTCTGGAACTCTCTGACACTCTCAGGAAGTCTCTGAAACACTCTGACACTCTCTGAAACTCTGTGACACTCTTTGACACTCTCCGACACTCACTGACTCTCTCTGAAACTCTCTGACACTCTCTGAAACTCTCTGAAACTGTCTGACACTCTCTGACAATCTCTGACACCCTCTGAATCTCTCTGAATCACTCTGACACTCTGTGACACTCTCTGAAACTCTCTGCCACTCTCTGAAACTTTCTGACACTCTCTGAAAATCTCTGAAGCTCTCTGAAACTTTCTGAAACTCTCTGAATCTCTCAGAAACACTCAGAAACGCTGTGAAACTCTCTGACACTCTCTGACACTCTCTGACACTCTCTGAGACACTCTGAAACTCTCTGACACTCTCTGAAACACTCTGAAACTCTCTGACACTCTCTGACACTCTCTGACACTCTCTGAAGATCTCTGAAACTCTCTGACACTATCTGACACTTTCTGAATCTCTCGGACACTCTCTGAATCTCTCTGAAATTCTCCGACACTCTCTGATATTCTCTGAAACTTTCTCGCACTCTCTGACACTCTCTGAAGATCTCTGAAACTCTCTGACATTTTCAGATACTCTCTGACACTCTCTGACACTCTCTGACACTTTCTGAAACTCTCTGACAGTATCTGACACTTTCTGAATCTCTCGGACACTCTCTGACACACTCTGCAACTCTATGACACTCTGTGACACAATCTGACACTCTCTGACATTCTCTGAATCTCTCTGAAACTCTCTGACACTCTGTGACACTCTCTGAAACTCTCTGACACTCTCTGACACTCTCTGAAACGCTCTGACAATCTCTGACACTCTCAGCCACTCTCTGACACTCTCAGACACTCTCTGCCACTATCTGACACTTTCTGAAACTCTCTGACACTATCTGACTCTTTCTGAAACTCTCGGACACTCTCTGACACACTCTGCAACTCTATGACACTCTGTGACACTCTCTGACACTCTCTGAAACTCTCTGAAACTCCCTGACACTCTCTGACTCTCTCTGAAACTTTCTGACACTCTCTGACACTCTCAAAACATCTCTGAAACTCTCTGAAAATCTCTGACACTCTCTGACACTCTGTGACACTCTCAGATACTCTCTGACTCTCTCAGACACACTCCGACACACTCAGAAACTCTCAGAAACTCTCTGGAACTCTCTGACACTCTCAGAAAGTCTCTGTAACTCTCTGACACTCTCTGAAACTCTCTGACACTCTCTGACGCTCCCTGACCCTCTCTGAAACTCTGTGACACTCTTTGTTACTCTCTGACACTCACTGACTCTCTCTGAAACTCTCTGACACTCTCTGAAACTGTCTGACACTCTCTGACAATCTCTGACACTCTCTGAATCTCTCTGAATCACTCTGACACTCTGTGACACTCTCTGAAACTCTCTGACACACTCTGAAACTTTCTGACACTCTCTGAAACTCTCTGAAGCTCTCTGAAACTCTCTGAAACTCTCTGACACTCTCTGACACTCTCTGAAACTCTCTGACAATGTCTGGCACTATCAGACACTCTCAGACACTCTCAGACATTCTCTGAAGTTCTCTGAAACTCTCAGACACTATCTGACACTTTCTGAATCTCTCGGACACTCTCCGAATATCTCTGAAACTCTCCGACACTCTGTGACACTCTCTGAAACTTTCTCGCACTCTCTGACACTCTCTGAAGATCTCTGAAAGTCTCTGAAAATCTCTGACACTCTCTGAAACTCTGTGAAACTCTCTGATACACTCTGACACTTTCTGAAACTCTCTGACAGTATCTGACACTTTCTGAAACTCTCTGAATCTCTCTGAAACTCTCTGACACTCTGTGACACTCTGTAACTCTCTGAAACTCCCTGACACTCTCTGACACTCTCTGAACATCTCTGAAACTCTCTGAAAATCTCTGACACTCTCTGACACTCTGTGACACTCTCAGATAACTTCTGACTCCCGCAGACACACTTCGACACACTCAGAAACTCTCAGAAACTCTCTGGCACTCTCTGACACTCTCAGAACCTCTCTGAAACTCTTTGACACTCACTGAAACTCTCTGACACTCTCTGACACTCTCTGAAACTCTCTGAAACTCTCTGACACTCTCTGAATCTCTCTGAAACGCTCTGACAATCTCTGACACTCTCAGACACTCTCTGACACTCTCTGACACTTTCTGAAACTCTCTGACACTATCTGACACTTTCTGAATCTCTCGGACACTCTCTGAATCTCTCTGAAAATCTCCGACACTCTGTGACACTCTCTGAAACTTTCTGGCACTCTCTGACACTCTCTGAAGATCTCTGAAACTCTCTGAAAATCTCTGACACTCTCAGAAACTCTCTGACACTCACTGACACTCTGTGGCACTCACTGACACTCTCTGAAGATCTCTGAAACTCTCTGAAAATCTCTGACACTCTCTGAAACTCTGTGACACTCTCTGAAACACTCTGACACTCTCTGAAATTCTCTGAAACTCTCTGACACTCTCTGAACATCTCTGAAACTCTCTGAAAATCTCTGACACTCTCTGACACTCTGTGACACTCTCAGATAACTTCTGACTCCCGCAGACACACTTCGACACACTCAGAAACTCTCAGAAACTCTCTGGCACTCTCTGACACTCTCAGAACCTCTCTGAAACTCTTTGACACTCACTGAAACTCTCTGACACTCTCTGACACTCTCTGAAACTCTCTGAAACTCTCTGACACTCTCTGAATCTCTCTGAAACGCTCTGACAATCTCTGACACTCTCAGACACTCTCTGACACTCTCTGACACTTTCTGAAACTCTCTGACACTATCTGACACTTTCTGAATCTCTCGGACACTCTCTGAATCTCTCTGAAAATCTCCGACACTCTGTGACACTCTCTGAAACTTTCTGGCACTCTCTGACACTCTCTGAAGATCTCTGAAACTCTCTGAAAATCTCTGACACTCTCAGAAACTCTCTGACACTCACTGACACTCTGTGGCACTCACTGACACTCTCTGAAGATCTCTGAAACTCTCTGAAAATCTCTGACACTCTCTGAAACTCTGTGACACTCTCTGAAACACTCTGACACTCTCTGAAATTCTCTGAAACTCTCTGACACTCTCTGACACTCTCTGAAACTCTCTGACACTATCTGACACTCTCAGACACTCTCTGACACTCTGTGACACTTTCTGAAACTCTCTGACACTATCTGACACTTTCTGAATCTCTCGGACACTCTCTGAATCTCTCTGAAACTCTCCGACACTCTGACACTCTCTGAAACTTTCTGGCACTCTCTGACACTCTCTGAAGATCTCTGACACTTTCTGAAACTCTCTGACACTATCTGATTCTTTCTGAAACTCTTGGACACTCTCTGACACACTCTGCAACTCTATGACACTCTGTGACACTCTCTGACACTCTCTGAATCTCTCTGAAAAGCTCTGACACTCTCTGACACTCTCTGAAACTGTCTGAAACTCACTGACACTCTCTGACTCTCTCTGAAACTTTCTGACACTCTCTGAAACTCTCTGACACTATCTGACTCTTTCTGAAACTCTCGGACACTCTCTGACACACTCTGCAACTCTATGACACTCTGTGACACTCTCTGACACTCTCTGAAACTCTCTGAAACTCCCTGACACTCTCTGACTCTCTCTGAAACTTTCTGACACTCTCTGACACTCTCAAAACATCTCTGAAACTCTCTGAAAATCTCTGACACTCTCTGACACTCTGTGACACTCTCAGATACTCTCTGACTCTCTCAGACACACTCCGACACACTCAGAAACTCTCAGAAACTCTCTGGAACTCTCTGACACTCTCAGAAAGTCTCTGTAACTCTCTGACACTCTCTGAAACTCTCTGACACTCTCTGACGCTCCCTGACCCTCTCTGAAACTCTGTGACACTCTTTGTTACTCTCTGACACTCACTGACTCTCTCTGAAACTCTCTGACACTCTCTGAAACTGTCTGACACTCTCTGACAATCTCTGACACTCTCTGAATCTCTCTGAATCACTCTGACACTCTGTGACACTCTCTGAAACTCTCTGACACACTCTGAAACTTTCTGACACTCTCTGAAACTCTCTGAAGCTCTCTGAAACTCTCTGAAACTCTCTGACACTCTCTGACACTCTCTGAAACTCTCTGACAATGTCTGGCACTATCAGACACTCTCAGACACTCTCAGACACTCTCTGAAGTTCTCTGAAACTCTCAGACACTATCTGACACTTTCTGAATCTCTCGGACACTCTCCGAATATCTCTGAAACTCTCCGACACTCTGTGACACTCTCTGAAACTTTCTCGCACTCTCTGACACTCTCTGAAGATCTCTGAAAGTCTCTGAAAATCTCTGACACTCTCTGAAACTCTGTG
This sequence comes from Heterodontus francisci, assembly GCF_036365525.1. NCBI lineage: Eukaryota > Metazoa > Chordata > Chondrichthyes > Heterodontiformes > Heterodontidae > Heterodontus > Heterodontus francisci. Next base: position 53,280,477 of record NC_090404.1, on the reverse strand, counting down.
AAACTCTCTGATACACTCTGACACTTTCTGAAACTCTCTGACAGTATCTGACACTTTCTGAAACTCTCTGAATCTCTCTGAAACTCTCTGACACTCTGTGACACTCTGTAACTCTCTGAAACTCCCTGACACTCTCTGACACTCTCTGAACATCTCAGAAACTCTCTGAAAATCTCTGACACTCTCTGACACTCTGTGACACTCTCAGATAACTTCTGACTCCCGCAGACACACTTCGACACACTCAGAAACTCTCAGAAACTCTCTGACACTCTCAGAACCTCTCTGAAACACTTTGACACTCACTGAAACTCTCTGACACTCTCTGAAACTCTCTGAAACTCTCTGACACTCTCTGAATCTCTCTGAAACGCTCTGACAATCTCTGACACTCTCAGACACTCTCTGACACTCTCTGACACTTTCTGAAACTCTCTGAGACTATCTGACACTTTCTGAATCTCTCGGACACTCTCTGAATCTCTCTGAAAATCTCCGACACTCTGTGACACTCTCTGAAACTCTCTGACACTCTCTGAAACTCTCTGAAACTGTCTGACACTCTCTGACAATCTCTGACACCCTCTGAATCTCTCTGAATCACTCTGACACTCTGTGACACTCTCTGAAACTCTCTGCCACTCTCTGAAACTTTCTGACACTCTCTGAAAATCTCTGAAGCTCTCTGAAACTTTCTGAAACTCTCTGAATCTCTCAGAAACACTCAGAAACGCTGTGAAACTCTCTGACACTCTCTGACACTCTCTGACACTCTCTGAGACACTCTGAAACTCTCTGACACTCTCTGAAACACTCTGAAACTCTCTGACACTCTCTGACACTCTCTGACACTCTCTGAAGATCTCTGAAACTCTCTGACACTATCTGACACTTTCTGAATCTCTCGGACACTCTCTGAATCTCTCTGAAATTCTCCGACACTCTCTGATATTCTCTGAAACTTTCTCGCACTCTCTGACACTCTCTGAAGATCTCTGAAACTCTCTGACATTTTCAGATACTCTCTGACACTCTCTGACACTCTCTGACACTTTCTGAAACTCTCTGACAGTATCTGACACTTTCTGAATCTCTCGGACACTCTCTGACACACTCTGCAACTCTATGACACTCTGTGACACAATCTGACACTCTCTGACATTCTCTGAATCTCTCTGAAACTCTCTGACACTCTGTGACACTCTCTGAAACTCTCTGACACTCTCTGACACTCTCTGAAACGCTCTGACAATCTCTGACACTCTCAGACACTCTCTGACACTCTCAGACACTCTCTGCCACTATCTGACACTTTCTGAAACTCTCTGACACTATCTGACTCTTTCTGAAACTCTCGGACACTCTCTGACACACTCTGCAACTCTATGACACTCTGTGACACTCTCTGACACTCTCTGAAACTCTCTGAAACTCCCTGACACTCTCTGACTCTCTCTGAAACTTTCTGACACTCTCTGACACTCTCAAAACATCTCTGAAACTCTCTGAAAATCTCTGACACTCTCTGACACTCTGTGACACTCTCAGATACTCTCTGACTCTCTCAGACACACTCCGACACACTCAGAAACTCTCAGAAACTCTCTGGAACTCTCTGACACTCTCAGAAAGTCTCTGTAACTCTCTGACACTCTCTGAAACTCTCTGACACTCTCTGACGCTCCCTGACCCTCTCTGAAACTCTGTGACACTCTTTGTTACTCTCTGACACTCACTGACTCTCTCTGAAACTCTCTGACACTCTCTGAAACTGTCTGACACTCTCTGACAATCTCTGACACTCTCTGAATCTCTCTGAATCACTCTGACACTCTGTGACACTCTCTGAAACTCTCTGACACACTCTGAAACTTTCTGACACTCTCTGAAACTCTCTGAAGCTCTCTGAAACTCTCTGAAACTCTCTGACACTCTCTGACACTCTCTGAAACTCTCTGACAATGTCTGGCACTATCAGACACTCTCAGACACTCTCAGACATTCTCTGAAGTTCTCTGAAACTCTCAGACACTATCTGACACTTTCTGAATCTCTCGGACACTCTCCGAATATCTCTGAAACTCTCCGACACTCTGTGACACTCTCTGAAACTTTCTCGCACTCTCTGACACTCTCTGAAGATCTCTGAAAGTCTCTGAAAATCTCTGACACTCTCTGAAACTCTGTGAAACTCTCTGATACACTCTGACACTTTCTGAAACTCTCTGACAGTATCTGACACTTTCTGAAACTCTCTGAATCTCTCTGAAACTCTCTGACACTCTGTGACACTCTGTAACTCTCTGAAACTCCCTGACACTCTCTGACACTCTCTGAACATCTCTGAAACTCTCTGAAAATCTCTGACACTCTCTGACACTCTGTGACACTCTCAGATAACTTCTGACTCCCGCAGACACACTTCGACACACTCAGAAACTCTCAGAAACTCTCTGGCACTCTCTGACACTCTCAGAACCTCTCTGAAACTCTTTGACACTCACTGAAACTCTCTGACACTCTCTGACACTCTCTGAAACTCTCTGAAACTCTCTGACACTCTCTGAATCTCTCTGAAACGCTCTGACAATCTCTGACACTCTCAGACACTCTCTGACACTCTCTGACACTTTCTGAAACTCTCTGACACTATCTGACACTTTCTGAATCTCTCGGACACTCTCTGAATCTCTCTGAAAATCTCCGACACTCTGTGACACTCTCTGAAACTTTCTGGCACTCTCTGACACTCTCTGAAGATCTCTGAAACTCTCTGAAAATCTCTGACACTCTCAGAAACTCTCTGACACTCACTGACACTCTGTGGCACTCACTGACACTCTCTGAAGATCTCTGAAACTCTCTGAAAATCTCTGACACTCTCTGAAACTCTGTGACACTCTCTGAAACACTCTGACACTCTCTGAAATTCTCTGAAACTCTCTGACACTCTCTGACACTCTCTGAAACTCTCTGACACTATCTGACACTCTCAGACACTCTCTGACACTCTGTGACACTTTCTGAAACTCTCTGACACTATCTGACACTTTCTGAATCTCTCGGACACTCTCTGAATCTCTCTGAAACTCTCCGACACTCTGACACTCTCTGAAACTTTCTGGCACTCTCTGACACTCTCTGAAGATCTCTGACACTTTCTGAAACTCTCTGACACTATCTGATTCTTTCTGAAACTCTTGGACACTCTCTGACACACTCTGCAACTCTATGACACTCTGTGACACTCTCTGACACTCTCTGAATCTCTCTGAAAAGCTCTGACACTCTCTGACACTCTCTGAAACTCTCTGAAACTCACTGACACTCTCTGACTCTCTCTGAAACTTTCTGACACTCTCTGAAACTCTCTGACACTATCTGACTCTTTCTGAAACTCTCGGACACTCTCTGACACACTCTGCAACTCTATGACACTCTGTGACACTCTCTGACACTCTCTGAAACTCTCTGAAACTCCCTGACACTCTCTGACTCTCTCTGAAACTTTCTGACACTCTCTGACACTCTCAAAACATCTCTGAAACTCTCTGAAAATCTCTGACACTCTCTGACACTCTGTGACACTCTCAGATACTCTCTGACTCTCTCAGACACACTCCGACACACTCAGAAACTCTCAGAAACTCTCTGGAACTCTCTGACACTCTCAGAAAGTCTCTGTAACTCTCTGACACTCTCTGAAACTCTCTGACACTCTCTGACGCTCCCTGACCCTCTCTGAAACTCTGTGACACTCTTTGTTACTCTCTGACACTCACTGACTCTCTCTGAAACTCTCTGACACTCTCTGAAACTGTCTGACACTCTCTGACAATCTCTGACACTCTCTGAATCTCTCTGAATCACTCTGACACTCTGTGACACTCTCTGAAACTCTCTGACACACTCTGAAACTTTCTGACACTCTCTGAAACTCTCTGAAGCTCTCTGAAACTCTCTGAAACTCTCTGACACTCTCTGACACTCTCTGAAACTCTCTGACAATGTCTGGCACTATCAGACACTCTCAGACACTCTCAGACACTCTCTGAAGTTCTCTGAAACTCTCAGACACTATCTGACACTTTCTGAATCTCTCGGACACTCTCCGAATATCTCTGAAACTCTCCGACACTCTGTGACACTCTCTGAAACTTTCTCGCACTCTCTGACACTCTCTGAAGATCTCTGAAAGTCTCTGAAAATCTCTGACACTCTCTGAAACTCTGTGAAACTCTCTGATACACTCTGACACTTTCTGAAACTCTCTGACAGTATCTGACACTTTCTGAAACTCTCTGAATCTCTCTGAAACTCTCTGACACTCTGTGACACTCTGTAACTCTCTGAAACTCCCTGACACTCTCTGACACTCTCTGAACATCTCAGAAACTCTCTGAAAATCTCTGACACTCTCTGACACTCTGTGACACTCTCAGATAACTTCTGACTCCCGCAGACACACTTCGACACACTCAGAAACTCTCAGAAACTCTCTGACACTCTCAGAACCTCTCTGAAACACTTTGACACTCACTGAAACTCTCTGACACTCTCTGAAACTCTCTGAAACTCTCTGACACTCTCTGAATCTCTCTGAAACGCTCTGACAATCTCTGACACTCTCAGACACTCTCTGACACTCTCTGACACTTTCTGAAACTCTCTGAGACTATCTGACACTTTCTGAATCTCTCGGACACTCTCTGAATCTCTCTGAAAATCTCCGACACTCTGTGACACTCTCTGAAACTTTCTGGCACTCTCTGACACTCTCTGAAGATCACTGAAACTCTCTGAAAATCTCTGACACTCTCAGAAACTCTCTGACACTCACTGACACTCTGTGGCACTCACTGACACTCTCTGAAGATCTCTGAAACTCTCTGAAAATCTCTGACACTCTCTGAAACTCTGTGACACTCTCTGAAACACTCTGACACTCTCTGAAATTCTCTGAAACTCTCTGACACTCTCTGACACTCTCTGAAACTCTCTGACACTCTCTGACACTCTCTGACACTATCTGACACTTTCTGAATCTCTCGGACACTCTCTGAATCTCTCTGAAACTCTCCGACACTCTGACACTCTCTGAAACTTTCTGGCACTCTCTGACACTCTCTGAAGATCTCTGACACTTTCTGAAACTCTCTGACACTATCTGATTCTTTCTGAAACTCTTGGACACTCTCTGACACACTCTGCAACTCTATGACACTCTGTGACACTCTCTGACACTCTCTGAATCTCTCTGAAAAGCTCTGACACTCTCTGACACTCTCTGAAACTCTCTGAAACTCACTGACACTCTCTGACTCTCTCTGAAACTTTCTGACACTCTCTGACACTCTCTGAACATCTCTGAAACTCTCAGAAAATCTCTGACACTCTCTGACACTCTCTGAAACTCTCAGATACTCTCTCAGACACACTCCGACACACTCAGAAACTCTCAGAAACTCTCTGGAACTCTCTGACACTCTCAGGAAGTCTCTGAAACACTCTGACACTCTCTGAAACTCTGTGACACTCTTTGACACTCTCCGAAACTCACTGACTCTCTCTGAAACTCTCTGACACTCTCTGAAACTCTCTGAAACTTTCTGACACTCTCTGTAATCTCTGACACTCTCTGAATCTCTCTGAATCACTCTGACACTCTGTGACACTCTCTGAAACTCTCTGACACTCTCTGAAACTTTCTGACACTCTCTGAAAATCTCTGAAGCTCTCTGAAACTTTCTGAAACTCTCTGAATCTCTCAGAAACACTCAGAAACGCTGTGAAACTCTCTGACACTCTCTGACACTCTCTGACACTCTCTGAGACTCTCTGAAACTCTCTGAAACTCTCTGACACTCTCTGAAACACTCTGAAACTCTCTGAAACTCTCTGACAATCTCTGACACTCTCTGTAACTCTCTGACAATCTCTGGCACTCTCAGACACTCTCAGACAATCTCTGAAGATCTCTGAAACTCTCTGACACTACCTGACACTTTCTGAATCTCTCGGACACTCTCTGAATCTCTCTGAAATTCTCCGACACTCTGTGACACTCTCTGAAACTTTCTCGCACTCTCTGACACTCTCTGAAGATCTCTGAAACTCTCTGACATTCTCAGATACTCTCTGACACTCTCTGACACTCTCTGACACTTTCTGAAACTCTCTGACAGTATCTGACACTTTCTGAAACTCTCGGACACTCTCTGACACACTCTGCAACTCTATGACACTCTGTGACACTCTCTGACACTCTCTGACATTCTCTGAATCTCTCTGAAACTCTCTGACACTCTGTGACACTCTCTGAAACTTTCTGACACTCTCTGACACTCTCTGAACATCTCTGAAACTCTCTGAAAATCTCTGACAATCTCTGACACTCTGTGACACTCTCAGATACTCTCTGACTCCCGCAGACACACTTCGACACATTCAGAAACTCTCAGAAACTCTCAGGCACTCTCTGACACTCTCAGAAACTCTCTGAAACTCTTTGACACACTCTGAAACCCTCTGACACTCTCTGACACTCTCTGACAGTCTCTGAAACTCTTTGACACTCTTTGACACTCTCAGACACTGTCTGACTCTCTCTGAAACTCTCTGACACTCTCTGACACTCCCTGACACTCTCTGAAACTCTCTGACACTCTCTGACACTCTCTGAAACTCTTTGACACTCTTTGACAATCTCAGACACTGTCTGACTCCAACTGAAACTCTCTGACACTCCCTGACACTGTCTGAAGCTCTCTGACACTCTCTGACACTCTCTGAAACTCTCTGAAACTCTCTGACAATCTCTGACACTCTCAGACACTCTCTGACACTCTCTGACACTTTCTAAAACTCTCTGACACTATCTGACACTTTCTGAATCTCTCGGACACTCTCTGAAACTCTTTGACACTCTTTGACAATCTCAGACACTGTCTGACTCCATCTGAAACTCTCTGACACTCCATGACACTGTCTGAAGCTCTCTGACACTCTCTGAAAATCTCTGACACTCTCTGAAACTCTGTGACACTCTCTGACACTCTCTGACACTCTCTGAAACTCTCTGACACTCTCTGACACTCTCAGACACTCTCTGACACTCTGTGACACTTTCTGAAACTCTCTGACACTATCTGACACTTTCTGAATCTCTCGGACACTCTCTGAATCTCTCTGAAACTCTCCGACACTCTGTGACACTCTCTGAAACTTTCTGGCACTCTCTGACACTCTCTGAAGATCTCTGACACTTTCTGAAACTCTCTGACACTATTTGATTCTTTCTGAAACTCTCGGACACTCTCTGACACACTCTGCAACTCTATGACACTCTGTGACACTCTCTGACACTCTCTGAATCTCTCTGAAAAGGTCTGACACTCTCTGACACTCTCTGAAACTCTCTGAAACTCACTGACACTCTCTGACTCTCTCTGAAACTTTCTGACACTCTCTGACACTCTCTGAACATCTCTGAAACTCTCAGAAAATCTCTGACACTCTCTGACGCTCTCTGAAACTCTCAGATACTCTCTGACTCTCTCAGACACACTCCGACACACTCAGAAACTCTCAGAAACTCTCTGGAACTCTCTGACAATCTCAGGAAGTCTCTGAAACACTCTGACACTCTCTGAAACTCTGTGACACTCTTTGACACTCTCCGACACTCTGTGACACTCTCTGAAACTTTCTCGCACTCTCTGACACTCTCTGAAGATCTCTGAAAGTCTCTGAAAATCTCTGACACTCTCTGAAACTCTCTGACAGTATCTGACACTTTCTGAAACTCTCTGAATCTCTCTGAAACTCTCTGACACTCTGTGACACTCTGTAACTCTCTGAAACTCCCTGACACTCTCTGACACTCTCTGAACATCTCTGAAACTCTCTGAAAATCTCTGACACACTCTGACACTCTGTGACACTCTCAGATACCTTCTGACTCCCGCAGACACACTTAGACACACTCAGAAACTCTCAGAAACTCTCTGGCACTCTCTGACATTCTCAGAACCTCTCTGAAACACTTTGACACTCACTGAAACTCTCTGACACTCTCTGACACTCTCTGAAACTCTCTGAAACTCTCTGACACTCTCTGAATCTCTCTGAAACGCTCTGACAATCTCTGACACTCTCAGACACTCTCTGACACTCTCTGACACTTTCTGAAACTCTCTGACACTATCTGACACTTTCTGAATCTCTCGGACACTCTCTGAATCTCTCTGAAACTCTCCGACACTCTGTGACACTCTCTGAAACTTTCTGGCACTCTCTGACACTCTCTGAAGATCTCTGAAACTCTCTGAAAATCTCTGACACTCTCAGAAACTCTCTGACACTCACTGACACTCTGTGGCACTCACTGACAATCTCTGAAGATCTCTGAAACTCTCTGAAAATCTCTGACACTCTCTGAAACTCTGTGACACTCTCTGAAACACTCTGACACTCTCTGAAATTCTCTGAAACTCTCTGACACTCTCTGACACTCTCTGAAACTCTCTGACACTCTCTGACACTCTCAGACACTCTCTGACACTCTGTGACACTTTCTGAAACTCTCTCACACTATCTGACACTTTCTGAATCTCTCGGACACTCTCTGAATCTCTCTGAAACTCTCCGACACTCTGACACTCTCTGAAACTTTCTGGCACTCTCTGACACTCTCTGAAGATCTCTGACACTTTCTGAAACTCTCTGACACTATCTGATTCTTTCTGAAACTCTCGGACACTCTCTGACACACTCTGCAACTCTATGACACTCGGTGACACTCTCTGACACTCTCTGAATCTCTCTGAAAAGCTCTGACACTCTCTGACACTCTCTGAAACTCTCTGAAACTCACTGACACTCTCTGACTCTCTCTGAAACTTTCTGACACTCTCTGAACATCTCTGAAACTCTCAGAAAATATCTGACACTCTCTGACACTCTCTGAAACTCTCAGATACTCTCTGACTCTCTCAGACACACTCCGACACACTCAGAAACTCTCAGAAGCTCTCTGGAACTCTCTGACACTCTCAGGAAGTCTCTGAAACACTCTGACACTCTCTGAAACTCTGCGACACTCTTTGACACTCTCCGACACTCACTGACTCTCTCTGAAACTCTCTGACACTCTCTGAAACTCTCTGATACTTTCTGACACTCTCTGACAATCTCTGACACTCTTTGAATCTCTCTGAATCACTCTGACACTCTGTGACACTCTCTGAAACTCTCTGACACTCTCTGAAACTTTCTGACACTCTCTGAAAATCTCTGAAGCTCTCTGAAACTTTCTGAAATTCTCTGAATCTCTCAGAAACACTCAGAAACGCTGTGAAACTCTCTGACACTCTCTGACACTCTCTGAGACTCTCTGAAACTCTCTGACAATCTCTGACACTCTCTGAAACTCTCTGACAATCTCTGGCACTCTCAGACACTCTCAGACACTCTCTGAAGATCTTTGAAACTCTCTGACACTATCTGACACTTTCTGAATCTCTCGGACACTCTCTGAATCTCTCTGAAATTCTCCGACACTCTGTGACACTCTCTGAAACTTTCTCGCACTCTCTGACACTCTCTGAAGATCTCTGAAACTCTCTGACATTCTCAGATACTCTCTGACACTCTCTGACACTCTCTGACACTTTCTGAAACTCTCTGACAGTATCTGACACTTTCTGAAACTCTCGGACACTCTCTGACACACTCTGCAACTCTATGACACTCTGTGACACTCTCTGACACTCTCTGACATTCTCTGAATCTCTCTGAAACTCTCTGACACTCTGTGACACTCTCTGAAACTGTCTGACACTCTCTGACACTCTCTGAACATCTCTGAAACTCTCTGAAAATCTCTGACACTCTCTGACACTCTGTGACACTCTCAGATACTCTCTGACTCCCGCAGACACACTTCGACACACTCAGAAACTCTCAGAAACTCTCTGGCACTCTCTGACATTCTCAGAACCTCTCTGAAACACTTTGACACTCACTGAAACTCTCTGACACTCTCTGACACTCTCTGAAACTCTCTGAAACTCTCTGACACTCTCTGAATCTCTCTGAAACGCTCTGACAATCTCTGACACTCTCAGACACTCTCTGACACTCTCTGACACTTTCTGAAACTCTCTGACACTATCTGACACTTTCTGAATCTCTCGGACACTCTCTGAATCTCTCTGAAACTCTCCGACACTCTGTGACACTCTCTGAAACTTTCTGGCACTCTCTGACACTCTCTGAAGATCTCTGAAACTCTCTGAAAATCTCTGACACTCTCAGAAACTCTCTGACACTCACTGACACTCTGTGGCACTCACTGACAATCTCTGAAGATCTCTGAAACTCTCTGAAAATCTCTGACACTCTCTGAAACTCTGTGACACTCTCTGAAACACTCTGACACTCTCTGAAATTCTCTGAAACTCTCTGACACTCTCTGAAACTCTCTGACACTCTCTGACACTCTCAGACACTCTCTGACACTCTGTGACACTTTCTGAAACTCTCTCACACTATCTGACACTTTCTGAATCTCTCGGACACTCTCTGAATCTCTCTGAAACTCTCCGACACTCTGACACTCTCTGAAACTTTCTGGCACTCTCTGACACTCTCTGAAGATCTCTGACACTTTCTGAAACTCTCTGACACTATCTGATTCTTTCTGAAACTCTCGGACACTCTCTGACACACTCTGCAACTCTATGACACTCGGTGACACTCTCTGACACTCTCTGAATCTCTCTGAAAAGCTCTGACACTCTCTGACACTCTCTGAAACTCTCTGAAACTCACTGACACTCTCTGACTCTCTCTGAAACTTTCTGACACTCTCTGAACATCTCTGAAACTCTCAGAAAATATCTGACACTCTCTGACACTCTCTGAAACTCTCAGATACTCTCTGACTCTCTCAGACACACTCCGACACACTCAGAAACTCTCAGAAGCTCTCTGGAACTCTCTGACACTCTCAGGAAGTCTCTGAAACACTCTGACACTCTCTGAAACTCTGCGACACTCTTTGACACTCTCCGACACTCACTGACTCTCTCTGAAACTCTCTGACACTCTCTGAAACTCTCTGATACTTTCTGACACTCTCTGACAATCTCTGACACTCTTTGAATCTCTCTGAATCACTCTGACACTCTGTGACACTCTCTGAAACTCTCTGACACTCTCTGAAACTTTCTGACACTCTCTGAAAATCTCTGAAGCTCTCTGAAACTTTCTGAAATTCTCTGAATCTCTCAGAAACACTCAGAAACGCTGTGAAACTCTCTGACACTCTCTGACACTCTCTGAGACTCTCTGAAACTCTCTGACAATCTCTGACACTCTCTGAAACTCTCTGACAATCTCTGGCACTCTCAGACACTCTCAGACACTCTCTGAAGATCTTTGAAACTCTCTGACACTATCTGACACTTTCTGAATCTCTCGGACACTCTCTGAATCTCTCTGAAATTCTCCGACACTCTGTGACACTCTCTGAAACTTTCTCGCACTCTCTGACACTCTCTGAAGATCTCTGAAACTCTCTGACATTCTCAGATACTCTCTGACACTCTCTGACACTCTCTGACACTTTCTGAAACTCTCTGACAGTATCTGACACTTTCTGAAACTCTCGGACACTCTCTGACACACTCTGCAACTCTATGACACTCTGTGACACTCTCTGACACTCTCTGACATTCTCTGAATCTCTCTGAAACTCTCTGACACTCTGTGACACTCTCTGAAACTGTCTGACACTCTCTGACACTCTCTGAACATCTCTGAAACTCTCTGAAAATCTCTGACACTCTCTGACACTCTGTGACACTCTCAGATACTCTCTGACTCCCGCAGACACACTTCGACACACTCAGAAACTCTCAGAAACTCTCTGGCACTCTCTGACACTCTCAGAAACTCTCTGAAACTCTTTGACACACTCTGAAACCCTCTGACACTCTCTGACACTCTCTGACAGTCTCTGAAACTCTCTGACACTCTCTGACACACTGTGGCACTCACTGACACTCTCTGAAGATCTCTGAAACTCTCTGAAAATCTCTGACACTCTCTGAAACTCTGTGACACTCTCTGAAACACTCTGACACTCTCTGAAATTCTCTGAAACTCTCTGACACTCTCAGACACTCTCTGACACTCTCTGAAGCTCTCTGAAACTCTCTGACACTTTGTGACACTCTCTGAAACTCTCTGACACTCTCTGAAACTTTCTGACACTCTCTGAAACTCTCTGAAACTCTCTGAAACTCTCTGACATTCTCAGAATCTCTCAGAAGCTCTCTGGAACTCTCTGACACTCTCTGACACTCACAGATAATTTCTGAAACTCTCTGACACTATCTGACACTTTCTGAATCTCTCAGACACACTCCGACACACTCAGAAAGTCTCAGAAACTCTCTGGCGCTCTCTGACACTCTCAAAAAATCTCTGAAACTCTCTGAGACTCTCTGACACTCTCTGATACTCTCTGACTCCCGCAGACACACTTCGACACACTCAGAAACTCTCAGAAACTCTCTGGCACTCTCTGACACTCTCAGAAACTCTCTGAAACTCTTTGACACACTCTGAAACCCTCTGACACTCTCTGACACTCTCTGACAGTCTCTGAAACTCTCTGACACTCTCTGACACACTGTGGCACTCACTGACACTCTCTGAAGATCTCTGAAACTCTCTGAAAATCTCTGACACTCTCTGAAACTCTGTGACACTCTCTGAAACACTCTGACACTCTCTGAAATTCTCTGAAACTCTCTGACACTCTCAGACACTCTCTGACACTCTCTGAAGCTCTCTGAAACTCTCTGACACTTTGTGACACTCTCTGAAACTCTCTGACACTCTCTGAAACTTTCTGACACTCTCTGAAACTCTCTGAAACTCTCTGAAACTCTCTGACATTCTCAGAATCTCTCAGAAGCTCTCTGGAACTCTCTGACACTCTCTGACACTCACAGATAATTTCTGAAACTCTCTGACACTATCTGACACTTTCTGAATCTCTCAGACACACTCCGACACACTCAGAAAGTCTCAGAAACTCTCTGGCGCTCTCTGACACTCTCAAAAAATCTCTGAAACTCTCTGAGACTCTCTGACACTCTCTGAAACTGTCTGACAATCTCTGAAACTCTCTGAAGCTCTCTGAAACACTCTGATACTCTGTGACACTCTCTGACACTCTCTGAAACTCTCTGACACTCTCTGAAACATTCTGACACTCTCTGAAACTCTCTGAAACTCTCTGACACTCTCTGACACTCTCAGAATCTCTCAGAAGCTCTCTGGAACTTTTTGACACTCTCTGACACTCACAGATAATTTCTGAAACTCTCTGACACTATCTGGCACTTTCTGAAACTCTCTGACACTCTCTGACACTCTCTGACATTCTCTGAAACTCTCTGACTCTCACTGACACTCTGTGAACACTCTGAAACTCTCTGACCCACTCTGACACTCTCTGACACTCTCTGAAACTCTCTGACTCTCACTGACACTCTGTGACGTTCTCTGAAACTCTCTGGCACTCTCTGACACTCTCTGACACACTCTGAAACTCTTCGACACTCTCTGACACTCTCAGATACTCTCTGACACTCTCTGAAACTCTCTGACACTCTCTGAAATTCTCTGACACTCTCTGACTCTCCCTGACACTCTCCGAATCTCTCTGAAGCTCTCTGACACTCTGTGACACTCTCTGAAACTTTCTGGCACTCTCTGAAACTCTCTGAAGATCTCTGAAACTCTCTGAAAATCTCTGACACTCTCTGAAACTCTGTGACACTCTCGGAAACCCTCTCACACTCTCTGACACACTCTGGCACTCTCTGACACTCTCCGACACACTCAGAAACTGTCAGAAACTCTCAGGCACTCTCTGACACTCTCAGAAAGTCTCTGAAACTCTCTGACACTCTCTGACATTCTGTTGCACTCTCAGACACTCTCTGACATTCTCTGACACTTTCTGAAACTCTCTGACACTATCTGACACTCTCTGAAACTCTTTGACACTCCTTGACACTCTCAGACACTGTCTCACTCTCTCTGAAACTCTCTGAAACTGTCGGACACTCTCTGACACTCTCTGACACTCACTGAAACTCTTTGACATTTTGTGACACTCTCTGAAACTCTCTGACACTCTCTGAAACTCTCTGAAACTTTCTGACACTCTGAAATTTTCTGAAACTCTCTGAAACTTTCTGAAACTCTCAGAATCTCTCAGAAGCTCTCTGGAACTCTCTGACACTCTCTGACACTCACAGATAATTTCTGAAGCTCTCTGACTCTATCTGACACTTTCTGAAACACTCTGACACTCTCTGACACTCTCTGACACTCTCTGAAACTCTCTGACTCTCACTGACACTCTGTGACACTCTCTGAAACTCTCTGACACTTTCTGATACTCTCTGACACTCTCTGAAACTCTCTGACGCTCAATGACACTCTGTGACACTCTCTGAAACTCTCTGGCACTCTATGACACTCTTTGACACACTCTGAAACTCTTCGACACTCTCTGACACTGTCAGATACTCTCTGAATCTTTCTGAAGCTCTCTGACAATCTGTGACACTCTCTGAAACTTTCTGGCACTCTCTGACACTCTCTGAAGATCTCTGAAACTCTCTGAAAATCTCTGACACTCTCTGAAACTCTGTGACACTCTCTGAAAGACTCTGGCACTCTCTGACACACTCCGACACACTCAGAAACTGTCAGAAACTATCGGGCACTCTCTGAAACTTTCTGGCACTCTCTGACACGCTCTGAAGATCTCTGAAACTCTCTGAAACTCTCTGAAGCTCTCTGACAGTCTGTGGCACTCTCAGACACACTTCTGAAACTCTCTGACACTTTCTGAAACTCTCTGACACTATCTGACACTTTCTGAAACTCTCGGACACTCTCTGACACACTCTGCAACTCTATGACACTCTGTGACACTCTCTGACACTCTCTGACATTCTCTGAATCTCTCTGAAACTCTCTGACACTCTGTGACACTCTCTGAAACTTTCTGACACTTTCTGATACTCTCTGACACTTTCTGAAACTCTCTGACACTATCTGACACTTTCTGAAACTCACGGACACTCTCTGACACACTCTGCAACTCTATGACACTCTGTGACACTCTCTGACACTCTCTGACATTCTCTGAATCTCTCTGAAACTCACTGACACTCTGTGACACTCTCTGAAACTCTCTGACACTTTCTGATACTCTCTGACACTCTCTGAAACTCTCTGACGCTCAATGACACTCTGTGACACTCTCTGAAACTCTTCGACACTCTCTGACACTGTCAGATACTCTCTGAATCTTTCTGAAGCTCTCTGACAATCTGTGGCACTCTCTGAAACTTTCTGGAACTCTCTGACACACTCTGAAGATCTCTGAAACTCTCTGAAAATCTCTGACACTCTCTGAAACTCTGTGACACTCTCTGAAAGACTCTGGCACTCTCTGACACACTCCGACACACTCAGAAACTGTCAGAAACTCTCGGGCACTCTCTGAAACTTTCTGGCACTCTCTGACACTCTCTGAAGATCTCTGAAACTCTCTGAAACTCTCTGACGCTCTCTGACAGTCTGTGGCACTCTCAGACACACTTCTGACACTCTCTGACACTTTCTGAAACTCTCTGACACTATCTGACACTTTCTGAAACTCTCGGACACTCTCTGAACACTCTGCAACTCTATGACACTCTGTGACACTCTCTGACACTCTCTGACATTCTCTGAATCTCTCTGAAACTCTCTGACACTCTGTGACACTCTCTGAAACTTTCTGACACTCTCTGACACTCTCTGAACATCTCTGAAACTCTCTGAAAATCTCTGACACTCTCTGACACTCTGTGACACTCTCAGATACTCTCTGACTCCCGCAGACACACTTCGACACACTCAGAAACTCTCAGAAACTCTCTGGCACTCTCTGACACTCTCAGAAACTCTCTGAAACTCTTTGACACACTCTGAAACCCTCTGACACTCTCTGACACTCTCTGACAGTCTCTGAAACTCTCTGACACTCTCTGACACACTGTGGCACTCACTGACACTCTCTGAAGATCTCTGAAACTCTCTGAAAATCTCTGACACTCTCTGAAACTCTGTGACACTCTCTGAAACACTCTGACACTCTCTGAAATTCTCTGAAACTCTCTGACACTCTCAGACACTCTCTGACACTCTCTGAAGCTCTCTGAAACTCTCTGACACTTTGTGACACTCTCTGAAACTCTCTGACACTCTCTGAAACTTTCTGACACTCTCTGAAACTCTCTGAAACTCTCTGAAACTCTCTGACATTCTCAGAATCTCTCAGAAGCTCTCTGGAACTCTCTGACACTCTCTGACACTCACAGATAATTTCTGAAACTCTCTGACACTATCTGACACATTCTGAATCTCTCAGACACACTCCGACACCCTCAGAAAGTCTCAGAAACTCTCTGGCGCTCTCTGACACTCTCAAAAAATCTGTGAAACTCTCTGAGACTCTCTGACACTCTCTGAAACTGTCTGACAATCTCTGAAACTCTCTGAAGCTCTCTGAAACACTCTGATACTCTGTGACACTCTCTGACACTCTCTGAAACTCTCTGACACTCTCTGAAACATTCTGACACTCTCTGAAACTCGCTGAAACTCTCTGACACTCTCAGAATCTCTCAGAAGCTCTCTGGAACTTTTTGACACTCTCTGACACTCACAGATAATTTCTGAAACTCTCTGACACTATCTGGCACTTTCTGAAACTCTCTGACACTCTCTGACACTCTCTGACATTCTCTGAAACTCTCTGACTCTCACTGACACTCTGTGACACTCTGAAACTCTCTGACCCACTCTGACACTCTCTGACACTCTCTGAAACTCTCTGACTCTCACTGACACTCTGTGACGTTCTCTGAAACTCTCTGGCACTCTCTGACACTCTCTGACAAACTCTGAAACTCTTCGACACTCTCTGACACTCTCAGATACTCTCTGACACTCTCTGAAACTCTCTGACACTCTCTGAAATTCTCTGACACTCTCTGACTCTCCCTGACACTCTCCGAATCTCTCTGAAGCTCTCTGACACTCTGTGACACTCTCTGAAACTTTCTGGCACTCTCTGAAACTCTCTGAAGATCTCTGAAACTCTCTGAAAATCTCTGACACTCTCTGAAACTCTGTGACACTCTCGGAAACACTCTCACACTCTCTGACACACTCTGGCACTCTCTGACACTCTCCGACACACTCAGAAACTGTCAGAAACTCTCAGGCACTCTCTGACACTCTCAGAAAGTCTCTGAAACTCTCTGACACTCTCTGACACTCTGTTGCACTCTCAGACACTCTCTGACGTTCTCTGACACTTTCTGAAACTCTCTGACACTATCTGACACTCTCTGAAACTCTTTGACACTCCTTGACACTCTCAGACACTGTCTCACTCTCTCTGAAACTCTCTGAAACTGTCGGACACTCTCTGACACTCTCTGACACTCACTGAAACTCTTTGACATTTTGTGACACTCTCTGAAACTCTCTGACACTCTCTGAAACTCTCTGAAACTTTCTGACACTCTGAAATTTTCTGAAACTCTCTGAAACTTTCTGAAACTCTCAGAATCTCTCAGAAGCTCTCTGGAACTCTCTGACACTCTCTGACACTCACAGATAATTTCTGAAGCTCTCTGACTCTATCTGACACTTTCTGAAACACTCTGACACTCTCTGACACTCTCTGAAACTCTCTGACTCTCACTGACACTCTGTGACACTCTCTGAAACTCTCTGACACTTTCTGATACTCTCTGACACTCTCTGAAACTCTCTGACGCTCAATGACACTCTGTGACACTCTCTGAAACTCTCTGGCACTCTATGACACTCTTTGACACACTCTGAAACTCTTCGACACTCTCTGACACTGTCAGATACTCTCTGAATCTTTCTGAAGCTCTCTGACAATCTGTGACACTCTCTGAAACTTTCTGGCACTCTCTGACACTCTCTGAAGATCTCTGAAACTCTCTGAAAATCTCTGACACTCTCTGAAACTCTGTGACACTCTCTGAAAGACTCTGGCACTCTCTGACACACTCCGACACACTCAGAAACTGTCAGAAACTCTCGGGCACTCTCTGAAACTTTCTGGCACTCTCTGACACTCTCTGAAGATCTCTGAAACTCTCTGAAACTCTCTGACGCTCTCTGACCCTATGAAGGGTGGGAGATATAAAGGGGATGTCAGGGGAAGGTTCTTTACCCAGAGAGTGGTCGAGGCATGGAATGCCTTGCCCGGGGAAGTTGTTGAGTCAGAAACTTTAGGGACTTTCAAAAGGCTTTTGGATAGGTATATGGATAAAGGAGAATGATGGGGTATAGATTAAATTGTCCTTGACAGAGGACAAAGGATCGGCACAACATTGTGGGCCGAAGGGCCTGTTCTGTGCTGTATGTTCTATGTTCTATGTTCTATGACAGTCTGTGGCACTCTCAGACACACTTCTGACACTCTCTGACACTTTCTGAAACTCTCTGACACTATCTGACACTTTCTGAAACTCTCGGACACTCTCTGACACACTCTGCAACTCTATGACACTCTGTGACACTCTCTGACACTCTCTGACATTCTCTGAATCTCTCTGAAACTCTCTGACACTCTGTGACACTCTCTGAAACTTTCTGACACTTTCTGATACTCTCTGACACTTTCTGAAACTCTCTGACACTATCTGACACTTTCTGAAACTCTCGGACACTCTCTGACACACTCTGCAACTCTATGACATTCTGTGACACTCTCTGACACTCTCTGACATTCTCTGAATCTCTCTGAAACTCACTGACACTCTGTGACACTCTCTGAAACTCTCTGACACTTTCTGATACTCTCTGACACTCTCTGAAACTCTCTGACGCTCAATGACACTCTGTGACACTCTCTGAAACTCTCTGGCACTCTATGACACTCTTTGACACACTCTGAAACTCTTCGACACTCTTTGACACTGTCAGATACTCTCTGAATCTTTCTGAAGCTCTCTGACAATCTGTGACACTCTCTGAAACTTTCTGGCACTCTCTGACACTCTCTGAAGATCTCTGAAACTCTCTGAAAATCTCTGACACTCTCTGAAACTCTGTGACACTCTCTGAAAGACTCTGGCACTCTCTGACACACTCCGACACACTCAGAAACTGTCAGAAACTCTCGGGCACTCTCTGAAACTTTCTGGCACTCTCTGACACTCTCTGAAGATCTCTGAAACTCTCTGAAACTCTCTGACGCTCTCTGACAGTCTGTGGCACTCTCAGACACACTTCTGACACTCTCTGACACTTTCTGAAACTCTCTGACACTATCTGACACTTTCTGAAACTCTCGGACACTCTCTGACACACTCTGCAACTCTATGACACTCTGTGACACTCTCTGACACTCTCTGACATTCTCTGAATCTCTCTGAAACTCTCTGACACTCTGTGACACTCTCTGAAACTTTCTGACACTCTCTGACACTCTCTGAACATCTCTGAAACTCTCTGAAAATCTCTGACACTCTCTGAAACTCTGTGACACTCTCTGAAACACTCTGACACTCTCTGAAATTCTCTGAAACTCTCTGACACTCTCAGACACTCTCTGACACTCTCTGAAGCTCTCTGAAACTCTCTGACACTTTGTGACACTCTCTGAAACTCTCTGACACTCTCTGAAACCCTCTGACACTCTCTGAAACTTTCTGACACTCTCTGAAACTCTCTGAAACTCTCTGAAACTCTCTGACATTCTCAGAATCTCTCAGAAGCTCTCTGGAACTCTCTGACACTCTCTGACACTCACAGATAATTTCTGAAACTCTCTGACACTATCTGACACTTTCTGAATCTCTCAGACACACTCCGACACACTCAGAAAGTCTCAGAAACTCTCTGGCGCTCTCTGACACTCTCAAAAAATCTCTGAAACTCTCTGAGACTCTCTGACACTCTCTGAAACCGTCTGACAATCTCTGAAACTCTCTGAAGCTCTCTGAAACACTCTGACACTCTGTGACACTCTCTGAAACTCTCTGACACTCTCTGAAACTCTCTGACACTCTCTGAAACATTCTGACACTCTCTGAAACTCTCTGAAACTCTCTGACACTCTCAGAATCTCTCAGAAGCTCTCTGGAACTTTTTGACACTCTCTGACACTCACAGATAATTTCTGAAACTCTCTGACACTATCTGGCACTTTCTGAAACTCTCTGACACTCTCTGACACTCTCTGACATTCTCTGAAACTCTCTGACTCTCACTGACACTCTGTGACACTCTCTGAAACTCTCTGACCCACTCTGACACTCTCTGACACTCTCTGAAACTCTCTGACTCTCACTGACACTCTGTGACGTTCTCTGAAACTCTCTGGCACTCTCTGACACTCACTGACACACTCTGAAACTCTTCGACACTCTCTGACACTCTCAGATACTCTCTGACACTCTCTGAAACTCTCTGACACTCTCTGAAATTCTCTGAAACTCTCTGACACTCCCTGACACTCTCTGAATCTCTCTGAAGCTCTCTGACACTCTGTGACGCTCTCTGAAACTTTCTGGCACTCTCTGAAACTCTCTGAAGATCTCTGAAACTCTCTGAAAATCTCTGACACTCTCTGAAACTCTGTGACACTCTCGGAAACACTCTCACACTCTCTGACACACTCTGGCACTCTCTGACACTCTCCGACACACTCAGAAACTGTCAGAAACTCTCAGGCACTCTCTGACACTCTCAGAAAGTCTCTGAAACTCTCTGACACTCTCTGACACTCTGTTGCACTCTCAGACACTCTCTGACATTCTCTGACACTTTCTGAAACTCTCTGACACTATCTGACACTCTCTGAAACTCTTTGACACTCCTTGACACTCTCAGACACTGTCTCACTCTCTCTGAAACTCTCGGAAACTGTCGGACACTCTCTGACACTCTCTGACACTCACTGAAACTCTTTGACATTTTGTGACACTCTCTGAAACTCTCTGACACTCTCTGAAACTCTCTGAAACTTTCTGACACTCTGAAATTTTCTGAAACTCTCTGAAACTTTCTGACACTCTCAGAATCTCTCAGAAGCACTCTGGAACTCTCTGACACTCTCTGACACTCACAGATAATTTCTGAAGCTCTCTGACTCTATCTGACACTTTCTGAAACACTCTGACACTCTCTGACACTCTCTGAAACTCTCTGACTCTCACTGACACTCTGTGACACTCTCTGAAACTCTCTGACACTTTCTGATACTCTGTGACACTCTCTGAAACTCTCTGACGCTCAATGACACTCTGTGACACTCTCTGAAACTCTCTGGCACTCTCTGACACTCTCTGACACACTCTGAAACTCTTCGACACTCTCTGACACTGTCAGATACTCTCTGAATCTTTCTGAAGCTCTCTGACAATCTGTGACACTCTCTGAAACTTTCTGGCACTCTCTGACACTCTCTGAAGATCTCTGAAACTCTCTGAAAATCTCTGACACTCTCTGAAACTCTGTGACACTCTCTGAAAGACTCTGGCACTCTCTGACACACTCCGACACACTCAGAAACTGTCAGAAACTCTCAGGCACTCTCTGAAACTCTCTGACGCTCTCTGACACTCTGTGGCACTCCCAGACACACTTCTGACACTCTCTGACACTTTCTGAAACTCTCTGACACTATCTGACACTTTCTGAATCTCTCGGACACTCTCTGACACTCTCTGACACTTTCTGAAACTCTCTGACACTATCTGACACTTTCTGAATCTCTCAGACACACTCATACACCCTCTGAAACTCTCTGAAACTGTCTGACACTCTCTGACACTCTCTGACACTCTCTGAAGCACTCTGAATCTCTCTGACACTCTGTGACACTCTCTGAAACTCTCTGACTCTCACTGACACTCTGTGACACTCTCTGAAACTCTCTGGCACTCTCTGACACTCTCTGACACAGTCTGAAACTCTTCGACACTCTCTGAGATTCTCTGGCACTCTCTGACACTCTCTGAATCTCTCTGACACTCTCTGAAACTCTTTGGCACTCTCTGACACTCTCTGAAACTCTCTGACACTCTCCGACAATCTCAGAATCTCTCAGAAGCTCTCTGGAACTCTCTGAAACTCTCTGACACTCACAGATAATTTCTGCAACTCTCTGACACTATCTGACACTTTCTGAAACTCTCTGACACTCTCTGACACTCTCTGAAATTCTCTGACACTCTCTGACACTCTCTGACACTCTCTGAATCTTTCTGAAGCTCCCTGACACTCTGTGACACTCTCTGAAACTTTGTGGCACTCTCTAAAGATCTCTGAAACTCTCTGAAAATCTCTGACACTCTCTGAAACTCTGTGACACTCTCTGAAACAATCTGGCACTCTCTGACACTCTCCGACACACTCAGAAACTGTCAGAAACTCTCAGGCACTCTCTGACACTCTCAGAAAGTCTCTGAAACTCTCTGACGCTCTCTGACACTCTGTGGCACTCTCAGACACACTTCTGACACTCTCTGACACTTTCTGAAACTCTCTGACACTATCTGACACTTTATGAATCTCTCGGACACTCTCTGATTCTCTCTGACACTTTCTGAAACTCTCTGACACTATCTGACACTTTCTGAATCTCTCAGACACACTCCGACAACCTCAGAAAATCTCAGAAACTCTCTGGCACTCTCTGACACTCTCTGAAACTCTCTGAAACTCTCTGACACTCTCTGAAACTCTCTGAAACTGTCTGAAACTCTCTGACACACTCTGACACTCTCTGAAGCTCTCTGAAACTCTCTGACACTCTGTGACACTCTCTGAAACTCTCTGACACTCTCTGAAACTCTCTGACACTCTCTGAAACGTTCTGACACTCTCTGAAACTTTCTGAAACTCTCTGAAACTCTCTGACACTCTCAGAATCTCTTAGAAGCTCTCTGGAACTCTCTGACACTCACAGATAATTTCTGAAAGTCTCTGACACTATCTGACACTTTCTGAATCTCTCAGACACACTCCGACACACTCAGATCGTCTCAGAAACTCTCTGGCACTCTCTGACAATCTCAAAAAGTCTCTGAAACTCTCTGACACTCTCTGACACTCTCTGAAACTGTCTGACACTCTCTGACACTCTCTGAAGCTCTCTGAAACTCACTGACACTCTGTGACACTCTCTGAAACTCTCTGACACTCTCTGAAACTCTCTGACACTCTCTGAAACTTTCTGACACTCTCTGACACTCTCTGACACTCTCTGAAGCTCTCTGAAACTCTCTGACACTCTGTGACACTCTCTGAAACTCTCTGAAACTCTCTGAAACTCTCTGACACTCTCAGAATCTCTCAGAAGCTCTCTGGAACTCTCTGACACTCTCTGACACTCACTGATAATTTCTGAAACTCTCTGACACTATCTGACACTTTCTGAAACTCTCTGACACTCTCTGACACTCTCTGACATTCTCTGAAACTCTCTGACTCTCACTGACACTCTGTGACACTCTCTGAAACTCTCCGACACACTCTTGCACTCTCTGACACTCTCTGAAACTCTGTGACTCTCACTGACACACTGTGACATTCTCTGAAACTCTCTGGCACTCTCTGAAACTCTCAGAAAGTCTCTGAAACTCTCTGAAACTCTCTGAAACTGTCTGACACTCTCTGACACTCTCTGAAGCTCTCTGAAACTCTCTGACACTCTCTGACACTCTGTGACACTCTCTGAAACTCTCCGACACTCTCTGAAACTCTCTGACACTCTCTGAAAGTTTCTGACACTCTCTGAAACTCTCTGAAACTCTCTGACACTCTCAGAATCTCTCAGAAGTTCTCTGGAACTCTCTGACACTCTCTGACACTCACAGATAATTTCTGAAACTCTCTGACACTATCTGACACTTTCTGAAACTCTCTGACACTCCCTGACACTCTCTGACACAGTCTGAAACTCTCTGACTCTCACTGACACTCTGTGACCCTCTCTGAAACTCTCTGACACTCTCTGACACTCTGTGACACTCTCTGAAACTCTCTGACTCTCACTGACACTCTGTGACACTCTCTGAAACTCTCTGACACTCTCTGACACTCTGTGACACTCTCTGAAACTCTCCGACACTCTCTGAAACTCTCTGACACTCTCTGAAACTTTCTGACACTCTCTGAAACTCTCTGAAACTCTCTGAAACTCTCTGACACTCTCAGAATCTCTCAGAAGTTCTCTGGAACTCTCTGACACTCTCTGACACTCACAGATAATTTCTGAAACTCTCTGACACTATCTGACACTTTCTGAAACTCTCTGACACTCCCTGACAATCTCTGACACAGTCTGAAACTCTCTGACTCTCACTGACACTCTGTGACCCTCTCTGAAACTCTCTGACACTCTCTGACACTCTGTGACACTCTCTGAAACTCTCTGACTCTCACTGACACTCTGTGACACTCTCTGAAACTCTCTGGCACTCTCTGACAATCTCTGACACAGTCTGAAACTCTTCGACACTCTCTGAGATTCTCTGGCACTCTCTGACACTCCCTGACACTCTCTGAATCTCTCTGAAGCTCTCTGACACTCTGTGACACTCTCTGAAAGTTTCTGGCACTCTCTGACACTCTCTGAAGATCTCTGAAACTCTCTGACACTCTGTGACACTCTCTGAAACTCTCTGACACTTTCTGACACTCTCTGACACTCTCTGAAACTCTCTGACGCTCAATGACACACTGTGATACTCTCTGAAACTCTCTGGCACTCTCTGACACTCTCTGACACACTCTGAAACTCTTCGACACTCTCTGACACTATCAGATACTCTCTGAATCTCTCTGAAGCTCTCTGACACTCTGTGACACTCTCTGAAACGTTCTGGCACTCTCTGACACTCTCTGAAGATCTCTGAAACTCTCTGAAAATCTCTGACACTCTCTGAAACTCTGTGACACTCTCTGAAACACTCAGGCACTCTCTGACACTATCAGAAAGTCTCTGAAACTCTCTGACACTCTCTGACACTCTGTGACACTCTCAGACACTCCCTGACACTCTCTGACACCTTCTGAAACTCTCTGACACTGTCTGACACTTTCTGAATCTCTCGGACACTCACTGACACTCTTTGACACTCTCAGACACTGTCTGACACTCTCAGAATCACTCAGAAGCTCTCTGGAACTCTCTGACACTCTCTCACACTCTGTGACACTCTCTGAAACTCTCTGACACTCTCTGACACTCTCTGAAACTCTCTGAAACTCTCTGACACTCTCTGACTCTCTCTGAAACTCTCAGACACTCTCAGACTCTCTCTGACACTCTCTGACACTTTCTGAAGCTCTCTGACACTATCTGACACTTTCTGAATCTCTCGGACTCTCTCTGATACTCTCTGACTCTCTCTGACACTCTCTGATACTCTCCGACACTCTCTGAATCTATCTGAAACTCTCTGACACTCTGTGACACTCTCTGAAACGTTCTGGCACTCTCTGACACTCTCTGAAGATCTCTGAAACTCTCTGAAAATCTCTGACACTCTCTGACACAATCTGAACCTCATCGACACTCTCTGACACTCTCAGATACTCTCTGACACTCTCTGAAACTCTCTGACACTCTCTGAAATTCTCTGACACTCTCTGACACTCCCTGACACTCTCTGAATCTCTCTGAAGCTCTCTGACACTCTGTGACACTCTCTGAAAGTTTCTGGCACACTCTGACACTCTCTGAAGATCTCTGACACTCTCAGACACTCTCTGACACTCTCTGACACACTCTGAATCTCTCTGAAACTCTCTGACTCTCTGTGACACTCTCTGAAACTCTCGGACACTCTCTGAAACTCTCTGAACATCTCTGACACTCTCTGAAACTCTCTGACACTCTCTGACACTCTCTGACACTCTCTGAAACTCTCTGACACTCTCAGACACTCTCTGACACTCTCTGACACTCTCTGACACT
The DNA here is from genome assembly GCF_036365525.1 of Heterodontus francisci. Taxonomy (NCBI): domain Eukaryota; kingdom Metazoa; phylum Chordata; class Chondrichthyes; order Heterodontiformes; family Heterodontidae; genus Heterodontus; species Heterodontus francisci. The sequence continues at coordinate 53,254,355 of NC_090404.1, read as the reverse complement.
TTCTGAAACTCTCTGACACGATCTGACACTTTCTGAATCTCTCGGACACTCTCTGACACTCTCTGACACTTTCTGAAACTCTCTGACATTATCGGACACTTTCTGAATCTCTCAGAAACACTCCGACACACTCAGAATAACTCAGAAATTCTCTGGCACTCTCTGACACTCTCAGAAAGTCTCTGAAACTCTCAGACACTCTCCGAAACTCTCTGAAACTCTCTGACACTCCCTGACACTCTCTGAAACTCTCTGACACTCCCTGACACTCTCGGAAGCTCTCTGAAACTCTCTGACACTCTCTGACACTCTCTGACACTCTCAGAATTTCTCAGAAGCTCTCTGGAACTCTCTGACACTCTCTCACACTCTGTGACACTCGCTGAAACTGTCTGAAACTCTCTGACAATCGCAGACACTCTCAGACACTCTCTGAAACTGTCTGAAACTCTCTGACACTCCCTGACACTCTCTGAAACTCTCTGACGCTCTCTGACACTCTCAGACACTCTCTGCCTCTCTCTGATACTTTCTGAAACTCTCTGACACTGTCTGACACACTCTGAATCTCTCTGAAGCTCTCTGACACTCTGTGACACTCTCTAAAACATTCCGGCACTCTCTGACACTCTCTGAAGATCTCTGAAACTCTCTGAAAATCTCTGACACTCTCTGACACTCTCTGAAACACTCTGAAACACTCTGACACTCTCTGACACTCTCAGACACTCTCTGACACTCTCTGACTCTTTCTGAAACTCTCTGGAACTATCTCACACTTTCTGAAACTCTCGGAAACTCTCTGACACACTCTGCAACTCTGTGAGACTCTCTGACACTCTCTGACACTCTCAGACACACTCTGAAACTCTGACACTCTGTGACACTCTCTGAAACTTTCCGGCACTCTCTGACACTCTCTGAAGATCTCTGAAACTCTCTGAAAATCTCTGACACTCTCTGAAACTCTGTGACACTCTCTGAAACACTCAGACACTCTCTGACACTTTCAGACACTCTCTGTCACTATCTGACACTTTCTGAAACTCTCGGACTCTCTGTGAGACACTCTGCAACTCTGTGACACTCTGTGACACTCTGTGAAACTCTGTGACGCTCTCTGACACTCTCTGAATCTCTCTGAATCTCTCTGACACTCTGTGACACTCTGTGACACTCTCTGACACTCTCTGGCACTCTCTGAATCTCTCTGAAACTCCGTGACACGCTCTGACTCGCTCTGAAATTTTCTGACACTCTCTGAAAATCTCTGAAACTCTCTGACGCTCTCTGACTCTCTCTGAAACTCTCAGACTCTCTCTGACACTCTCTGACACTCTCTGAAACTCTCTGAAACTCTCTGACATTCTCTGAAACTCTCTGAACATCTCTGACACTCTCTGACACTCTCTGACACTCTCTGAAACTCTCTGACACTTTCTGACACTCTCTGACACTTTCTGACACTCTCTGACACTCTCTGAAACTCTCTGACGCTCAATGACACACTGTGACACTCTCTGAAACTCTCTGGCACTCTCTGACACACTCTGAAACTCTTCGACACTCTCTGACACTGTCAGATACTCTCTGAATCTCTCTGAAGCTCTCTGACACTCTGTGACACTCTCTGAAACGTTCTGGCACTCTCTGACACTCTCTGAAGATGTCTGAAACTCTCTGAAAATCTCTGACACTCTCTGAAACTCTGTGACACTCTCTGAAACACTCAGGCACTCTCTGACACTATCAGAAAGTCTCTGAAACTCTCTGAAACTCTCTGACACTCTCTGACACTCTGTGACACTCTCAGACACTCCCTGACACTCTCTGACACCTTCTGAAACTCTCTGACACTGTCTGACACTTTCTGAATCTCTCGGACACTCACTGACACTCCCCTGACACTCTTTGACACTCTCAGACACTGTCTGACACTCTCAGAATCACTCAGAAGCTCTCTGGAACTCTCTGACACTCTCTCACACCCTGTGACACTCTCTGAAACTCTCTGACACTCTCTGACACTCTCTGAAACTCTCTGAAACTCTCTGACACTCTCTGACTCTCTCTGAAACTCTCAGACACTCTCAGACTCTCTCTGACACTCCCTGACACTTTCTGAAGCTCTCTGACACTATCTGACACTTTCTGAATCTCTCGGACTCTCTCTGACACTCTCTGACTCTCTCTGACACTCTCTGATACTCTCCGACACTCTCTGAATCTATCTGAAACTCTCTGACACTCTGTAACACTCTCTGAAACGTTCTGGCACTCTCTGACACTCTCTGAAGATCTCTGAAACTCTCTGAAAATCTCTGACACTCTCTGACACACTCTGAACCTCATCGACACTCTCTGACACTCTCAGATACTCTCTGACACTTTCTGAAACTCTCTGACACTCTCTGAAATTCGCTGACACTCTCTGACACTCCCTGACACTCTCTGAATCTCTCTGAAGCTCTCTGACACTCTGTGACACTCTCTGAAAGTTTCTGGCACACTCTGACACTCTCTGAAGATCTCTGAAACTCTTTGAAACTCTGTGACACTCTCTGACACTCTGTGACACACTCTGAATCTCTCTGAAACTCTCTGACTCTCTGTGACACTCTCTGAAACTCTCGGACACTCTCTGAAACTCTCTGAACATCTCTGACACTCTCTGAAACTCTCTGACACTCTCTGACACTCTCTGAAACTCTCTGACACTCTGTGACACTCTCAGACACTCTCTGACACTCTCTGACACTTTCTGAAACTCTCTGACACGATCTGACACTTTCTGAATCTCTCGGACACTCTCTGACACTCTCTGACACTTTCTGAAACTCTCTGACATTATCGGACACTTTCTGAATCTCTCAGAAACACTCCGACACACTCAGAATAACTCAGAAATTCTCTGGCACTCTCTGACACTCTCAGAAAGTCTCTGAAACTCTCAGACACTCTCCGAAACTCTCTGAAACTCTCTGACACTCCCTGACACTCTCTGAAACTCTCTGACACTCCCTGACACTCTCGGAAGCTCTCTGAAACTCTCTGACACTCTCTGACACTCTCTGAAACTCTCTGAAACTCTCTGACTTTCTCTGAAACTCTCTGACACTCTCAGAATTTCTCAGAAGCTCTCTGGAACTCTCTGACACTCTCTCACACTCTGTGACACTCGCTGAAACTGTCTGAAACTCTCTGACAATCGCAGACACTCTCAGACACTCTCTGAAACTGTCTGAAACTCTCTGACACTCCCTGACACTCTCTGAAACTCTCTGACGCTCTCTGACACTCTCAGACACTCTCTGCCTCTCTCTGATACTTTCTGAAACTCTCTGACACTGTCTGACACACTCTGAATCTCTCTGAAGCTCTCTGACACTCTGTGACACTCTCTAAAACTTTCCGGCACTCTCTGAAACTCTCTGAAGATCTCTGAAACTCTCTGAAAATCTCTGACACTCTCTGACACTCTCTGAAACTCAGTGACGCACTCTGAAACACTCTGACACTCTCTGACACTCTCAGACACTCTCTGACACTTTCTGAAACTCTCTGACACGATCTGACACTTTCTGAATCTCTCGGACACTCTCTGACACTCTCTGACACTTTCTGAAACTCTCTGACATTATCGGACACTTTCTGAATCTCTCAGAAACACTCCGACACACTCAGAATAACTCAGAAATTCTCTGGCACTCTCTGACACTCTCAGAAAGTCTCTGAAACTCTCAGACACTCTCCGAAACTCTCTGAAACTCTCTGACACTCCCTGACACTCTCTGAAACTCTCTGACACTCCCTGACACTCTCGGAAGCTCTCTGAAACTCTCTGACACTCTCTGAAACTCTCTGAAACTCTCTGACTTTCTCTGAAACTCTCTGACACTCTCAGAATTTCTCAGAAGCTCTCTGGAACTCTCTGACACTCTCTCACACTCTGTGACACTCGCTGAAACTGTCTGAAACTCTCTGACAATCGCATACACTCTCAGACACTCTCTGAAACTGTCTGAAACTCTCTGACACTCCCTGACACTCTCTGAAACTCTCTGACGCTCTCTGACACTCTCAGACACTCTCTGCCTCTCTCTGATACTTTCTGAAACTCTCTGACACTGTCTGACACACTCTGAATCTCTCTGAAGCTCTCTGACACTCTGTGACACTCTCTAAAACTTTCCGGCACTCTCTGACACTCTCTGAAGATCTCTGAAACTCTCTGAAAATCTCTGACACTCTCTGACACTCTCTGAAACTCAGTGACGCACTCTGAAACACTCTGACACTGTCTGACACTCTCAGACACTCTCTGACACTCTCTGACACTTTCTGAAACTCTCTGGAACTATCTCACACTTTCTGAAACTCTCGGAAACTCTCTGACACACTCTGCAACTCTGTGAAACTCTCTGACACTCTCTGACACTCTCAGACACACTCTGAAACTCTCTGACACTCTGTGACACTCTCTGAAACTTTCCAGCACTCTCTGACACTCTCTGAAGATCTCTGAAACTCTCTGAAAATCTCTGACACTCTCTGAAACTCTGTGACACTCTCTGAAACACTCAGACACTCTCTGACACTTTCAGACACTCTCTGTCACTATCTGACACTTTCTGAAACTCTCGGACTCTCTGTGAGACACTCTGCAACTCTGTGACACTCTGTGACACTCTGTGAAACTCTGTGACGCTCTCTGACACTCTCTGAATCTCTCTGAATCTCTCTGACACTCTGTGACACTCTGTGACACTCTCTGACACTCTCTGGCACTCTCTGAATCTCTCTGAAACTCCGTGACACGCTCTGACTCGCTCTGAAATTTTCTGACACTCTCTGAAAATCTCTGAAACTCTCTGACGCTCTCTGACTCTCTCTGAAACTCTCAGACTCTCTCTGACACTCTCTGACACTCTCTGACAGTCTCTGACACTCTCTGACACTCTCTGAAACACTCTGACACTCTGTGACACTCTCAGACACTCTCTGACACTCTCTGACACTTTCTGAAACTCTCTGACACTATCTGACACTTTCTGAATCTCTCGGACACTCTCTGACACTCTCTGACACTCTCTGAAGCTCTCTGAAACTCTCTGAAACTCTCTGAAACTCTGACACTCTCTGAAACTCTCTGAAGCTCTCTGAAACTTTCTGAAACTCACTGAAGCTCTCTGAAACTCTCTGAAGCTCTCTGAAACTCTCTGAAACTCTCTGACACTCTCTGACAGTCTCAGAAATTCTCTGAAACTCTATGACACTCTCTGAAATTCTCTGAAACTGTCTGACACTCTCTGACACTCTCTGACACTCTCTGAAGCTCTCTGAAACTCTCTGAAGCTCTCTGACACTCTCTGAAACTCTCTGAAACTCTCTGAAACTCTGTGACTCTCTCTGAAATACTCAGACATTCTCTGACATTCTCAGACACTCTCGGACACTATCTGACACTTTCTAAAACACTCGGACTCTCTGCGAGACTCTCTGCAACTCTGTGACACTCTGTGACACTCTCTGACACTCTCTGAATCTCTCTGAAACTCTCTAACACTCTGTGACACTCTCTGACACTCTCTGACCCTCTCTGGCACTCTCTGAATCTCTCTGAAACTCCGTGACACGCTCTGACTCTCTCTGAAACTTTCTGACACTCTCTGACACTCTCTGAACATCTCTGAAACACTCTGAAAATCTCTGAAACTCTCTGACACTCTCTGACTCTCTCTGAAACTCTCAGACAATCTCTGACACTCTCTGAAACTCTCTGACATTCTCTGAAACTCTCTGAACATCTCTGACACTCTCTGAAACTCTCTGACATTCTCTGATACTCTCTGAAACACTCTGACACTCTGTGACACTCTCAGACACTCTCTGACACTCTCTGACACTTTCTGAAACTCTCTGACACTATCTGACAATTTCTGAATCTCTCGGACACTCTCTGACACTCTCTGACACTCTCTGAAGCTCTCTGAAACTCTCTGACACTCTGTGACACTCTCTGAAACTCTCAGACACTCTCTGAAACTTTCTAACACTCTCTGAAACTCTCTGAAGCTCTCTGAAACTTTCTGAAACTCTCTGACACTCTCTGACACTCTCAGAACGTCTCTGAAACACTCTGACACTCTCTGAAACTGTCAGACACTCTCTGACACTCTGTGAAGCTCTCTGAAACTCTCTGACACTCTGTGACACTCTCTGAAACTCTCTGAAACTCTCTGACACTCTCAGAATCTCTCAGAAGCTCTCTGGAACTCTCTGACACTCTCTGACACTCACAGATAATTTCTGAAACTCTCTGACACTATCTGACACTTTCTGAAACTCTCTGACACTCTCTGAAACTCTCTGACACTCTCTGACACTCTCTGAAACTCTCTGATACTCTCTGAAACTCTCTGACACTCTCTGAAACTTTCTGACACTCTCTGAAACTCTCTGAAACTCTCTGATACTCTCAGAATCTCTCAGAAACTCTCTGGAACTCTCTCACACTCTCCCACACTCTGTGACACTCTCTGAAACTCTCTGACACTCTCTGACAATCTCAGACACTCTCAGACACTCTCTGAAACTCTCTGACACTCCCTGACACTCTCTGAAACTCTCTGACACTCTCTGACACTCTCTGAAACTCTCTGACAATCTCTGACACTCTCTGAATCTCTCTGACACACTCTGACACTCGCAGACACTCTCTGACAATCTCTGACACTTTCTGAAACTCTCTGACACTATCTGACACTTTCTGAATCTCTCTGAAACTCTCTGAAGCTCTCTGACACTCTCTGACACTCTCTGAAGCTCTCTGAAACTCTCTGAAGCTCTCTGACACTCTCTCACACTCTGTGACACTCTCTGAAACTCTCTGACACTCTCTGACATTCTCTGAAACTCTCTGAAACTCTCTGACACTCTCTGACTCTCTCTGAAACTCTCAGACACTCTCAGACTCTCTCTGACACTCTCTGACACTTTCTGAAGCTCTCTGACACTCTCTCACACTCTGTGACACTCTCTGAAACTCTCTGACACTCTCTGACATTCTCTGAAACTCTCTGAAACTCTCTGACACTCTCTGACTCTCTCTGAAACTCTCAGACACTCTCAGACTCTCTCTGACACTCTCTGACACTTTCTGAAGCTCTCTGACACTATCTGACACTTTCTGAATCTCTCGGACTCTCTCTGACACTCTCTGACTCTCTCTGACACTCTCTGATACTCTCCGACACTCTCTGAATCTATCTGAAACTCTCTGACACTCTGTGACACTCTCTGAAACGTTCTGGCACTCTCTGACACTCTCTGAAGATCTCTGAAGATCTCTGAAAATCTCTGACACTCTCTGACACACTCTGAACCTCATCGACACTCTCTGACACTCTCAGATACTCTCTGACACTCTATGAAACTCTCTGACACTCTCTGAAATTCGCTGACACTCTCTGACACTCCCTGACACTCTCTGAATCTCTCTGAAGCTCTCTGACACTCTGTGACACTCTCTGAAAGTTTCTGGCACACTCTGACACTCTCTGAAGATCTCTGAAACTCTTTGAAACTCTGTGACACTCTCTGACACTCTCTGACACACTCTGAATCTCTCTGAAACTCTCCGACTCTCTGTGACACTCTCTGAAACTCTCGGACACTCTCTGAAACTCTCTGAACATCTCTGAAACTCTCTGAAACTCTCTGACACTCTCTGACACTCTCTGAAACTCTCTGACACTCTGTGACACTCTCAGACACTCTCTGACACTCTCTGACACTTTCTGAAACTCTCTGACACGATCTGACACTTTCTGAATCTCTCGGACACTCTCTGACACTCTCTGACACTTTCTGAAACTCTCTGACATTATCGGACACTTTCTGAATCTCTCAGAAACACTCCGACACACTCAGAATAACTCAGAAATTCTCTGGCACTCTCTGACACTCTCAGAAATCTCTGAAACTCTCAGACACTCTCCGAAACTCTCTGAAACTCTCTGACACTCCCTGACACTCTCTGAAACTCTCTGACACTCCCTGACACTCTCGGAAGCTCTCTGAAACTCTCTGACACTCTCTGAAACTCTCTGAAACTCTCTGACTTTCTCTGAAACTCTCTGACACTCTCAGAATTTCTCAGAAGCTCTCTGGAACTCTCTGACACTCTCTCACACTCTGTGACACTCGCTGAAACTGTCTGAAACTCTCTGACAATCGCAGACACTCTCAGACACTCTCTGAAACTGTCTGAAACTCTCTGACACTCCCTGACACTCTCTGAAACTCTCTGACGCTCTCTGACACTCTCAGACACTCTCAGACACTCTCTGCCTCTCTCTGATACTTTCTGAAACTCTCTGACACTGTCTGACACACTCTGAATCTCCCTGAAGCTCTCTGACACTCTGTGACACTCTCTAAAACTTTCCGGCACTCTCTGACACTCTCTGAAGATCTCTGAAACTCTCTGAAAATCTCTGACACTCTCTGACACTCTCTGAAACTCAGTGACGCACTCTGAAACACTCTGACACTCTCTGACACTCTCAGACACTCTCTGACACTCTCTGACACTTTCTGAAACTCTCTGGAACTATCTCACACTTTCTGAAACTCTCGGAAACTCTCTGACACACTCTGCAACTCTGTGAGACTCTCTGACACTCTCTGACACTCTCAGACACACTCTGAACCTCTCTGACACTCTGTGACACTCTCTGAAACTTTCCGGCACTCTCTGACACTCTCTGAAGATCTCTGAAACTCTCTGAAAATCTCTGACACTCTCTGAAACTCTGTGACACTCTCTGAAACACTCAGACACTCTCTGACACTTTCAGACACTCTCTGTCACTATCTGACACTTTCTGAAACTCTCGGACTCTCTGTGAGCCACTCTGCAACTCTGTGACACTCTGTGACACTCTGTGAAACTCTGTGACGCTCTCTGACACTCTCTGAATCTCTCTGAATCTCTCTGACACTCTGTGACACTCTCTGACACTCTCTGACACTCTCTGGCACTCTCTGAATCTCTCTGAAACTCCGTGACACGCTCTGACTCGCTCTGAAATTTTCTGACACTCTCTGAAAATCTCTGAAACTCTCTGACGTTCTCTCTGACTCTCTCTGAAACTCTCAGACTCTCTCTGACACTCTCTGACACTCTCTGAAACTCTCTGAAACTCTCTGACATTCTCTGAAACTCTCTGAACATCTCTGACACTCTCTGACACTCTCTGACACTCTCTGACACTCTCTGACACTCTCTGAAACACTCTGACACTCTGTGACACTCTCAGACACTCTCTGACACTCTCTGACACTTTCTGAAACTCTCTGACACTATCTGACACTTTATGAATCTCTCGGACACTCTCTGACACTCTCTGACACTCTCTGAAGCTCTCTGAAACTCTCTGAAACTCTGACACTCTCTGAAACTCTCTGAAGCTCTCTGAAACTTTCTGAAACTCACTGAAGCTCTCTGAAACTCTCTGAAGCTCTCTGAAACTCTCTGAAACTCTCTGACACTCTCTGACAGTCTCAGAAATTCTCTGAAACTCTATGACACTCTCTGAAATTCTCTGAAACTGTCTGACACTCTCTGACACTCTCTGTCACTCTCTGAAGCTCTCTGAAACTCTCTGAAGCTCTCTGACACTCTCTGAAACTCTCTGAAACTCTGTGACTCTCTCTGAAATACTCAGACATTCTCTGACATTCTCAGACACTCTCTGACACTATCTGACACTTTCTAAAACACTCGGACTCTCTGCGAGACTCTCTGCAACTCTGTGACACTCTGTGACACTCTCTGACACTCTCTGAATCTCTCTGAAACTCTCTAACACTCTGTGACACTCTCTGACAATCTCTGACCCTCTCTGGCACTCTCTGAATCTCTCTGAAACTCCGTGACACGCTCTGACTCTCTCTGAAACTTTCTGACACTCTCTGACACTCTCTGAACATCTCTGAAACTCTCTGAAAATCTCTGAAACTCTCTGACACTCTCTGACTCTCTCTGAAACTCTCAGACAATCTCTGACACTCTCTGAAACTCTCTGACATTCTCTGAAACTCTCTGAAACACTCTGACACTCTGTGACACTCTCAGACACTCTCTGACACTCTCTGACACTTTCTGAAACTCTCTGACACTATCTGACAATTTCTGAATCTCTCGGACACTCTCTGACACGCTCTGACACTCTCTGAAGCTCTCTGAAACTCTCTGACACTCTGTGACACTCTCTGAAACTCTCAGACACTCTCTGAAACTTTCTAACACTCTCTGAAACTCTCTGAAGCTCTCTGAAACTTTCTGAAACTCTCTGACACTCTCTGACACTCTCAGAACGTCTCTGAAACACTCTGACACTCTCTGAAACTGTCAGACACTCTCTGACACTCTGTGAAGCTCTCTGAAACTCTCTGACACTCTGTGACACTCTCTGAAACTCTCTGAAACTCTCTGACACTCTCAGAATCTCTCAGAATCTCTCTGGAACTCTCTGACACTCTCTGACACTCACAGATAATTTCTGAAACTCTCTGACACTATCTGACACTTTCTGAAACTCTCTGACACTCTCTGAAACTCTCTGACACTCTGTGACACTCTCTGAAACTCTCTGATACTCTCTGAAACTCTCTGACACTCTGAAACTTTCTGACACTCTCTGAAACTCTCTGAAACTCTCTGATACTCTCAGAATCTCTCAGAAACTCTCTGGAACTCTCTCACACTCTCCCACACTCTGTGACACTCTCTGAAACTCTCTGACACTCTCTGACAATCTCAGACACTCTCAGACACTCTCTGAAACTCTCTGACACTCCCTGACACTCTCTGAAACTCTCTGACACTCTCTGAAACTCTCTGACAATCTCTGACACTCTCTGAATCTCTCTGACACACTCTGACACTCGCAGACACTCTCTGACAATCTCTGACACTTTCTGAAACTCTCTGACACTATCTGACACTTTCTGAATCTCTCTGAAACTCTCTGAAGCTCTCTGACACTCTCTGACACTCTCTGAAGCTCTCTGAAACTCTCTGAAGCTCTCTGACACTCTCTGAAACTCTCGGAAACTCTCTGAAACTCTCTGACACTCTCAGAATCTCTCAGAAGCTCTCTGGAACTCTCTGACAATCTCTGACACTCTCTGAAACTCTGTGACACTCTCTGAAACACTCAGACATTCTCTGACATTCTCAGACACTCTCTGACACTATCTGACACTTTCTAAAACACTCGGACTCTCTGCGAGACACTCTGCAACTCTGTGACACTCTCTGACACTCTCTGAATCTCTCTGAAACTCTCTGACACTCTGTGACACTCTCTGACACTCTCTGACCCTCTCTGGCACTCTCTGAATCTCTCTGAAACTCCGTGACACGCTCTGACTCTCTCTGAAACTTTCTGACACTCTCTGACACTCTCTGAACATCTCTGAAACTCTCTGAAAATCTCTGAAACTCTCTGACACTCTCTGACTCTCTCTGAAACTCTCAGACACACTCTGACACTCTCTGAAACTCTCTGACATTCTCTGAAACTCTCTGAACATCTCTGACACTCTCTGAAACTCTCTGACACTCTCTGACACTCTCTGATACTCTCTGAAACACTTTGACACTCTCTGACACTCTCAGACACTCTCTGACAATCTCTGACACTTTCTGAAACTCTCTGACAATATCTGACACTTTCTGAATCTCTCGGACACTCTCTGACACTCTCTGACAATCTCTGAAGCTCTCTGAAACTCTCTGACACTCTGTGACACTCTCTGAAACTCTCAGACACTCTCTGAAACTTTCTGACACTCTCTGAAACTCTCTGAAGCTCTCTGAAACTTTCTGAAACTCTCTGACACTTTCAGAAAGTCTCTGAAACACTCTGACACTCTCTGACACTCTCAGAATCTCTCAGAAGCTCTCTGGAACTCTCTGACACTCTCTGACACTCACAGATAATTTCTGAAACTCTCTGACACTATCTGACATTTCTGAAACTCTCTGACACTCTCTGAAACTCTCTGACACTCTGTGACACTCTCTGAAACTCTCTGATACTCTCTGAAACTCTCTGACACTCTCTGAAACTTTCTGACACTCTCTGAAACTCTCTGAAACTCTCTGATACTCTCAGAATCTCTCAAAAACTCTCTGGAACTCTCTGACACACTCTCACACTCTGTGACACTCTCTGAAACTCTCTGACACTCTCTGACAATCTCAGACACTCTCAGACACTCTCTGAAACTCACTGACACTCCCTGACACTCTCTGAAACTCTCTGACACTCTCTGACACTCTGTGAAACTCTCTGACAATCTCTGACTCTCTCTGAAACTCTCTGACACACTCTGACACACGCAGACACTCTCTGACACTTTCTGAAACTCTCTGACACGATCTGACACTTTCTGAATCTCTTGGACACTCTCCGACAATCTCTGACTCTCTCTGACACTCTCTGATACTCTCTGACACTCTCTGAATCTCTCTGAAACTCTCTGACACTCTGTGACACTCTCTGAAACGTTCTGGCACACTCTGACACTCTGTGAAGATCTCTGAATCTCTCTGACATTCTCTGACACTCTCTGAAACTCTGTGACACACTCTGAAACACTCTGACACTCTCTGACACTCTCAGACACTCTCTGACACTTTCTGAAACTCTCTGAAACTATCTGACACTTTCTGAAACTCTTGGACACTCTCTGATACACTCTGCAACTCTGTGAGACTCCCTGACACTCTCTGACACTCTCAGACACTGTCTGACACTCTCTGAAACTCTCTGACACTCTGTGACACTCTCTGAAACTTTCTGGCACTCTCTGACACTCTCTGAAGATCTCTGAAACTCTCTGAAAATCTCTGACACTCTCTGAAACTCTGTGACACTCTCTGAAACACTCAGACATTCTCTGACATTCTCAGACACTCTCTGACACTATCTGACACTTTCTAAAACACGCGGACTCTCTGCGAGACACTCTGCAACTCTGTGACACTCTCTGACACTCTCTGAATCTCTCTGAAACTCTCTGAAGCTCTCTGACACTCTCTGACACTCTCTGAAGGTCTCTGAAACTCTCTGAAGCTCTCTGACACTCTCTGAAACTCTCTGAAACTCTCTGAAACTCTCTGACACTCTCAGAATCTCTCAGAAGCTCTCTGGAACTCTCTGACAATCTCTGACACTCTCTGAAACTCTGTGACACTCTCTGAAACACTCAGACATTCTCTGACATTCTCGGACACTCTCTGACACTATCTGACACTTTCTAAAACACTCGGACTCTCTGCGAGACACTCTGCAACACTGTGACACTCTGTGACACTCTCTGACACTCTCTGAATCTCTCTGAAACTCTCTGACACTCTGTGACACTCTCTGACACTCTCTGACCCTCTCTGGCACTCTCTGAATCTCTCTGAAACTCCGTGACACGCTCTGACTCTCTCAGAAACTTTCTGACACTCTCTGACACTCTCTGAACATCTCTGAAACTCTCTGAAAATCTCTGAAACTCTCTGACACTCTCTGACTCTCTCTGAAACTCTCAGACACTCTCTGACACTCTCTGAAACTCTCTGACATTCTCTGAAACTCTCTGAACATCTCTGACACTCTCTGAAACTCTCTGACACTCTCTGACACTCTCTGATCCTCTCTGAAACACTTTGACACTCTGTGACACTCTCAGACACTCTCTGACAATCTCTGACACTTTCTGAAACTCTCTGACACTATCTGACAATTTCTGAATCTCTCGGACACTCTCTGACACTCTCTGACAATCTCTGAAGCTCTCTGAAACTCTCTGACACTCTGTGACACTCTCTGAAACTCTCAGACACTCTCTGAAACTTTCTGACACTCTCTGAAACTCTCTGAAGCTCTCTGAAACTTTCTGAAACTCTCTGACACTTTCAGAAAGTCTCTGAAGCACTCTGACACTCTCTGACACTCTCAGAATCTCTCAGAAGCTCTCTGGAACTCTCTGACACTCTCTGACACTCACAGATAATTTCTGAAACTCTCTGACACTATCTGACACTTTCTGAAACTCTCTGACACTCTCTGAAACTCTCTGACACTCTGTGACACTCTCTGAAACTCTCTGATACTCTCTGAAACTCTCTGACACTCTCTGAAACTTTCTGACACTCTCTGAAACTCTCTGAAACTCTCTGATACTCTCAGAATCTCTCAAAAACTCTCTGGAACTCTCTGACACACTCTCACACTCTGTGACACTCTCTGAAACTCTCTGACACTCTCTGACAATCTCAGACACTCTCTGAAACTCACTGACACTCCCTGACACTCTCTGAAACTCTCTGACACTCTCTGACACTCTGTGAAACTCTCTGACAATCTCTGACTCTCTCTGAAACTCTCTGACACACTCTGACACACGCAGACACTCTCTGACACTTTCTGAAACTCTCTGACACGATCTGACACTTTCTGAATCTCTTGGACACTCTCCGACAATCTCTGACTCTCTCTGACACTCTCTGATACTCTCTGACACTCTCTGAATCTCTCTGAAACTCTCTGACACTCTGTGACACTCTCTGAAACGTTCTGGCACACTCTGACACTCCCTGAAGATCTCTGAATCTCTCTGACATTCTCTGACACTCTCTGAAACTCTGTGACACACTCTGAAACACTCTGACACTCTCTGACACTCTCAGACACTCTCTGACACTTTCTGAAACTCTCTGAAACTATCTGACACTTTCTGAAACTCTCGGACACTCTCTGATACACTCTGCAACTCTGTGAGACTCCCTGACACTCTTTGACACTCTCAGACACTGTCTGACACTCTCTGAAACTCTCTGACACTCTGTGACACTCTGTGAAACTTTCGGCACTCTCTGACACTCTCTGAAGATCTCTGAAACTCTCTGAAAATCTCTGACACTCTCTGAAACTCTGTGACACTCTCTGAAACACTCAGACATTCTCTGACATTCTCAGACACTCTCTGACACTATCTGACACTTTCTAAAACACGCGGACTCTCTGCGAGACACTCTGCAACTCTGTGACACTCTCTGACACTCTCTGAATCTCTCTGAAACTCTCTGACACTCTGTGACACTCTCTGACACTCTCTGACCCTCTCTGGCACTCTCTGAATCTCTCTGAAACTCCGTGACACGCTCTGACTCTCTCTGAAACTTTCTGACACTCTCTGACACTCTCTGAACATCTCTGAAACTCTCTGAAAATCTCTGAAACTCTCTGACACTCTCTGACTCTCTCTGAAACTCTCAGACACACTCTGACACTCTCTGAAACTCTATGACATTCTCTGAAACTCTCTGAACATCTCTGACACTCTCTGAAACTCTCTGACACTCTCTGACACTCTCTGATACTCTCTGAAACACTCTGACACTCTGTGACACTCTCAGACACTCTCTGACACTCTCTGACACTTTCTGAATCTCTCGGACACTCTCTGACACTCTCTGACACTCTCTGAAGCTCTCTGAAACTCTCTGAAACTCTGACACTCTCTGAAACTCTCTGAAGCTCTCTGAAACTTTCTGAAACTCTCTGAAGCTCTCTGAAACTCTCTGTAGCTCTCTGAAGCTCTCTGAAACTCTCTGACACTCTCTGACAGTCTCAGAAATTCTCTGAAACTCTATGACACTCTCTGAAACTCTCTGAAACTGTCTGACACTCTCTGACACTCTCTGACACTCTCTGAAGCTCTCTGAAACTCTCTGAAGCTCTCTGACACTCTCTGAAACTCTCTGAAACTCTCTGAAACTCTCTGACACTCTCAGAATCTCTCAGAAGCTCTCTGGAACTCTCTGACAATCTCTGACACTCTCTGAAACTCTGTGACACTCTCTGAAACACTCAGACATTCTCTGACATTCTCAGACACTCTCTGACACTATCTGACACTTTCTAAAACACTCGGACTCTCTGCGAGACACTCTGCAACTCTGTGACACTCTGTGACACTCTCTGACACTCTCTGAATCTCTCTGAAACTCTCTGACACTCTGTGACACTCTCTGACACTCTCTGACCCTCTCTGGCACTCTCTGAATCTCTCTGAAACTCCGTGACACGCTCTGACTCTCTCTGAAACTTTCTGACACTCTCTGACACTCTCTGAACATCTCTGAAACTCTCTGAAAATCTCTGAAACTCTCTGACACTCTCTGACTCTCTCTGAAACTCTCAGACACTCTCTGACACTCTCTGAAACTCTCTGACATTCTCTGAAACTCTCTGAACATCTCTGACACTCTCTGAAACTCTCTGACACTCTCTGACACTCTCTGATACTCTCCGAAACACTCTGACACTCTGTGACACTCTCAGACACTCTCTGACAATCTCTGACACTTTCTGAAACTCTCTGACACTATCTGACACTTTCTGAATCTCGCGGACACTCTCTGACACTCTCTGACACTCTCTGAAGCTCTCTGAAACTCTCTGACACTCTGTGACACTCTCTGAAACTCTCTGAAACTCTCTGAAACTCTCTGACACTCTCAGAATCTCTCAGAAGCTCTCTGGAACTCTCTGACACTCTCTGACACTCACAGATAATTTCTGAAACTCTCTGACACTATCTGACACTTTCTGAAACTCTCTGACACTCTCTGAAACTCTCTGACACTCTGTGACACTCTCAGACTCTGTCTGACACTCTCTGACACTCTCTGATACTCTCTGACACTCTCTGAATCCCTCTGAAACTCTCTGACACTCTGTGACACTCTCTGAAACTTTATGGCACTCTCTGACACTCTCTGAAGATCTCTGAAACTCTCTGAAAATCTCTGACACTCTCTGAAACTCTGTGACACTCTCTGAAACACTCAGACATTCTCTGACATTCTCAGACACTCTCTGACACTATCTGACACTTTCTAAAACACGCGGACTCTCTGCGAGACACTCTGCAACTCTGTGACACTCTGTGACACTCTCTGACACTCTCTGAATCTCTCTGAAACTCTCTGACACTCTGTGACACTCTCTGACACTCTCTGACCCTCTCTGGCACACTCTGAATCTCTCTGAAACTCCGTGACACGCTCTGACTCTCTCTGAAACTTTCTGACACTCTCTGACACTCTCTGAACATCTCTGAAACTCTCTGAAAATCTCTGAAACTCTCAGACACTCTCTGACACTCTCTGAAACTCTCTGACATTCTCTGAAACTCTCTGAACATCTCTGACACTCTCTGAAACTCTCTGACACTCTCTGATACTCTCTGAAACACTCTGACACTCTGTGACACTCTCTGAAACTTTCTGGCACTCTCTGACACTCTCTGAAGATCTCTGAAACTCTCTGAAAATCTCTGACACTCTCTGAAACTCTGTGACACTCTCTGAAACACTCAGACATTCTCTGACATTCTCAGACACTCTCTGACACTATCTGACACTTTCTAAAACACTCGGACTCTCTGCGAGACACTCTGCAACTCTGTGACACTCTGTGACACTCTCTGACACTCTCTGACCCTCTCTGGCACTCTCTGAATCTCTCTGAAACTCCGTGACACGCTCTGACTCTCTCTGAAACTTTCTGACACTCTCTGACACTCTCTGAACATCTCTGAAACTCTCTGAAAATCTCTGAAGCTCTGTGACACTCTCTGAATCTCTCTGAAACTCTCAGACACTCTCTGACACTCTCTGAAACTCTCTGACATTCTCTGAAACTCTCTGAACATCTCTGACACTCTCTGACACTCTCTGATACTCTCTGAAACACTCTGACACTCTGTGACACTCTCAGACACTCTCTGACACTCTCTGACACTTTCTGAAACTCTCTGACACTATCTGACACTTTCTGAATCTCTCGGACACTCTCTGACACTCTCTGACACTCTCTGAAGCTCTCTGAAACTCTCTGAAACTCTGACACTCTCTGAAACTCTCTGAAGCTCTCTGAAACTTTCTGAAACTCTCTGAAGCTCTCTGAAACTCTCTGAAGCTCTCTGAAACTCTCTGAAACTCTCTGACACTCTCTGACAGTCTCAGAAATTCTCTGAAACTCTCTGACACTCTCTGAAATTCTCTGAAACTGTCTGACACTCTCTGACACTCTCTGACACTCTCTGAAGCTCTCTGAAACTCTCTGAAGCTCTCTGACACTCTCTGAAACTCTCTGAAACTCTCTGAAACTCTCTGACACTCTCAGAATCTCTCAGAAGCTCTCTGGAACTCTCTGACAATCTCTGACACTCTCTGAAACTCTGTGACACTCTCTGAAACACTCAGACATTCTCTGACATTCTCAGACACTCTCTGACACTATCTGACACTTTCTAAAACACTCGGACTCTCTGCGAGACACTCTGCAACTCTGTGACACTCTCTGACACTCTCTGACACTCTCTGAATCTCTCTGAAACTCTCTGACACTCTGTGACACTCTCTGACACTCTCTGACCCTCTCTGGCACTCTCTGAATCTCTCTGAAACTCCGTGACACGCTCTGACTCTCTCTGAAACTTTCTGACACTCTCTGACACTCTCTGAACATCTCTGAAACTCTCTGAAAATCTCTGAAACTCTCTGACACTCTCTGACTCTCTCTGAAACTCTCAGACACTCTCTGACACTCTCTGAAACTCTCTGACATTCTCTGAAACTCTCTGAACATCTCTGACACTCTCTGAAACTCTCTGACACTCTCTGACACTCTCTGATACTCACTAAAACACTCTGACACTCTGTGACACTCTCAGACACTCTCTGACACTCTCTGACACTTTCTGAAACTCTCTGACACTATCTGACACTTTCTGAATCTCTCGGACACTCTCTGACACTCTCTGACACTCTCTGGCACTCTCTGAATCTCTCTGAAACTCCGTGACACGCTCTGACTCTCTGAAACTTTCTGACACTCTCTGACACTCTCTGAACATCTCTGAAACTCTCTGAAAATCTCTGAAACTCTCAGACACTCTCTGACACTCTCTGAAACTCTCTGACATTCTCTGAAACTCTCTGAACATCTCTGACACTCTCTGAAACTCTCTGACACTCTCTGATACTCTCTGAAACACTCTGACACTCTGTGACACTCTCTGAAACTTTCTGGCACTCTCTGACACTCTCTGAAGATCTCTGAAACTCTCTGAAAATCTCTGACACTCTCTGAAACTCTGTGACACTCTCTGAAACACTCAGACATTCTCTGACATTCTCAGACACTCTCTGACACTATCTGACACTTTCTAAAACACTCGGACTCTCTGCGAGACACTCTGCAACTCTGAGACACTCTGTGACACTCTCTGACACTCTCTGACCCTCTCTGGCACTCTCTGAATCTCTCTGAAACTCCGTGACACGCTCTGACTCTCTCTGAAACTTTCTGACACTCTCTGACACTCTCTGAACATCTCTGAAACTCTCTGAAAATCTCTGAAGCTCTGTGACACTCTCTGAATCTCTCTGAAACTCTCAGACACTCTCTGACACTCTCTGAAACTCTCTGACATTCTCTGAAACTCTCTGAACATCTCTGACACTCTCTGACACTCTCTGATACTCTCTGAAACACTCGCAGACACTCTGTGACACTCTCAGACACTCTCTGACACTCTCTGACACTTTCTGAAACTCTCTGACACTATCTGACACTTTCTGAATCTCTCGGACACTCTCTGACACTCTCTGACACTCTCTGAAGCTCTCTGAAACTCTCTGAAACTCTGACACTCTCTGAAACTCTCTGAAGCTCTCTGAAACTTTCTGAAACTCTCTGAAGCTCTCTGAAACTCTCTGAAGCTCTCTGAAACTCTCTGAAACTCTCTGACACTCTCTGACAGTCTCAGAAATTCTCTGAAACTCTCTGACACTCTCTGAAATTCTCTGAAACTGTCTGACACTCTCTGACACTCTCTGACACTCTCTGAAGCTCTCTGAAACTCTCTGAAGCTCTCTGACACTCTCTGAAACTCTCTGAAACTCTCTGAAACTCTCTGACACTCTCAGAATCTCTCAGAAGCTCTCTGGAACTCTCTGACAATCTCTGACACTCTCTGAAACTCTGTGACACTCTCTGAAACACTCAGACATTCTCTGACATTCTCAGACACTCTCTGACACTATCTGACACTTTCTAAAACACTCGGACTCTCTGCGAGACACTCTGCAACTCTGTGACACTCTGTGACACTCTCTGACACTCTCTGACACTCTCTGAATCTCTCTGAAACTCTCTGACACTCTGTGACACTCTCTGACACTCTCTGACCCTCTCTGGCACTCTCTGAATCTCTCTGAAACTCCGTGACACGCTCTGACTCTCTCTGAAACTTTCTGACACTCTCTGACACTCTCTGAACATCTCTGAAACTCTCTGAAAATCTCTGAAACTCTCTGACACTCTCTGACTCTCTCTGAAACTCTCAGACACTCTCTGACACTCTCTGAAACTCTCTGACATTCTCTGAAACTCTCTGAACATCTCTGACACTCTCTGAAACTCTCTGACACTCTCTGACACTCTCTGATACTCACTGAAACACTCTGACACTCTGTGACACTCTCAGACACTCTCTGACACTCTCTGACACTTTCTGAAACTCTCTGACACTATCTGACACTTTCTGAATCTCTCGGACACTCTCTGACACTCTCTGACACTCTCTGAAGCTCTCTGAAACTCTCTGAAACTCTGACACTCTCTGAAACTCTCTGAAGCTCTCTGAAACTTTCTGAAACTCTCTGAAGCTCTCTGAAACTCTCTGTAGCTCTCTGAAACTCTCTGAAACTCTCTGACACTCTCTGACAGTCTCAGAAATTCTCTGAAACTCTCTGACACTCTCTGAAACTCTCTGAAACTGTCTGACACTCTCTGACACTCTCTGACACTCTCTGAAGCTCTCTGAAACTCTCTGAAGCTCTCTGACACTCTCTGAAACTCTCTGAAACTCTCTGAAACTCTCTGACACTCTCAGAATCTCTCAGAAGCTCTCTGGAACTCTCTGACAATCTCTGACACTCTCTGAAACTCTGTGACACTCTCTGAAACACTCAGACATTCTCTGACATTCTCAGACACTCTCTGACACTATCTGACACTTTCTAAAACACTCGGACTCTCTGCGAGACACTCTGCAACTCTGTGACACTCTGTGACACTCTCTGACACTCTCTGAATCTCTCTGAAACTCTCTGACACTCTGTGACACTCTCTGACACTCTCTGACCCTCTCTGGCACTCTCTGAATCTCTCTGAAACTCCGTGACACGCTCTGACTCTCTCTGAAACTTTCTGACACTCTCTGACACTCTCTGAACATCTCTGAAACTCTCTGAAAATCTCTGAAACTCTCTGACACTCTCTGAATCTCTCTGAAACTCTCTGACACTCTCTGACACTCTCTGAAACTCTCTGACATTCTCTGAAACTCTCTGAACATCTCTGAAACTCTCTGAAACTCTCTGACACTCTCTGACACTCTCTGATACTCTCTGAAACACTCTGACACTCTGTGACACTCTCAGACACTCTCTGACAATCTCTGACACTTTCTGAAACTCTCTGACACTATCTGACACTTTCTGAATCTCGCGGACACTCTCTGACACTCTCTGACAATCTCTGAAGCTCTCTGAAACTCTCTGACACTCTGTGACACTCTCTGAAACTCTCAGACACTCTCTGAAACTTTCTGACACTCTCTGAAACTCTCTGAAGCTCTCTGAAACTTTCTGAAACTCTCTGACACTCTCAGAAAGTCTCTGAAACACTCTGACACTCTCTGAAACTGTCAGACACTCTCTGACACTCTCTGAAGCTCTCTGAAACTCTCTGACACTCTGTGACACTCTCTGAAACTCTCTGAAACTCTCTGAAACTCTCTGACACTCTCAGAATCTCTCAGAAACTCTCTGGAACTCTCTGACACTCTCTGACACTCACAGATAATTTCTGAAACTCTCTGACACTATCTGACACTTTCTGAAACTCTCTGACACTCTCTGAAACTCTCTGACACTCTGTGACACTCTCTGACACTCTGTGACACTCTCTGACACTCTCTGACCCTCTCTGGCACTCTCTGAATCTCTCTGAAACTCCGTGACACGCTCTGACTCTCTCTGAAACTTTCTGACACTCTCTGACACTCTCTGAACATCTCTGAAACTCTCTGAAAATCTCTGAAACTCTCTGACACTCTCTGACTCTCTCTGAAACTCTCAGACACTCTCTGACACTCTCTGAAACTCTCTGACATTCTCTGAAACTCTCTGAACATCTCTGACACTCTCTGAAACTCTCTGACACTCTCTGACACTCTCTGATACTCACTGAAACACTCTGACACTCTGTGACACTCTCAGACACTCTCTGACACTCTCTGACACTTTCTGAAACTCTCTGACACTATCTGACACTTTCTGAATCTCTCGGACACTCTCTGACACTCTCTGACACTCTCTGAAGCTCTCTGAAACTCTCTGAAACTCTGACACTCTCTGAAACTCTCTGAAGCTCTCTGAAACTTTCTGAAACTCTCTGAAGCTCTCTGAAACTCTCTGTAGCTCTCTGAAACTCTCTGAAACTCTCTGACACTCTCTGACAGTCTCAGAAATTCTCTGAAACTCTCTGACACTCTCTGAAACTCTCTGAAACTGTCTGACACTCTCTGACACTCTCTGACACTCTCTGAAGCTCTCTGAAACTCTCTGAAGCTCTCTGACACTCTCTGAAACTCTCTGAAACTCTCTGAAACTCTCTGACACTCTCAGAATCTCTCAGAAGCTCTCTGGAACTCTCTGACAATCTCTGACACTCTCTGAAACTCTGTGACACTCTCTGAAACACTCAGACATTCTCTGACATTCTCAGACACTCTCTGACACTATCTGACACTTTCTAAAACACTCGGACTCTCTGCGAGACACTCTGCAACTCTGTGACACTCTGTGACACTCTCTGACACTCTCTGAATCTCTCTGAAACTCTCTGACACTCTGTGACACTCTCTGACACTCTCTGACCCTCTCTGGCACTCTCTGAATCTCTCTGAAACTCCGTGACACGCTCTGACTCTCTCTGAAACTTTCTGACACTCTCTGACACTCTCTGAACATCTCTGAAACTCTCTGAAAATCTCTGAAACTCTCTGACACTCTCTGAATCTCTCTGAAACTCTCTGACACTCTCTGACACTCTCTGAAACTCTCTGACATTCTCTGAAACTCTCTGAACATCTCTGAAACTCTCTGAAACTCTCTGACACTCTCTGACACTCTCTGATACTCTCTGAAACACTCTGACACTCTGTGACACTCTCAGACACTCTCTGACAATCTCTGACACTTTCTGAAACTCTCTGACACTATCTGACACTTTCTGAATCTCGCGGACACTCTCTGACACTCTCTGACAATCTCTGAAGCTCTCTGAAACTCTCTGACACTCTGTGACACTCTCTGAAACTCTCAGACACTCTCTGAAACTTTCTGACACTCTCTGAAACTCTCTGAAGCTCTCTGAAACTTTCTGAAACTCTCTGACACTCTCAGAAAGTCTCTGAAACACTCTGACACTCTCTGAAACTGTCAGACACTCTCTGACACTCTCTGAAGCTCTCTGAAACTCTCTGACACTCTGTGACACTCTCTGAAACTCTCTGAAACTCTCTGAAACTCTCTGACACTCTCAGAATCTCTCAGAAACTCTCTGGAACTCTCTGACACTCTCTGACACTCACAGATAATTTCTGAAACTCTCTGACACTATCTGACACTTTCTGAAACTCTCTGACACTCTCTGAAACTCTCTGACACTCTGTGACACTCTCTGAAACTCTCTGATACTCTCTGAAACTCTCTGACACTCTCTGAAACTTTCTGACACTCTCTGAAACTCTCTGAAACTCTCTGATACTCTCAGAATCTCTCAGAAACTCTCTGGAACTCTCTGACACTCTCTCACACACTGTGACACTCTCTGAAACTCTCTGACACTCTCTGACAATCTCAGACACTCTCTGAAACTCACTGACACTCCTTGACACTCTCTGAAACTCTCTGACACTCTCTGAAACTCTCTGACAATCTCTGACTCTCTCTGAAACTCTCTGACACACTCTGACACTCGCAGACACTCTCTGACACTCTCTGACACTTTCTGAAACTCTCTGACACTATCTGACACTTTCTGAATCTCTCGGACACTCTCCGACAATCTCTGACTCTCTCTGACACTCTCTGATACTCTCTGACACTCTCTGAATCTCTCTGAAACTCTCTGACACTCTGTGACACTCTCTGAAACGTTCTGGCACACTCTGACACTCTCTGAAGATCTCTGAATCTCTCTGACATTCTCTGACACTCTCTGAAACTCTGTGACACACTCTGAAACACTCTGACACTCTCTGACACTCTCAGACACTCTCTGACACTCTCAGACACTGTCTGACACTCTCTGACACTCTCTGATACTCTCTGACACTCTCTGAATCTCTCTGAAACTCTGTGACACTCTCTGAAACTTTCTGGCACTCTCTGACACTCTCTGAAGATCTCTCAAACTCTCTGAAAATCTCTGACACTCTCTGAAACTCTGTGATACTCTCTGAAACACTCATACATTCTCTTACATTCTCAGACACTCTCTGACACTATCTGACACTTTCTAAAACACGCGGACTCTCTGCGAGACACTCTCCACCTCTGTGACACTCTGTGACACTCTCTGACACTCTCTGATTCTCTCTGAAACTCTCTGACACTCTGTGACACTCTCTGACACTCTCTGACCCTCTCTGGCACTCTCTGAATCTCTCTGAAACTCCGTGACACGCTCTGACTCTCTCTGAAACTTTCTGACACTCTCTGACACTCTCTGAACATCTCTGAAACTCTCTGAAAATCTCTGAAACTCTCTGACACTCTCTGACTCTCTCTGAAACTCTCAGACTCTCTCTGACACTCTCTGAAACTCTCTGACATTCTCTGAAACTCTCTGAACATCTCTGACACTCTCTGAAACTCTCTGACACTCTCTGACAGTCTCTGATACTCTCTGAAACACTCTGACACTCTGTGACACTCTCAGACACTCTCTGACACTCTCTGACACTTTCTGAAACTCTCTGACACTATCTGACACTTTCTGAATCTCTCGGACACTCTCTGACACTCTCTGACACTCTCTGAAGCTCTCTGAAACTCTCTGAAACTCTGACACTCTCTGAAACTCTCTGAAGCTCTCTGAAACTTTCTGAAACTCTCTGAAGCTCTCTGAAACTCTCTGTAGCTCTCTGAAACTCTCTGAAACTCTCTGACACTCTCTGACAGTCTCAGAAATTCTCTGAAACTCTCTGACACTCTCTGAAACTCTCTGAAACTGTCTGACACTCTCTGACACTCTCTGACACTCTCTGAAGCTCTCTGACACTCTCTGAAACTCTCTGAAACTCTCTGAAACTCTCTGACACTCTCAGAATCTCTCAGAAGCTCTCTGGAACTCTCTGACAATCTCTGACACTCTCTGAAACTCTGTGACACTCTCTGAAACACTCAGACATTCTCTGACATTCTCAGACACTCTCTGACACTATCTGACACTTTCTAAAACACTCGGACTCTCTGCGAGACACTCTGCAACTCTGTGACACTCTGTGACACTCTCTGACACTCTCTGAATCTCTCTGAAACTCTCTGACACTCTGTGACACTCTCTGACACTCTCTGACCCTCTCTGGCACTCTCTGAATCTCTCTGAAACTCCGTGACACGCTCTGACTCTCTCTGAAACTTTCTGACACTCTCTGACACTCTCTGAACATCTCTGAAACTCTCTGAAAATCTCTGAAACTCTCTGACACTCTCTGACTCTCTCTGAAACTCTCTGACACTCTCTGACACTCTCTGAAACTCTCTGAAACTCTCTGACATTCTCTGAAACTCTCTGAACATCTCTGACACTCTCTGAAACTCTCTGACACTCTCTGACACTCTCTGATACTCTCTGAAACACTCTGACACTCTGTGACACTCTCAGACACTCTCTGACAATCTCTGACACTTTCTGAAACTCTCTGACACTATCTGACACTTTTTGAATCTCGCGGACACTCTCTGACACTCTCTGACAATCTCTGAAGCTCTCTGAAACTCTCTGACACTCTGTGACACTCTCTGAAACTCTCAGACACTCTCTGAAACTTTCTGACACTCTCTGAAACTCTCTGAAGTTCTCTGAAACTTTCTGAAACTCTCTGACACTCTCAGAAAGTCTCTGAAACACTCTGACACTCTCTGAAACTGTCAGACACTCTCTGACACTCTCTGAAGCTCTCTGAAACTCTCTGACACTCTGTGACACTCTCTGAAACTCTCTGAAACTCTCTGAAACTCTCTGAAACTCTCTGACACTCTCAGAATCTCTCAGAAGCTCTCTGGAACTCTCTGACACTCTCTGACACTCACAGATAATTTCTGAAACTCTCTGACACTATCTGACACTTTCTGAAACTCTCTGACACTCTCTGAAACTCTCTGACACTCTGTGACACTCTCTGAAACTCTCTGATACTCTCTGAAACTCTCTGACACTCTCTGAAATTTTCTGACACTCTCTGAAACTCTCTGAAACTCTCTGATACTCTCAGAATCTCTCAGAAACTCTCTGGAACTCTCTGACACTCTCTCACACACTGTGACACTCTCTGAAACTCTCTGACACTCTCTGACAATCTCAGACACTCTCAGACACTCTCTGAAACTCACTGACACTCCTTGACCCTCTCTGAAACTCTCTGACACTCTCTGAAACTCTCTGACAATCACTGACTCTCTCTGAAACTCTCTGACACACTCTGACACTCGCAGACACTCTCTGACACTCTCTGACACTTTCTGAAACTCTCTGACACTATCTGACACTTTCTGAATCTCTCGGACACTCTCCGACAATCTCTGACTCTCTCTGACACTCTCTGATACTCTCTGACACTCTCTGAATCTCTCTGAAACTCTCTGACACTCTGTGACACTCTCTGAAACGTTCTGGCACACTCTGACACTCTCTGAAGATCTCTGAATCTCTCTGACATTCTCTGACACTCTCTGAAACTCTGTGACACACTCTGAAACACTCTGACACTCTCTGACACTCTCAGACACTCTCTGACACTCTCAGACACTGTCTGACACTCTCAGACACTGTCTGACACTCTCTGACACTCTCTGATACTCTCTGACACTCTCTGAATCTCTCTGAAACTCTGTGACACTCTCTGAAACTTTCTGGCACTCTCTGACACTCTCTGAAGATCTCTCAAACTCTCTGAAAATCTCTGACACTCTCTGAAACTCTGTGATACTCTCTGAAACACTCATACATTCTCTTACATTCTCAGACACTCTCTGACACTATCTGACACTTTCTAAAACACGCGGACTCTCTGCGAGACACTCTCCAGCTCTGTGACACTCTGTGACACTCTCTGACACTCTCTGATTCTCTCTGAAACTCTCTGACACTCTGTGACACTCTCTGACACTCTCTGACCCTCTCTGGCACTCTCTGAATCTCTCTGAAACTCCGTGACACGCTCTGACTCTCTCTGAAACTTTCTGACACTCTCTGACACTCTCTGAACATCTCTGAAACTCTCTGAAAATCTCTGAAACTCTCTGACACTCTCTGACTCTCTCTGAAACTCTCAGACTCTCTCTGACACTCTCTGAAACTCTCTGACATTCTCTGAAACTCTCTGAACATCTCTGACACTCTCTGAAACTCTCTGACACTCTCTGACAGTCTCTGATACTCTCTGAAACACTCTGACACTCTGTGACACTCTCAGACACTCTCTGACACTCTCTGACACTTTCTGAAACTCTCTGACACTATCTGACACTGTCTGAATCTCTCGGACACTCTCTGACACTCTCTGACACTCTCTGAAGCTCTCTGAAACTCTCTGAAACTCTGACACTCTCTGAAACTCTCTGAAGCTCTCTGAAACTTTCTGAAACTCTCTGAAGCTCTCTGAAACTCTCTGTAGCTCTCTGAAACTCTCTGAAACTCTCTGACACTCTCTGACAGTCTCAGAAATTCTCTGAAACTCTCTGACACTCTCTGAAACTCTCTGAAACTGTCTGACACTCTCTGACACTCTCTGACACTCTCTGAAGCTCTCTGACACTCTCTGAAACTCTCTGAAACTCTCTGAAACTCTCTGACACTCTCAGAATCTCTCAGAAGCTCTCTGGAACTCTCTGACAATCTCTGACACTCTCTGAAACTCTGTGACACTCTCTGAAACACTCAGACATTCTCTGACATTCTCAGACACTCTCTGACACTATCTGACACTTTCTAAAACACTCGGACTCTCTGCGAGACACTCTGCAACTCTGTGACACTCTGTGACACTCTCTGACACTCTCTGAATCTCTCTGAAACTCTCTGACACTCTGTGACACTCTCTGACACTCTCTGACCCTCTCTGGCACTCTCTGAATCTCTCTGAAACTCCGTGACACGCTCTGACTCTCTCTGAAACTTTCTGACACTCTCTGACACTCTCTGAACATCTCTGAAACTCTCTGAAAATCTCTGAAACTCTCTGACACTCTCTGACTCTCTCTGAAACTCTCTGACACTCTCTGAAACTCTCTGAAACTCTCTGACATTCTCTGAAACTCTCTGAACATCTCTGACACTCTCTGAAACTCTCTGACACTCTCTGACACTCTCTGATACTCTCTGAAACACTCTGACACTCTGTGACACTCTCAGACACTCTCTGACAATCTCTGACACTTTCTGAAACTCTCTGACACTATCTGACACTTTTTGAATCTCGCGGACACTCTCTGACACTCTCTGACAATCTCTGAAGCTCTCTGAAACTCTCTGACACTCTGTGACACTCTCTGAAACTCTCAGACACTCTCTGAAACTTTCTGACACTCTCTGAAACTCTCTGAAGCTCTCTGAAACTTTCTGAAACTCTCTGACACTCTCAGAAAGTCTCTGAAACACTCTGACACTCTCTGAAACTGTCAGACACTCTCTGACACTCTCTGAAGCTCTCTGAAACTCTCTGACACTCTGTGACACTCTCTGAAACTCTCTGAAACTCTCTGAAACTCTCTGACACTCTCAGAATCTCTCAGAAGCTCTCTGGAACTCTCTGACACTCTCTGACACTCACAGATAATTTCTGAAACTCTCTGACACTATCTGACACTTTCTGAAACTCTCTGACACTCTCTGAAACTCTCTGACACTCTGTGACACTCTCTGAAACTCTCTGATACTCTCTGAAACTCTCTGACACTCTCTGAAATTTTCTGACACTCTCTGAAACTCTCTGAAACTCTCTGATACTCTCAGAATCTCTCAGAAACTCTCTGGAACTCTCTGACACTCTCTCACACACTGTGACACTCTCTGAAACTTTCTGACACTCTCTGACAATCTCAGACACTCTCAGACACTCTCTGAAACTCACTGACACTCCTTGACACTCTCTGAAACTCTCTGACACTCTCTGAAACTCTCTGACAATCTCTGACTCTCTCTGAAACTCTCTGACACACTCTGACACTCGCAGACACTCTCTGACACTCTCTGACACTTTCTGAAACTCTCTGACACTATCTGACACTTTCTGAATCTCTCGGACACTCTCCGACAATCTCTGACTCTCTCTGACACTCTCTGATACTCTCTGACACTCTCTGAATCTCTCTGAAACTCTCTGACACTCTGTGACACTCTCTGACACTCTCTGAATCTCTCTGAAACTCTCTGACACTCTGTGAAACTCTCTGAAACGTTCTGGCACTCTCTGACACTCTCAGACACTCTCTGACACTCTCAGACACTGTCTGACACTCTCTGACACTCTCTGATACTCTCTGACACTCTCTGAATCTCTCTGAAACTCTGTGACACTCTCTGAAACTTTCTGGCACTCTCTGACACTCTCTGAAGATCTCTGAAACTCTCTGAAAATCCCTGACACTCTCTGAAACTCTGTGACACTCTCTGAAACACTCAGACATTCTCTGACATTCTCAGACACTCTCTGACACTATCTGACACTTTCTAAAACACGCGGACTCTCTGCGAGACACTCTGCAACTCTGTGACACTCTGTGACACTCTCTGACACTCTCTGAATCTCTCTGAAACTCTCTGACACTCTGTGACACTCTCTGACACTCTCTGACCCTCTCTGGCACTCTCTGAATCTCTCTGAAACTCCGTGACACGCTCTGACTCTCTCTGAAACTTTCTGACACTCTCTGACACTCTCTGAACATCTCTGAAACTCTCTGAAAAACTCTGAAACTCTCTGACACTCTCTGACACTCTCTGAAACTCTCTGACATTCTCTGAAACTCTCTGACACTCTGTGACACTCTCAGACACTCTCTGACACTCTCTGACACTTTCTGAAACTCTCTGACACTCTCTGACACTTTCTGAAACTCTCTGACACTCTCTGACACTTTCTGAAAAACTCTGAAACTCTCTGACACTCTCTGAAAAACTCTGAAACTCTCTGTAACTCTGACACTCTCTGACACTCTCTGATACTCTCTGAAACACTCTGACACTCTGTGACACTCTCAGACACTCTCTGACACTCTCTGACACTTTCTGAAACTCTCTGACACTCTCTGACACTTTCTGAATCTCTCGGACACTCTCTGACACTCTCTGACACTCTCTGAAGCTCTCTGAAACTCTCTGACACTCTGTGACACTCTCTGAAACTCTCTGACACTCTCTGAAACTTTCTGACACTCTCTGAAACTCTCTGAAGCTCTCTGAAACTTTCTGAAACTCTCTGACACTCTCTGACACTCTCAGAAAGTCTCTGAAACACTCTGACACTCTCTGAAACTGTCAGACACTCTCTGACACTCTCTGAAGCTCTCTGAAACTCTCTGACACTCTGTGACACTCTCTGAAACTCTTTGAAACTCTCTGAACCTCTCTGACACTCTCAGAATCTCTCAGAAGCTCTCTGGAACTCTCTGACACTCACAGATAATTTCTGAAACTCTCTGACACTATCTGACACTTTCTGAAACTCTCTGACACTCTCTGAAACTCTCTGACACTCTGTGACACTCTCTGAAACTCTCTGATACTCTCTGAAACTCTCTGACACTCTCTGAAACTTTCTGACACTCTCTGAAACTCTCTGAAACTCTCTGATACTCTCAGAATCTCTCAGAAACTCTCTGGAACTCTCTGGCACTCTCTCACACTCTGTGACACTCTCTGAAACTCTCTGACACTCTCTGACATTCTCAGAGACTCTCAGACACTCTCTGAAACTCTCTGACACTCCCTGACACTCTCTGAAACTCTCTGACACTCTCTGACACTCTCTGAAACTCTCTGAAACTCTCTGACAATCTCTGACACTATCAGACACTCTCTGACACTCTCTGACACTTTCTGAAACTCTCTGACACTATCTGACACTTTCTGAATCTCTCGGACAATCTCCGACAATCTCTGACTCTCTCTGACACTCTCTGATACTCTCTGACACTCTCTGAATCTCTCTGAAACTCTCTGACACTCTGTGAAACTCTCTGAAACGTTCTGGCACTCTCTGACACTCTCTGAAGATCTCTGAATCTCTCTGAAATTCTCTGACACTCTCTGACACTCTCTGATACTCTCTGACACTCACTGAATCTCTCTGAAACTCTCTGACACTCTGTGACACTCTCTGACACTCTCTGACCCTCTCTGGCACTCTCTGAATCTCTCTGAAACTCCGTGACACGCTCTGACTCTCTCTGAAACTCTCAGACACTCTCTGAAACTCTCTGACACTCTCTGACACTCTCTGATACTCTCTGAAACCCTCTGACACTCTGTGACACTCTCAGACACTCTCTGACACACTCTGACACTTTCTGAAACTCTCTGACACTATCTGACACTTTCTGAATCTCTCAGACACTCTCTGGCAATCTCTGACACTCTCTGAAGCTCTCTGAAACTCTCTGACACTCTGTGACACTCTCTGAAACTCTCTGACACTCTCTGAAACTTTCTGAAACTCTCTGACACTCTCTGACACTCTCAGAAAGTCTCTGAAACACTCTGACACTCTCTGAAACTGTCAGACACTCTCTGACACTCTCTGAAGCTCTCTGAAACTCTCTGACACTCTGTGAAACTCTCTGAAACTCTCTGAAACTCTCTGACACTCTCAGAATCTCTCAGAAGCTCTCTGGAACTCTCTGACACTCTCTGACACTCACAGATAATTTCTGAAACTCTCTGACACTATTTGACACTTTCTGAAGCTCTCTGACACTCTCTGACACTCTCTGACACTCTCTGAAACTCTCTGACTCTGACTGACACTCTGTGGCACTCTCTGAAACTCTCTGACACTCTCTGACACTCTCCGAAACTCTCTGACTCTCACTGACACTCTGTGACACTCTCTGAATCTCTCTGGCACTCTCTGACACTCTCTGACACACTCTGAAACTCTTCGACACTCTCTGACAGTCTCAGATGCTCTCTGACACTCTCTGAAACTCTCTGACACTCTCTGAAATTCTCTGACACTCTCTGACCCTCCCTGGCACTCTCTGAATCTCTCTGAAGCTCTCTGGCACTCTCTGACAATCTCTGAAGATCTCTGAAACTCTCTGAAAATCTCTGACACTCGCTGAAACTCTGTGACACTCTCTGAAACACTCTGGCCCTCTCTGACACTCTCCGACACACTCAGAATCTGTCAGAAACTCTCAGGCACTCTCTGACACTCTCACAAATGTCTCTGAATCTCTCTGACACTTTCTGAAACTCTCTGACACTTTCTGAATCTCTCGGACACTCTCAGACACTCTCTGACACTTTCTGAAACTCTCTGACACTATCTGACTCTTTCTGAATCTCTCAGACACACTCCGACACACTCAGAAAATCTCAGAAACTCTCTGGCACTCTCTGACACTCTCAGAAAGTCTCTGAAATTCTCTGACACTCTGAAACTCTCTGAAACTGTCTGAAACTCTCTGACACTCTCTGACACTCTCTGAAGCTCTCTGAAACTCTCTGACACTCTGTGACAATCTCTGAAACTCTCTGACACTCTCTGAAACTCTCTGACACTCTTGAAACTTTCTGAAACTCTCTGAAACTCTCTGAAACTCTCTGACACACTCTGAAACTTACTGACACTCTCTGAAACTCTCTGACACTCTCTGACAATCTCAGACACTCTCAGACACTCTCTGAAACTCTCTGAAAATCTCTGACAATCCCTGACACTCTCTGACACTCTCTGACACTCTCTGACACTCTCTGAAACTCTCTGAAACTCTCTGACACTCTCTGACACTCTCAGACGCTCTCTGACACTCTCTGACACTTTCTGAAACTCTCTGACACTATCTGACACTTTCTGAATCTTTCGGACACTCTCTGACAATCTCTGACTCTCTCTGTCACTCTCTGATACTCTCTGACACTCTCTGAATCTCTCTGAAACTCTCTGACACTCTGTGACACTCTCTGAAACGTTCTGGCACTCTCTGACACTCTCTGAAGATCTCTGAAACTCTCTGAAAATCTCTGACAATCTCTGATACTCTGTGCCACACTCTGAAACACTCTGACACTCTCCGACACACTCAGAAACTGTCAGAAACTCTCAGGCACTCTCTGACACTCTCAGAAAGTCACTGAATCTCTCTGACACTCTCGGAAACTCTCTGACACACTCTGACACTCTCTGAAACTCTTTGACACTCTTTGGCACTCTCACACACTGTCTGACTCTCTGTGAAACTCTCTGAAACTCTCTGAAACTCTCTGACACTCTCTGACACTCCCTGACACTCTCTGAAGCTCTCTGAAACTCTCTGACACTCTCTGACACACTCTGAAACTCTCTGAAACTCTGTGACACTCTCTGAAACTTTCTGACACTCTCTGAAACTCTCTGACACTCCCTGACACTCTCTGAAACTCTCTGAAACTCGCTGACACTCTCTGACACTCTCTGAAACTCTGTGACGCACTCTGAAACACTCTGACACTCTCTGACACTCTCAGACACTCTCTGACACTCGCTGACACTTTCTGAAACTCTCTGAAACTATCTGACACTTTCTGAAACTCTCGGAAACTCTCTGACACACTCTGCAGCTCTGTGAATCTCTCTAACACTCTGTGACACTCTCAGACACTCTCTGACACATTCTGAAACTCTCTGACACTATGTGACACTTTCTGAATCTCTCGGTGACTCTCTGACAATCCCTGACTCTCTCTGACACTCTCTGATACTCTCTGACACTCTCTGAATCTCTCTGAAACTCTCTGAAACTCTGTGACACTCTCTGAAACTTTCTGGCACTCTCTGACACTCTCTGACACTCTCTGAAGATCTCTGAAACACTCTGAAAATCTCTGACACTCTCTGAAACTCTGTGAAACTCTCTGAAACACTCAGACACTCTCTGACACTCTGAGACACTCTCTGACACTATCTGACACTTTCTGAAACTCTCGGACACTCTCTGACTCACTCTGCAACTGTGCGACACTCTGTGACACTCTCTGACACTTTCTGAAACTCTCTGACACTATCTGACACTTTCTGAATCTCTCAGACACACTCCGACACCCTCAGAAAATCTCAGAAACTCTCTGGCACTCTCTGACACTCTCAGAAAGTCTCTGAAACTCGCTGATACTCCGAAACTCTCTGAAACTGTCTGGCACTCTCTGACACTCTCTGAAGCTCTCTGAAACTCTCTGACACTCTGTGACAATCTCTGAAACTCTCTGACTCTCTCTGAAACTCTCTGACTCTCTTGAAATTTTCTGAAACTCTCTGAAACTCTCTGACACTCTCTGAAACTTTCTGACACTCTCTGAAACTCTCTGACACTCCGTGACACTCACTGAAACTTTCTGAAACTCTCTGACACTCTCCAAATCTCTCAGAAGCTCTCTGGAACTCTCTGACACACTCTCACACTCTGTGACACTCTCTGAAACTCTCTGACAATCCCTGAAACTCTCTGAAACTCTCTGAAACTCTCTGACACTCTCTGAAACTCTCTGACAATCCCTGACACTCTCTGAAACTCTCTGACAATCCCTGACACTCTCTGAAACTCTCTGAAACTCTCTGACACTCTCTGACACTCTCAGACACTCTCTGACACTCTCTGACACTTTCTGAAACTCTCTGACACTATCTGACACTTTCTGTATATTTCGGACACTCTCTGACAATCTCTGACACTCTCTGACACTCTCTGATACTCTCTGACACTCTCTGAATCTCTCTGAAACTCTCTGACACTCTGTGACACTCTCTGATACGTTCTGGCACTCTCTGACACTCTCTGAAACTCTGTGAAACTCGCTGACAATCTCTGACACTCTCTGAAACTCTGTGACGCACTCTGAAACACTCTGACACTCTCTGACACTCTCAGACACTCTCTGACACTCTCTGACACTTTCTGAAACTCTCAAACTATCTGACACTTTCTGAAACTCTCGGAAACTCTCTGACGCACTCTGCAACTCTGTGAAACTCTCTGACACTCTGTGACACTCTCAGACACTCTCTGACACTTTCTGAAAATCTCTGACACTATGTGACAATTTCTGAATCTCTCGGTCACTCTCTGACAATCTCTGACTCTCTCTGACACTCTCTGATACTCTCTGACACTCTCTGAATCTCTCTGAAACTCTCTGAAACACTCTGAAAATCTCTGACACTCTCTGAAACTCTGTGAAACTCTCTGAAACACTCAGACACTCTCTGACACTCTCAGACACTCGCTGACACTATCTGACACTTTCTGAAACTCTCCGACAATCTCAGACACTCTCAGACACTCTCTGAAACTCTCTGAAAATCTCTGACAATCCCTGACACTCTCTGAAACTCTCTGACTCTCTCTGACTCTCTCTGAAACTCTCTGACACTCTCTGACACTCTCAGACACTCTCTGACACTTTCTGAAACTCTCTGACACTATCTGACACTTTCTGAATCTTTCGGACACTCTCTGACAATCTCTGACTCTCTCTGACACTCTCTGATACTCTCTGACACTCTTTGAATCTCTCTGAAACTCTATGACACTCTGTGACACTCTTTGAAACGTGCTGGCACACTCTGACACTCTCTGAAAATCTCTGACATTCTCTGAAACTCTGTGAAACTCTCTGAAACACTCAGACACTCTCTGACACTCTCAGACACTCTCTGACACTATCTGACACTTTCTGAAACTCTCGGACAATCTCTGACTCACTCTGCAACTGTGTGAATCTCTGTGATACTCTCTGACACTGTCTGAAACTCTCAGAATCTCTCTGACACTCTCTGACTCTCTGTGACACTCTCTGACACTCTCGGACACTCTCTAAAACTCTCAGAACATCTCTGACACTCTTTGAAGCTCTCTGAATCTCTCTGACATTCTCTGACTCTCTCTGACTCTCTCTGAAACTCTCTGATACACTGTGACACTCTCAGACATTCTCTGACACTCTCTGACACTTTCTGAAACTCTCTGACACTCTCTGACACTTTCTGAATCTCTCGGACACTCTCTGACACTCTCCGACACTTTCTGAAACTCTCTGACACTATCTGACACTTTCTGAATCTCTCAGACACACTCCGACACACTCAGAAAATCTCAGAAACTCTCTGGCACTCTGAAACTGTCTGAAACTGTCTGACACTCTCTGAAGCTTTCTGACACTCTCTGAAGCTCTCTGAAACTCTCTGACACTCTGTGACAATCTCTGAAACTCTCTGACACTCTCTGAAACTCTCTGACACTCTTGAAACTTTCTGAAACTCTCTGAAACGCTCTGAAACTCTCTGACACTCTCTGAAACTTTCTGACACTCTCTGAAACTCTCTGACACTCCGTGAAACTCTCTG
Source organism: Heterodontus francisci (assembly GCF_036365525.1). NCBI lineage: Eukaryota > Metazoa > Chordata > Chondrichthyes > Heterodontiformes > Heterodontidae > Heterodontus > Heterodontus francisci. Next base: position 53,217,314 of record NC_090404.1, on the reverse strand, counting down.
AAACTCTCTGAAACTCTATAACACTCTCAGAATTTCTCAGAAGCTCTCTGGAACTCTCTGACACAGTCTCACACTCTGTGACACTCTCTGAAACTCTCTGACAATCTCAGACACTCTCAGACACTCTCTGAAACTCTCTGAAAATCTCTGACAATCCCTGACACTCTCTGAAACTCTCTGACTCTCTCTGACTCTCTCTGAAACTCTCTGACACTCTCAGACACTCTCTGACACTCTCTGAATCTCTCTGAAACTCTATGACACTCTGTGACACTCTTTGAAACGTTCTGGCACTCTCTGACACTCTCTGAAGATCTCTGAAACTCTGAAAATCTCTGACAATCTCTGAAACTCTGTGCCACACTCTGAAACACTCTGACACTCTCTGACACTCTCAGACACTCTCTGACACTCTCTGACACTTTCTGAAACTCTCTGAAACTATCTGACTCTTTCTGAAACTCTCGGACACTCTCTGACACACTTTGCAACTCTGTGACACTCTCTGACACTCTCTGACACTCTCAGACACACTCTGACACTCTCTGACGCTCTCTGATACTCTCTGACACTCTCTGAATCTCTCTGAAACTCTCTGACACTCTGTGACACTCTCTGAAACTTTCCGGCACACTCTGACACTCTCTGAAGATCTCTGAAACTCTCTGAAAATCTCTGACACTCTCTGAAACTCTGTGACGCTCTCTGAAACACTCAGACACTCTCTGACATTCTCAGACACTCTCTGACACTATCTGACACTCTGTGACACTCTGTGAAACTCTGTGACACTCTCTGACACTCTCTGAATCTCTCTGAAACTCTCTGACACTCTGTGACACTCTGTGACACTCTGTGACACTCTCTGGCACTCTCTGAATCTCTCTGAAACTCCGTGACACGCTCTGACTCGCTCTGAAACTTTCTGACACTCTCTGAAACTCTCTGAACATCACTGAAACTCTCTGAAAATCTCTGAAACTCTCAGACACTCTCTGACATTCTCTGAAACTGTCTGACACTCTCTGACACTCTCTGACTCTCTCTGAAGCTCTCTGAAACTCTCTGAAACTCTTTGACACTCTCTGAAACTGTCTGAAACTCTCTGAAACTCTCTGACACTCTCAGAATCTCTCAGAAGCTCTCTGACTCTTTCTGACACTCTGTGACACTCTCTGAAACTCTCTGACTCTCTCTGACACTCTCTGACACTCTCTGAAACTCTCTGACTCTCACTGATACTCTGTGACACTCTCTGAATCTCTCTGGCACTCTCTGACACTCTCTGACACACTCTGAAATTCTCTGACTCTCTCTGACACTCTCAGACACTCTCTGACACTCTCTGACACTCTCTGATACTCTCTGACACACTCTGAATCTCTCTGAAACTTTCTGGCACTCTCTGACACTCTCTGAACTCTGTGAAACTCTCTGACACACTCTGACTCTCTTTGAAACTCTCTGACACTATCTTACACTTTCTGAATCTCTCTGACACTATCTGACACTTTCTGAATCTCTCGGACACTCTCTGACACTCTCTGACACTTTCTGAAACGCTCAGACACTATCTGACACTTTCTGAATCTCTCAGACACACTGCGACACACTCAGAAAATCTCAGAAACTCTCTGGCACTCTCTGACACTCTCTGAAACTCTCTGAAACTGTCTGACACTCTCTGACACTCTCTGACACTCTCTGAAGCTCTCTGAAACTCTCTGACACTCTGTGACACTCTCTGACACTCTCTGACACTCTCTGACACTCTCTGAAACTCTCTGACAATCTCTGAAACTTTCTGACACTCTCTGAAACTCTCTGAAACTCTCTGATACTCTCAGAATATCTCAGAAGCTCTCTGGAACTTTCTGACACTCTCTCACACTCTGTGACACTCTCTGAAACTCTCTGACACTCTCTGACAATCTCAGACTCTCTCAGACACTCTCTGACACTGTCTGACACTCTCTGACACTCTCTGACACTCTCTGACACTCTCTGATACTCTCTGACACTCTCCGAATCTCTCTGAAACTCTCTGACACTCTGTGACACTCTCTGAAACTTTCTGGCACTCTCTGACACTCTCTGAAGTTCTCTGTAACTCTCTGAAAATCTCTGACACTCTCTGAAATTCTGTGACACTCTCTGAAACATTCAGACATTCTCTGACACTCTCAGACACTCTCTGACACTATCTGACACTTTCTGAAACTCTCGGACTCTCTGCGAGACACTCTGCAACTCTGTGACACTCTGTGACACTCTCTGACACTCTCTGACACTCTCTGAATCTCTCCGAAACTCTCTGACACTCTCTGACACTCTCTGACACCCTCTGACACTCTCTGACACTCTATGGCACTCTCTGAATCTCTCTGAAACTCCGTGACACGCTCTGACTCTCACTGAAACTTTCTGAAACTCTCTGACACGCTACGAACATCTCTGAAACTCTCTGAAACTCTCTGACACTCTCAGAATCTCTCAGAAGCTCTCTGGAACTCTCTGACAATCTCTGACACACACAGATAATTTCTGAAACTCTCTGACACTATCTGACACTTTCTGAAACTCTCTGACACTCTCTGACACTCTCTGACACTCTCTGAATCTCTCTGACTCTGACTGACACTCTGTGACACTCTCTGAAACTCTCTGACTCTCTCTGACACTCTCTGACACTCTCTGAAACTCTCTGACACTCTCAGACACTCTGTGACACTCTCTGAATCTCTCTGGCACTCTCTGACACTCTCTGACACACTCTGAAATTCTCTGACACTCTCTGACACTCTCAGACACTCTCTGACACTCTCTGACACTCTCTGATACTCTCTGACACTCTCTGACACTCTCTGAATCTCTCTGAAACTTTCTGGCACTCTCTGACACTCTCTGAAGATCTCTGAAACTCTCTGAAAATATCTGACACTCTCTGAACTCGGTGAAACTCTCTGACACACTGACTCTCTTTGAAACTCTCTGACACTATCTGACACTTTCTGAATCTCTCTGACACTATCTGACACTTTCTGACTCTCTCGGACACTCTCTGACACTCTCTGACACTATCTGAAACGCTCAGACACTATCTGACACTTTCTGAATCTCTCAGACACACTGCGACACACTCAGAAAATCTCAGAAACTCTCTGGCACTCTCTGACACTCTCTGAAACTCTCTGAAACTCTCTGAAACTCTCTGAAACTCTCTGAAACTGTCTGACACTCTCTGACACTCTCTGACACTCTCTGAAGCTCTCTGAAACTCTCTGAAACTCTGTGACACTCTCTGACACTCTCTGAAACTCTCTGACACTCTCTGAAACTTTCTGACACACTCTGAAACTATCTGAAACTCTCTGATACTCTGAGAATCTCTCAGAAGCTCTCTGGAACTTTCTGACACTCTCTCACACTCTGTGACACTCTCTGAAACTCTCTGACACTCTCTGACAATCTCAGACACTCTCAGACACTCTCTGAAACTCTCTGAAACTCTCTGACACTCCCTGACACTCTCTGAAACTCTCTGACACTCTCTGACACTCTCTGACTCTCTCTGACACTCTCTGATACTCTCTGACACTCTCTGAATCTCTCTGAAACTCTCTGACACCCTGTGACACACTCTGACACGTTCTGGCACTCTCCGACACTCTCTGAAGATCTCTGAAACACTCTGAAAATCTCTGACACTCTCTGAAACTCTGTGACACACTCTGAAACACTCTGACACTCTCTGACACGCTCAGACACTCTCTGACACTCTCTGACACTTTCTGAAACTCGCTGAAACTATCTGACACTTTCTGAAACACTCGGACACTCTCTGACGCACTCTGCAACTCTGTGACACTCTCTGACACTCTCTGACACTGTCTGACACTCTCTGACACTCTCTGACACGCTCTGACACTCTCTGATACTCTCTGACACTCTCTGAATCTCTCTGAAACTCTCTGGCACTCTGTGACACTCTCTGAAACTTTCTGGCACTCTCTGACACTCTATGAAGATCTCTATAACTCTCTGAAAATCTCTGACACTCTCTGAAGTTCTGTGACACTCTCTGAAACACTCAGACATTCTCTGACACTCTCAGACACTCTCTGACACTATCTGACACTTTCTGAAACTCTCGGACTCTCTGCGAGACACTCTGCAACTCTGTGACACTCTGTGACACTCTCTGACACTCTCTGACACTCTCTGAATCTCTCTGAAACTCTCTGACACTCTCTGGCACTCTCTGACACTCTCTGACACTCTATGGCACTCTCTGAATCTCTCTGAAACTCCGTGACACGCTCTGACTCTCACTGAAACTTTCTGAAACTCTCTGACACTCTACGAACATCTCTGAAGCTCTCTGGAACTCTCTGACAATCTCTGACACTCACAGATAATTTCTGAAACTCTCTGACACTATCTGACACTTTCTGAAACTCTCTGACACTCTCTGACACTCTCTGACACTCTCTGAAACTCTCTGACTCTGACTGACACTCTGTGACACTCTCTGAAACTCTCTGACTCTCTCTGACACTCTCTGACACTCTCTGAAACTCTCTGACTCTCACTGACACTCTGTGACACTCTCTGAATCTCTCTGGCACTCTCTGACACTCTCTGACACACTCTGAAATTCTCTGACACTCTCTGACACTCTCAGACACTCTCTGACACTCTCTGACACTCTCTGATACTCTCTGACACTCTCTGAAACTCTCTGAAACTTTCTGGCACTCTCTGACACTCTCTGAAGATCTCTGAAACTCTCTGAAAATCTCTGACACTCTCTGAACTCTGTGAAACTCTCTGACACACTCTGACTCTCTTTGAAACTCTCTGACACTATCTGACACTTTCTGAATCTCTCTGACACTATCTGACACTTTCTGAACCTCTCGGACACTCTCTGACACTCTCTGACACTTTCTGAAACGCTCAGACACTATCTGACACTTTCTGAATCTCTCAGACACACTGCGACACACTCAGAAAATCTCAGAAACTCTCTGGCACTCTCTGACACTCTCTGAAACTCTCTGAAACTCTCTGACACTCTCTGAAACTCTCTGAAACTGTCTGACACTCTCTGACACTCTCTGACACTCTCTGAAGCTCTCTGAAACTCTCTGACACTCTGTGACACTCTCTGACACTCTCTGACACTCTCTGAAACTCTCTGACAGTCTCTGAAACTTTCTGACACTCTCTGAAACTCTCTGAAACTCTCTGATACTCTCAGAATCTCTCAGAAGCTCTCTGGAACTTTCTGACACTCTCTCACACTCTGTGACACTCTCTGAAACTCTCTGACACTCTCTGACAATCTCAGACACTCTCAGACTCTTTCTGAAACTCTCTGAAACTCTCTGACACTCCCTGACACTCTCTGAAACTCTCTGACACCATCTGACACTCTCTGACACTCTCTGAAACTCTCTGACACTCTCTGACTCTCTCTGAAACTCTCTGACACTCTCTGACACTCTCAGACACTCTCTGACACTCTCTGACACTTTCTGAAACTCTCTGACACTATCTGACACTTTCTGAATCTCTCGGACACTCTCTGACACTCTCTGACTCTCTCTGACACTCTCTGATACTCTCTGACACTCTCTGAATCTCTCTGAAACTCTCTGACACTCTGTGACACACTCTGAAACGTTCTGGCACTCTCCGACACTCTCTGAAGATCTCCGAAACTCTCTGAAAATCTCTGACACTCTCTGAAACTCTGTGACACACTCTGAAACACTCTGACACTCTCTGACACGCTCAGACACTCTCTGACACTCTCTGACACTTTCTGAAACTCTCTGAAACTATCTGACAATTTCTGAAACTCTCGGACACTCTCTGACTCACTCTGCAACTCTGTGACACTCTCTGACACTCTCTGACACTGTATGACACTCTCTGACACTCTCTGACACTCTCTGACACTCTCTGACACTCTCTGATACTCTCTGACACTCTCTGAATCTCTCTGAAACTCTCTGACACTCTGTGACACTCTCTGAAACTTTCTGGCACTCTCTGACACTCTATGAAGATCTCTATAACTCTCTGAAAATCTCTGACACTCTCTGAAGTTCTGTGACACTCTCTGAAACACTCAGACATTCTCTGACACTCTCAGACACTCTCTGACACTATCTGACACTTTCTGAAACTCTCGGACTCTCTGCGAGACACTCTGCAACTCTGTGACACTCTGTGACACTCTGTGACACTCTGTGACACTCTCTGAATCTCTCTGAAACTCTCTGACACTCTCTGACACTCTCTGACACTCTCTGACACTCTATGGCACTCTCTGAATCTCTCTGAAACTCTCTGACACTCTCAGAATCTCTCAGAAGCTCTCTGGAACTCTCTGACAATCTCTGACACTCACAGATAATTTCTGAAACTCTCTGACACTATCTGACACTTTCTGAAACTCTCTGACACTCTCTGACACTCTCTGAAACTCTCTGACTCTGACTGACACTCTGTGACACTCTCTGAAACTCTCTGACTCTCTCTGACACTCTCTGACACTCTCTGAAAATCTCTGACTCTCACTGACACTCTGTGACACTCTCTGAATCTCTCTGGCACTCTCTGACACTCTCTGACACACTCAGAAATTCTCTGACACTCTCTGACACTCTCAGACACTCTCTGACACTCTCTGATACTCTCTGACACTCTCTGAATCTCTCTGAAACTTTCTGGCACTCTCTGACACTCTCTGACACTCTCTGACAATCTCTGATGCTCTCTGACACTCTCTGACACTCTCTGAATCTCTCTGAAACTTTCTGGCACTCTCTGACACTCTCTGAAGATCTCTGAAACTCTCAGAATCTCTCTGACACTCTCTGAACTCTGTGAAACTCTCTGACACACTCTGACTCTCTTTGAAACTCTCTGACACTATCTGACACTTTCTGAATCTCTCTGACACTATCTGACACTTTCTGAATCTCTCGGACACTCTCTGACACTCTCTGACACTTTCTGAAACGCTCAGACACTATCTGACACCTTCTGAATCTCTCAGACACACTGCGACACACTCAGAAAATCTCAGAAACTCTCTGGCACTCTCTGACACTCTCTGAAACTCTCTGAAACTCTCTGACACTCTCTGAAACTCTCTGAAACTGTCTGACACTCTCTGACACTCTCTGGCACCCTCTGAAGCTCTCTGAAACTCTCTGACACTCTGTGACACTCTCTGACACTCTCTGACACTCTCTGAAACTCTCTGACAATCTCTGAAACTTTCTGACACTCTCTGAAACTATCTGAAACTCTCTGATACTCTCAGAATCTCTCAGAAGCTCTCTGGAACTTTCTGACACTCTCTCACACTCTGTGACACTCTCTGAAACTCTCTGACACTCTCTGACAATCTCAGACACTCTCAGACACTCTCTGACACTCTCTGAAACTCTCTGACACTCTGTGACACACTCTGAAACGTTCTGGCACTCTCCGACACTCTCTGAAGATCTCTGAAAGTCTCTGAAAATCTCTGACACTCTCTGAAACTCTGTGACACACTCTGAAACACTCTGACACTCTCTGACACGCTCAGACACTCTCTGACACTCTCTGACACTTTCTGACACTCTCTGAATCTATCTGACACTTTCTGAAACACTCGGACACTCTCTGACGCACTCTGCAACTCTGTGACACTCTCTGACACTCTCTGACACTGTCTGACACTCTCTGACGCTCTCTGACACTCTCTGACACTCTCTGATACTCTCTGACACTCTCTGAATCTCTCTGAAACTTTCTGACACTCTGTGACATTCTCTGAAACTTTCAGGCACTCTCTGACACTCTATGAAGATCTCTATAACTCTCTGAAAATCTCTGACACTCTCTGATGTTCTGTGACACTCTCTGAAACACTCAGACATTCTCTGACACTCTCAGACACTCTCTGACACTATCTGACACTTTCTGAAACTCTCGGACTCTCTGCGAGACACTCTGCCACTCTGTGACACTCTGTGACACTCTCTGACACTCTCGGACACTCTCTGAATCTCTCTGAAACTCTCTGACACTCTCTGACACTCTCTGACACTCTATGGCACTCTCTGAATCTCTCTGAAACTCCGTGACACGCTCTGACTCTCACTGAAACTTTCTGAAACTCTCTGACACTCTACGAACATCTCTGAAACTCTCTGAAACTCTCTGAAATTGTCTGACACTCTCTGACACTCTCTGACACTCTCTGAAGCTCTCTGAAACTCTCTGACACTCTGTGACACTCTCTGACACTCTCTGACACTCTCTGAAACTCTCTGACACTCTCTGAAACGTTCTGACACTCTCTGAAACTATCTGAAACTCTCTGATACTCTCAGAATCTCTCAGAAGCTCTCTGGAACTTTCTGACACTCTCTCACACTCTGTGACACTCTCTGAAACTCTCTGACACTCTCTGACAATCTCAGACACTCTCAGACACACTCTGAAACTCTCTGAAACTCTCTGACACTCCCAGACACTCTCTGAAACTCTCTGACACTCTCTGACACTCTCTGACACTCTCTGAAACTCTCTGACACTCTGTGACACACTCTGAAACGTTCTGGCACTCTCCGACACTCTCTGAAGATCTCTGAAACTCTCTGAAAATCTCTGACACTCTCTGAAACTCTGTGACACACTCTGAAACACTCTGACACTCTCTGACACGCTCAGACACTCTCTGACACTCTCTGACACTTTCTGAAACTCTCTGAATCTATCTGACACTTTCTGAAACACTCGGACACACTCTGACGCACTCTGCAACTCTGTGACACTCTCTGACACTCTCTGACACTGTCTGACACTCTCTGACGCTCTCTGACACTCTCTGACACTCTCTGATACTCTCTGACACTCTCTGAATCTCTCTGAAACTTTCTGACACTCTGTGACATTCTCTGAAACTTTCTGGCACTCTCTGACACTCTATGAAGATCTCTATAACTCTCTGAAAATCTCTGACACTCTCTGAAGTTCTGTGACACTCTCTGAAACATTCAGACATTCTCTGACACTCTCAGACACTCTCTGACACTATCTGACACTTTCTGAAACTCTCGGACTCTCTGCGAGACACTCTGCAACTCTGTGACACTCTGTGACACTCTCTGACACTCTCTGACACTCTCTGAATCTCTCTGAAACTCTCTGACACTCTCTGACACTCTCTGACACTCTCTGACACTCTATGGCACTCTCTGAATCTCTCTGAAACTCCGTGACACGCTCTGACTCTCACTGAAACTTTCTGAAACTCTCTGACACTCTACGAACATCTCTGAAACTCTCTGAAACTCTCTGACACTCTCAGAATCTCTCAGATAATTTCTGAAACTCTCTGACACTATCTGACACTTTCTGAAACTCTCTGACACTCTCTGACAATCTCTGAAACTCTCTGAAACTCTCTGACTCTGACTGACACTCTGTGACACTCTCTGAAACTCTCTGACTCTCTCTGACACTCTCTGACACTCTCTGAAACTCTCTGACTCTCACTGACACTCTGTGACACTCTCTGAATCTCTCTGGCACTCTCTGACACTCTCTGACACACTCTGAAATTCTCTGACACTCTCTGACACTCTCAGACACTCTCTGACACTCTCTGACACTCTCTGATACTCTCTGACACTCTCTGAATCTCTCTGAAACTTTCTGGCACTCTCTGGCACTCTCTGAAGATCTCTGAAACTCTGAAAATCTCTGACACTCTCTGAAACTCTCTGAAACTCTCTGATACTCTCAGAATCTTTCAGAAGCTCTCTGGAACTTTCTGACACTCTCTCACACTCTGTGACACTCTCTGAAACTCTCCGACACTCTCTGACAATCTCAGACACTCTCAGACACTCTCTGACACTCTCTGAAACTCTCTGACACTCTCTGACTCTCTCTGAAACTCTCTGACACTCTCTGACACTCTCAGACACTCTCTGACACTCTCTGACACTTTCTGAAACTCTCTGACACTATCTGACACTTTCTGAATCTCTCTGACACTATCTGACACTTTCTGAATCTCTCGGACACTCACTGACACTCTCTGACACTTTCTGAAACGCTCAGACACTATCTGACACCTTCTGAATCTCTCAGACACACTGCGACACACTCAGAAAATCTCAGAAACTCTCTGGCACTCTCTGACACTCTCTGAAACTCTCTGAAACTCTCTGACACTCTCTGAAACTCTCTGAAACTGTCTGACTCTCTGACACTCTTTGACACTCTCTGAAGCTCTCTGAAACTCTCTGACACTCTGTGAGACTCTCCGACACTCTCTGACACTCTCTGAAACTCTCTGAAACTCTCTGATACTCTCAGAATCTCTCAGAAGCTCTCTGGAACTTTCTGACACTCTCTCACACTCTGTGGCACTCTCTGAAGCTCTCTGACACTCTCTGACAATCTCAGACACTCTCAGACACTCTCTGAAACTCTCTGAAACTCTCTGACACTCCCTGACACTCTCTGAAACTCTCTGACACTCTCTGCCACTCTCTGACACTCTCTGACACTATCTGAAACTCTCTGACACTCTCTGACTCTCTCTGAAACTCTCTGACACTCTCTGACACTCTCAGACACTCTCTGGCACTCTCTGACACTTTATGAAACTCTCTGACACTATCTGACACTTTCTGAATCTCTCGGACACTCTCTGACACTCTCTGACTCTCTCTGACACTATCTGATACTCTCTGACACTCTCTGAATCTCTCTGAAACTCTCTGACACTCTGTGACACACTCTGAAACGTTCTGGCACTCTCCGACACTCTCTGAAGATCTCTGAAACTCTCTGAAAATCTCTGACAATCTCTGAAACTCTGTGACACACTCTGAAACACTCTGACACTCTCTGACACGCTCAGACACTCTCTGACACTCTCTGACACTTTCTGAAACTCTCTGAAACTATCTGACACTTTCTGAAACTCTCGGACACTCTTTGACGCACTCTGCAACTCTGTGACACTCTCTGACACTCTCTGACACTGTCTGACACTCTCTGACACTCTCTGACATTCTCTGACACTCTCTGATACTCTATGACACTCTCTGACACTCTCTGAAGATCTCTATAACTCTCAAAAAATCTCTGACACTCTCTGAAGTTCTGTGACACTCGCTGAAACACTCAGACATTCTCTGACACTCTCAGACACTCTCTGACACTATCTGACACTTTCTGAAACTCTCGGACTCTCTGCGAGACACTCTGCAACTCTGTGACACTCTGTGACACTCTCTGACACTCTCTGACACTCTCTGAATCTCTCTGAAACTCTCTGACACTCTCTGACACCCTCTGACACTCTCTGACACTCTATGGCACTCTCTGAATCTCTCTGAAACTCCGTGACACGCTCTGACTCTCACTGAAACTTTCTGAAACTCTCTGACACTCTACGAACATCTCTGAAACTCTCTGAAACTCTCTGACACTCTCAGAATCTCTCAGAAGTTCTCTGGAACTCTCTGACAATCTCTGACACTCACAGATAATTTCTGAAACTCTCTGACACTGTCTGACACTTTCTGAAACTCACTGACACTCTCTGACACTCTCTGACACTCTCTGAAGATCTCTGAAACTCTCTGAAAATCTCTGACACTCTCTGAAACTCTGTGACACACTCTGAAACACTCTGACACTCTCTGACACGCTCAGACACTCTCTGACACTCTCTGACACTTTCTGAAACTCTCTGAATCTATCTGACACTTTCTGAAACACTCGGACACTCTCTGACGCACTCTGCAACTCTGTGACACTCTCTGACACTCTCTGACACTGTCTGACACTCTCTGACGCTCTGTGACACTCTCTGACACTCTCTGATACTCTCTGACACTCTCTGAATCTCTCTGAAACTTTCTGACACTCTGTGACATTCTCTGAAACTTTCTGGCACTCTCTGACACTCTATGAAGATCTCTATAACTCTCTGAAAATCTCTGACACTCTGAAGTTCTGTGACACTCTCTGAAACACTCAGACATTCTCTGACACTCTCAGACACTCTCTGACACTATCTGACACTTTCTGAAACTCTCGGACTCTCTGCGAGACACTCTGCAACTCTGTGACACTCTGTGACACTCTGTGACACTCTCTGACACTCTCTGAATCTCTCTGAAACTCTCTGACACTCTCTGACACTCTCTGACACTCTCTGACACTCTCTGACACTCTCTGAATCTCTCTGAAACTCCGTGACACGCTCTGACTCTCACTGAAACTTTCGGAAACTCTCTGACACTCTACGAACATCTCTGAAACTCTCTGAAACTCTCTGACACTCTCAGAATCTCTCAGAAGTTCTCTGGAACTCTCTGACAATCTCTGACACTCACAGATAATTTCTGAAACTCTCTGACACTGTCTGACACTTTCTGAAACTCACTGACACTCTCTGACACTCTCTGACACTCTCTGAAACTCTCTGACTCTGACTGACACTCTGTGACACTCTCTGAATCTCTCTGACACTCTCTGACACTCTCTGACACTCTCTGAAACTCTCTGACTCTCACTGACACTCTGTGACACTCTCTGAATCTCTCTGGCACTCTCTGACACTCTCTGACGCACTCTGAAATTCTCTGACACTCTCTGACACTCTCAGACACTCTCTGCCACTCTCTGATACACTCTGACACTCTCTGAATCTCTCTGAAACTTTCTGGCACTCTCTGACACTCTCTGAAGATCTCTGAAACTCTCTGACACTCTCTGAATTCTGTGAAACTCTCTGACACACTCTGACTCTCTTTGAAATTATCTGACACTATCTGACACTTTCTGAATCTCTCTGACACTATCTGACACTTTCTGAATCTCTCGGACACTCTCTGACACTCTCTGACACTTTCTGAAACGCTCAGACACTATCTGACACTTTCTGAATCTCTCAGACACACTGCGACACACTCAGAAAATCTCAGAATCTCTCTGGCACTCTCTGACACTCTCTGAAACTCTCTGAAACTATCTGACACTCTCTGAAACTCTCTGAAACTGTCTGACACTCTCTGACACTCTCTGAAGCTCTCTGAAACTCTCTGACACTCTGTGAAACTCTCTGACACTCTCTGACACTCTCTGAAACTCTCCGACACTCTCTGAAACTTTCTGACACTCTCTGAAACTCTCTGATACTCTCAGAATCTCTCAGAAGCTCTCTGGAACTTTCTGACACTCTCTCACACTCTGTGACACTCTCTGAAACTCTCTGAAACTCTCTGACACTCTGTGAAACTCTCTGACACTCTCTGAAACTCTCTGAAACTGTCTGACACTCTCTGACACTCTCAGACACTCTCTGACACTCTCTGAATCTCTCTGACACTCTGACTCTCTCTGAAACTCTCTGACACTCTCTGACACTTTCTGAAACTCTCTGACACTATCTGACACTTTCGGAATCTCTCTGACACTATCTGACACTTTCTGAATCTCTCGGACACTCTCTGACACTCTCTGACACTCTCTGAAACTCTCTGACTCTCACTGACACTCTGTGACACTCTCTGAATCTCTCTGGCACTCTCTGACACTCTCTGACGCACTCTGAAATTCTCTGACACTCTCTGACACTCTCAGACACTCTCTGCCACTCTCTGATACACTCTGACACTCTCTGAATCTCTCTGAAACTTTCTGGCACTCTCTGACACTCTCTGAAGATCTCTGAAACTCTCTGACACTCTCTGAATTCTGTGAAACTCTCTGACACACTCTGACTCTCTTTGAAATTATCTGACACTATCTGACACTTTCTGAATCTCTCTGACACTATCTGACACTTTCTGAATCTCTCGGACACTCTCTGACACTCTCTGACACTTTCTGAAACGCTCAGACACTATCTGACACTTTCTGAATCTCTCAGACACACTGCGACACACTCAGAAAATCTCAGAATCTCTCTGGCACTCTCTGACACTCTCTGAAACTCTCTGAAACTATCTGACACTCTCTGAAACTCTCTGAAACTGTCTGACACTCTCTGACACTCTCTGAAGCTCTCTGAAACTCTCTGACACTCTGTGAAACTCTCTGACACTCTCTGACACTCTCTGAAACTCTCCGACACTCTCTGAAACTTTCTGACACTCTCTGAAACTCTCTGATACTCTCAGAATCTCTCAGAAGCTCTCTGGAACTTTCTGACACTCTCTCACACTCTGTGACACTCTCTGAAACTCTCTGAAACTCTCTGACACTCTGTGAAACTCTCTGACACTCTCTGAAACTCTCTGAAACTGTCTGACACTCTCTGACACTCTCAGACACTCTCTGACACTCTCTGAATCTCTCTGACACTCTCTGACTCTCTCTGAAACTCTCTGACACTCTCTGACACTTTCTGAAACTCTCTGACACTATCTGACACTTTCGGAATCTCTCTGACACTATCTGACACTTTCTGAATCTCTCGGACACTCTCTGACACTCTCTGACTCTTTCTGAAACGCTCAGACACTATCTGACACCTTCTGAATCTCTCAGACACACTGCGACACACTCAGAAAATCTCAGAAACTCTCTGGCACTCTCTGACACTCTCTGAAACTCTCTGAAACTCTCTGACACTCTCTGAAACTCTCTGAAACTGTCTGACACTCTCTGACACTCTTTGACACTCTCTGAAGCTCTCTGAAACTCTCTGACACTCTGTGACACTCTCTGACACTCTCTGACACTCTCTGAAACTCTCTGAAACTCTCTGATACTCTCAGAATCTCTCAGAAGCTCTCTGGAACTTTCTGACACTCTCTCACACTCTGTGACACTCTCTGAAACTCTCTGACACTCTCTGAAAATCTCAGACACTCTCAGACACTCTCTGAAACTCTCTGAAACTCTCTGACACTCCCTGACACTCTCTGAAACTCTCTGACACTCTCTGACACTCTCTGACACTCTCGGACACTATCTGAAACTCTCTGACACTCTCTGACTCTCTCTGAAACTCTCTGACACTCTCTGAAACTCTCTGACACTATCTGACACTTTCTGAATCTCTCGGACACTCTCTGACACTCTCTGACTCTCTCTGACACTCTCTGATACTCTATGACACTCTCTGAATCTCTCTGAAACTCTCTGACACTCTGTGACACACTCTGAAACGTTCTGGCACTCTCCAACACTCTCTGAAACTCTCTGAAACTCTCTGACACTCCCTGACACTCTCTGAAAATCTCTGACACTCTCTGAAACTCTGTGACACACTCTGAAACACTCTGACACTCTCTGACACGCTCAGACACTCTCTGACACTCTCTGACACTTTCTGAAACTCTCTGAAACTATCTGACACTTTCTGAAACTCTCGGACACTCTCTGACGCACTCTGCAACTCTGTGACACTCTCTGACACTCTCTGACATTCTCTGACACTCTCTGATACTCTATGACACTCTCTGACACTCTCTGAAGATCTCTATAACTCTCTGAAAATCTCTGACACTCTCTGAAGTTCTGTGACACTCTCTGAAACACTCAGACATTCTCTGACACTCTCAGACACTCTCTGACACTATCTGACACTTTCTGAAACTCTCGGACTCTCTGCGAGACACTCTGCAACTCTGTGACACTCTGTGACACTCTGTGACACTCTCTGACACTCTCTGAATCTCTCTGAAACTCTCTGACACTCTCTGACACTCTCTGACACTCTCTGACACTCTCTGACACACTATGGCACTCTCTGAATCTCTCTGAAACTCCGTGACACGCTCTGACTCTCACTGAAACTTTCTGAAACTCTCTGACACTCTACGAACATCTCTGAAACTCTCTGAAACTCTCTGACACTCTCAGAATCTCTCAGAAGTTCTCTGGAACTCTCTGACAATCTCTGACACTCACAGATAATTTCTGAAACTCTCTGACACTGTCTGACACTTTCTGAAACTCACTGACACTCTCTGACACACTCTGACACTCTCTGAAACTCTCTGACTCTGACTGACACTCTGTGACACTCTCTGAAACTCTCTGACTCTCTCTGACACTCTCTGACACTCTCTGAAAATCTCTGACACTCTCTGAAACTCTGTGACACACTCTGAAACACTCTGACACTCTCTGACACGCTCAGACACTCTCTGACACTCTCTGACACTGTCTGAAACTCTCTGAAACTATCTGACACTTTCTGAAACTCTCGGACACTCTCTGACGCACGCTGCAATTCTGTGACACTCTCTGACACTCTCTGACATTCTCTGACACTCTCTGAAGATCTCTATAACTCTCTGAAAATCTCTGACACTCTCTGAAGTTCTGTGACACTCTCTGAAACACTCAGACATTCTCTGACACTCTCAGACACTCTCTGACACTATCTGACACTTTCTGAAACTCTCGGACTCTCTGCGAGACACTCTGCAACTCTGTGACACTCTGTGACACTCTCTGACACTCTCTGACACTCTCTGAATCTCTCTGAAACTCTCTGACACTCTCTGACACTCTCTGACACTCTCTGACACTCTCTGACACTCTCTGACACACTATGGCACTCTCTGAATCTCTCTGAAGCTCCGTGACACGCTCTGACTCTCACTGAAACTTTCTGAAACTCTCTGACACTCTACGAACATCTCTGAAACTCTCTGAAACTCTCTGACACTCTCAGAATCTCTCAGAAGTTCTCTGGAACTCTCTGACAATCTCTGACACTCACAGATAATTTCTGAAACTCTCTGACACTGTCTGACACTTTCTGAAACTCACTGACACTCTCTGACACTCTCTGACACTCTCTGAAACTCTCTGACTCTGACTGACACTCTGTGACACTCTCTGAAACTCTCTGACTCTCTCTGACACTCTCTGACACTCTCTGAAACTCTCTGACTCTCACTGACACTCTGTGACACTCTCTGAATCTCTCTGGCACTCTCTGACACTCTCTGACACACTCTGAAATTCTCTGACACTCTCTGACACTCTCAGACACTCTCTGCCACTCTCTGACACTCTCTGATACTCTCTGACACTCTCTGAATCTCTCTGAAACTTTCTGGCACTCTCTGACACTCTCTGAAGATCTCTGAAACTCTCTGACACTCTCTGAACTCTGTGAAACTCTCTGACACACTCTGACTCTCTTTGAAACTATCTGACACTATCTGACACTTTCTGAATCTCTCTGACATTATCTGACACTTTCTGAATCTCTCGGACACTCTCTGACACTCTCTGACACTTTCTGAAACGCTCAGACACTATCTGACACCTTCTGAATCTCTCAGACACACTGCAACACACTCAGAAAATCTCAGAATCTCTCTGGCACTCTCTGACACTCTCTGAAACTCTCTGAAACTATCTGACACTCTCTGAAACTCTCTGAAACTGTCTGACACTCTCTGACACTCTCTGACACTCTCTGAAGCTCTCTGAAACTCTCTGACACTCTGTGAAACTCTCTGACACTCTCTGACACTCTCTGACACTCTCCGACACTCTCTGAAACTTTCAGACACTCTCTGAAACTCTCTGAAACTCTCTGATACTCTCAGAATCTCTCAGAAGCTCTCTGGAACTTTCTGACACTCTCTCACACTCTGTGACACTCTCTGAAACTCTCTGACACTCTCTGACAATCTCAGACACTCTCAGACACTCTCTGAAACTCTCTGAAACTCTCTGACACTCCCTGAAACTCTCTGAAACTCTCTGACACTCTCTGACACTCTCTGAAACTCTCTGACACTCTCTGACTCTCTCTGAAACTCTCTGACACTCTCTGACACTCTCAGACACTCTCTGACACTCTCTGACACTTTCTGAAACTCTCTGACACTATCTGACACTTTCTGAATCTCTCGGACACTCTCTGACACTCTCTGACTCTCTCTGACACTCTCTGATACTCTCTGACACTCTCTGAATCTCTCTGAAACTCTCTGACACGATGTGACACACTCTGAAACGTTCTGGCACTCTCCGACACTCTCTGAAGATCTCTGAAACTCTCTGAAAATCTCTGACACTCTCTGACACGCTCAGACACTCTCTGACACTCTCTGACACTTTCTGAATCTCTCGGACACTCTCTGACACACTCTGCAACTCTGTGACACTCTCTGACACTCGCTGACACTGTCTGACACTCTCTGACTCTCTCTGACACTCTCTGATACTCTCTGACACTCTCTGAATCTCTCTGAAACTCTCTGACACTCTGTGACACTCTCTGAAACTTTCTGGCACTCTCTGACACTCTCTGAAGATCTTTGAAACTCTCTGAAAATCTCTGACACTCTCTGAAGTTCTGTGACACTCTCTGAAACACTCAGACATTCTCTGACGCTCTCAGACAGTCTCTGACACTATCTGACACTTTCTGAAACTCTCGGAATCTCTGCGAGATACTCTGCAACTCTGTGACCATCTGTGACACTCTGTGAATCTCTCTGAAACTCTCTGACACTCTCTGACACTCTCTGACACTCTATGGCACTCTCTGAATCTCTCTGAAACTCCGTGACACGCTCTGACTCTCACTGAAACTTTCTGAAACTCTCTGACACTCTATGAACATCTCTGAAACTCTCTGAAGATCTCTGAAACTCTCTAACACTCTCTGACTCTCTCTGAAACACTCAGACACTCTCTGACACTCTCTGAAACTCTCTGACATTCTCTGAAACTCTCTGAACATCTCTGACACTCTCTGAAACTCTCTGACACTCACTGACACTCTCTGACACTCTCTGAAACACTCTGACACTCTGTGTCACTCTCAGACACTCTCTGACACTCTCTGACACTTGCTGAAACTCTCTGACACTATCTGACACTTCCTGAATCTCTCGGACTCTCCCTGACACTCTCTGACACTCTCTGACACTGTCTGAAGCTCTCTGAAACTCTCTGACACTCTGTGACACTCTCTGAAACTCTTTGACACTCTCTGAAACTTTCTGACACTCTCTGAAACTCTCTGAAGCTCTCTGAAACTTTCTGAAACTATCTGACACTCTCAGAAACAGTCAGAAACTCTCTGAACCTCTCTGACACTCTCTGACACTCTCAGAAAGTCTCTGAAACACTCTGACACTCTCTGAAACTATCTGAAACTGTCTGACACTCTCTGACACTCTCTGACACTCTCTGAAGCTCTCTGAAACTCTCTGATACTCTGTGACACTCTCCGAAACTCTCTGAAACTCTCTGAAATTCTCTGGCACTCTCTGAAACTCTCTGAAGCTCTCTGAAACTCTCTGACACTCTGTGACACTCTCTGAAACTCTCTGAAACTCTCTGAAGTTCTCTGACACTCTCTGACACTCTCACACACTGTCTGACACTCTCTGACACTTTCGGAAACTCTCTGGCACAATCTGACACTTTCTGAATCTCTCGAACACTCTCTGACACTCTCTGACACTTTCTGAAACTCTCTGACACTATCTGACACTTTCTGAATCTCTCAGACACACTCCGACACACTCCGACACTCTCTGACACTCTCTGAAGATCCGTGAAACTCTCTGACACTCTGTGACACTCTGTGAAACTCTCTGACACTCAGTGAAACTCTCTGAAACTCTCTGACATTCTCTGACTCTCTCTGAAACTCTCTGACACTCTCTGACAATCTCAGAAACTCTCTGACACTCTCTGACACTTTCTGAAACTCTCTGACACTATCTGACACTTTCTGAATCTCTCGGACACTCTCTGACACTCTCTGACTCTCTCTGACACTCTCTGCAACTCTCTGACACTCTCTGAATCTCTCTGAAACTCTCTGACACTCTGTGACACACTCTGAAACGTTCTGGCACTCTCTGACACTCTCTGAAGATCTCTGAAACTCTCTGAATATCTCTGACACTCTCTGAAACTCTGTGACACACTCTGAAACACTCTGACACTCTCTGACACTCTTGGACACTCTCTGACACTCTCTGACACTTTCTGAAACTCTCGGACACTCTCTGACACACTCTGCAACTCTGTGACACTCTCTGACACTCTCTGACACTCTCAGACACTCTCTGACACTCTCTGACACTCTCTGATACTCTCTGACTCTCTCTGAATCACTCTGAAACTTTCTGACAATCTGTGACACTCTCTGAAACTTTCTGAAACTCTCTGAAACTCTCTGAAACTCTCTGAAACTCTCTGAAACTGTCTGGCACTCTCTGACACTCTCTGACACTCTCTGACCTTCTCTGACACTCTCTGAAACTCTCCGACACTCTCTGAAACTTTCTGACACTCTCTGAAACTCTCTGAAACTCTCTGATACTCTCAGAATCTCTCAGAAGCTCTCTGGAACTTTCTAACACTCTCTCACACTCTGTGACACTCTCTGAAACTCTCTGACACTCTCTGACAATCTCAGACACTCTCAGACACTCTCTGAAACTCTCTGAAACTCTCTGACACTCCCTGACACTCTCTGAAACTCTCTGACACTCTCTGACACTCTCTGACACTCTCTGACACTCTCTGAATCTCTCTGAAACTCTCTGACTCTCTCTGACTCTCTCTGAAACTCTCTGACACTCTCTGACACTCTCAGACACTCTCTGACACTCTCTGACACTTTCTGATACTCTCTGACACTATCTGACACTTTCTGAATCTCTCGGACACTCTCTGACACTCTCTGACTCTCTCTGACACTCTCTGATACTCTCTGACACTCTCTGAATCTCTCTGAAACACTCTGACACTCTGTGACACACTCTGAAACGTTCTGGCACTCTCCGACACTCTCTGAAGATCTCTGAAACTCTCTGAAAATCTCTGACACTCACTGACACGCTCAGACACTCTCTGACACTTTCTGAAACACTCTGAAACTATCTGACACTTTCTGAAACTCTCGGACACTGTCTGACACACTCTGCAACTCTGTGACACTCTCTGACACTCGCTGACACTGTCTGTCACTCTCTGACACTCTCTGACACTCTCTGACACTCTGTGACACTCTCTGAAACTTTCTGGCACTCTCTGACACTCTCTGAAGATCTCCGAAACTCTTTGAAAATCTCTGACACTCTCTGAAGTTCTGTGACACTCTCTGAAACACTCAGACATTCTCTGACACTCTCAGACACTCTCTGACAATATCTGACACTTTCTGAAACTCTCGGACTCTCTGCGAGACACTCTGCAACTCTGTGACACTCTGTGACAATCTGTGACACTCTGTGACACTCTCTGAATCTCTCTGAAACTCTCTGAAACTCTCTGACACTCTCTGACACTCTATGGCACTCTCTGAATCTCTCTGAAACTCCGTGACACGCTCTGACTCTCACTGAAACTTTCTGAAACTCTCTGACACTCTATGAACATCTCTGAAACTCTCTGAAAATCTCTGAAACTCTCTAACACTCTCTGACTCTCTCTGAAACTCTCAGACACTCTCTGACACTCTCTGAAACTCTCTGACATTCTCTGAAACTCTCTGAACATCTCTGACACTCTCTGAAACTCTCTGACACTCACTGAAACTCTCTGACACTCTCTGAAACACTCTGACACTCTGTGTCACTCTCAGACACTCTCTGACACTCTCTGACACTTTCTGAAACTCTCTGACACTATCTGACACTTTCTGAATCTCTCGGACACTCCCTGACACTCTCTGACCCTCTCTGAAGCTCTCTGAAACTCTCTGACACTCTGTGACACTCTCTGAAACTCTCTGAAACTCTCTGAAACTCTCTGGCACTCTCTGAATCTCTCTGAAGCTCTCTGACACTCTGTGACACTCTCTGAAACTTTCTGGCACTCTCTGACACTCTCTGAAGATCTCTGAAACTCTCTGAAAATCTCTGACACTCTCTGAAACTCTGTGACACTCTCTGAAACACTCTGGCACTCTCTGACACTCTCCGACACACTCAGAAACTGTCTGAAACTCTCAGGCACTCTCTGACACTCTCAGAATGTCTCTGAAACTCTCTGACACTCTCTGACACTCTCTGACACTCTCAGACACTGACTGACACTCTCTGACACTTTCCGAAACTCTCTGGCACTATCTGACACTTTCTGAATCTCTCGGACACTCTCTGACAATCTCTGACACTTTCTGAAACTCTCTGACACTATCTGACACTTTCTGAATCTCTCAGACACACTCCGACACACTCCGACACTCTCTGACACTCTCTGAAGATCCGTGAAACTCTCTGACACTCTGTGACACTCTCTGAATCTCTCTGACACTCTGTGAAATTCTCTGAAACTCTCTGACACTCTCTGACTCTCTCTGAAACTCTCTGACACTCTCTGACAATCTCAGAAACTCTCTGACACTCTCTGACACTTTCTGAAACTCTCTGACACTATCTGACACTTTCTGAATCTCTCGGACACTCTCGGACACTCTCTGACTCTCTCTGACACTCTCTGCAACTCTCTGACACTCTCTGAATCTCTCTGAAACTCTCTGACACTCTGTGACACACTCTGAAACGTTCTGGCACTCTCTGACACTCTCTGAAGATCTCTGAAACTCTCTGAAAATCTCTGACACTCTCTGAAACTCTGTGACACACTCTGAAACACTCTGACACTCTCTGACACTCTCAGACACTCTCTGACACTCTCTGACACTCTCTGACACTTTCTGAAACTCTCTGAAACTATCTGACACTTTCTGAAACTCGCGGACAATCTCTGACACACTCTGCAACTCTGTGACACTCTCTGACACTCTCTGACACTCTCAGACACTCTCTGACACTCTCTGATACTCTCTGACACTCTCTGAATCACTCTGAAACTTTCTGACACTCTGTGACACTCTCTGAAACTTTCTGAAACTCTCTGACACTCTCTGAAACTCTCTGAAACTGTCTGGCACTCTCTGACACTCTCTGACACTCTCTGAAGCTCTCTGAAACTCTCTGACACTCTGTGACACTCTCTGACACTCTCTGACACTATCTGAAACTCTCCGACACTCTCTGAAACTTTCTGACACTCTCTGAAACTCTCTGAAACTCTCTGAAACTCTCTGATACTCTCAGAATCTCTCGGAAGCTCTCTGGAACTTCCTAACACTCTCTCAGACACTCTCTGAAACTCTCTGAAACTCTCTGACACTCCCTGACACTCTCTGAAACTCTCTGACACTCTCTGACACTCTCTGACACTCTCTGACACTCTCTGACACTCTCTGAAACTCTCTGACACTCTCTGACTCTCTCTGACTCTCTCTGAAACTCTCTGACACTCTCTGACACTCTCAGACTCTCTCTGACACTCTCTGACACTTTCTGAAACTCTCTGACACTATCTGACACTTTCTGAATCTCTCGGACACTCTCTGACACTCTCTGACTCTCTCTGACACTCTCTGATACTCTCTGACACGCTCTGAATCTCTCTGACACTCTCTGACACTCTGTGACACACTCTGAAACGTTCTGGCACTCTCCGACACTCTCTGAAGATCTCTGAAACTCTCTGAAAATCTCTGACACACTCTGACACGCACAGACACTTTCTGACACTCTCTGACACTTACTGAAACTCTCTGAAACTATCTGACACTTTCTGAAACTCTCGGATACTGTATGACACACTCTGCAACTCTCTGACACTCTCTGACACTCTCTGATACTCTCTGACACGCTCTGAATCTCTCTGAAACTCTCTGACACTCTCTGACACTCTCTGAAACTTTCTGGCACTCTCTGACACTCTCTGAAGATCTCTGAAACTCTCTGAAAATCTCTGACACTCTCTGAAGTTCTGTGACACTCTCTGAAACACTCAGACATTCTCTGACACTCTCAGACACTCTCTGACACTATCTGACACTTTCTGAAACTCTCGGACTCTCTGCGAGACACTCTGCAACGCTGTGACACTCTGTGACAATCTGTGGCACTCTGTGACACTCTCTGAATCTCTCTGAAACTCTCTGACACTCTCTGACACTCTCTGACACTCTATGGCACTCTCTGAATCTCTCTGTAACTCCGTGACACGCTCTGACTCTCACTGAAACTTTCTGAAACTCTCTGACACTCTATGAACATCTCTGAAACTCTCTGAAAATCTCTGAAACTCTCTAACACTCTCTGACTCTCTCTGAAACTCTTTGACACTCTCTGACACTCTCTGAAACTCTCTGACATTCTCTGAAACTCTCTGAACTTCTCTGACACTCTCTGAAACTCTCTGACACTCACTGACACTCTCTGACACTCTCTGAAACACTCTGACACTCTGTGTCACTCTCAGACACTCTCTGACACTCTCTGACACTTTCTGAAACACTCTGACACTATCTGACACTTTCTGAATCTCTCGGACACTCCCTGACACTCTCTGATACTCTCTGACACTCTCTGAAGGTCTCTGAAACTCTCTGACACTCTGTGACACTCTCTGAAACTCTTTGACACTCTCTGAAACTTTCTGACACTCTCTGAAACTCTCTGAAGCTCACTGAAACTTTCTGAAACTATCAGACACTCTCAGAAACAGTCAGAAACTCTCTGAAACTCTCTGACACTCTCTGACACTCTCAGAAAGTCTCTGAAACACTCTGACACTCTCTGAAACTATCTGAAACTGTCTGACACTCTCTGACACTCTCTGACACTCTCTGAAGCTCTCTGAAACTCTCTGACACTCTGTGACACTCTCTGAAACTCTCTGACACTCTCTGACACTCTCAGAAGCTCTCTGGAGCTCTCTGACACTCTCTGACACACACAGATAATTTCTGAAACTCTCTGACACTATTTGACACTTTCTGTAACTCTCTGACACTCTCTGACACTCTCTGACACTCTTTGAAACTCTCTGACTCTGACTGACACTCTGTGACACTCTCTGAAACTCTCTGACACTCTCTGACACTCTCTGAAACTCTCTGACTCTCACTGACACTCTCTGACACACTCTGAAACTCTTCGACACTCTCTGACAGTCTCAGATGCTCTCTGACACTCTCTGAAACTCTCTGATACTCTCTGAAATTCGCTGACACTCTCTGGCACTCCCTGGCTCTCTCTGAATCTCTCTGAAGCTCTCTGACACTCTGTGACACTCTCTGAAACTTTCTGGCACTCTCTGACACTCTCTGAAGATCTCTGAAACTCTCTGAAAATCTCTGACACTCTCTGAAACTCTGTGACACTCTCTGAAACACTCTGGCACTCTCTGACACTCTCCGACACACTCAGAAACTGTCTGAAACTCTCAGGCACTCTCTGACATTCTCAGAAACTCTCTGAAACTCTCTGACACTCTCTGACACTCTGTGACACTCTCAGACACTGTCTGACACTCTCTGACACTTTCCGAAACTCTCTGGCACTATCTGACACTTTCTGAATCTCTCGGACACTCTCTGACACTCTCTGACACTTTCTGAAACTCTCTGACACTATCTGACACTTTCTGAAGATCTGTGAAACTCTCTGACACTCTGTGACACTCTCTGAAACTCTCTGACACTCTCTGAAACTCTCTGAAACTCTCTGACACTCTCTGACTCTCTCTGAAACTCTCTGACACTCTCTGACAATCTCAGAAACTCTCTGACACTCTCTGACACTTTCTGAAACTCTCTGACACTATCTGACACTTTCTGAATCTCTCGGACACTCTCTGACACTCTCTGACTCTCTCTGACACTCTCTGCAACTCTCTGACATTCTCTGAATCTCTCTGAAACTCTCTGACACTCTGTGACACACTCTGAAACGTTCTGGCACTCTCTGACACTCTCTGAAGATCTCTGAAACTCTCTGAAAATCTCTGACACTCTCTGAAACTCTGTGACACACTCTGAAACACTCTGACACTCTCTGACAATCTCAGACACTCTCTGACACTCTCTGACACTTTCAGAAACTCTCTGAAACTATCTGACACTTTCTGAAACTCTCGGACACTCTCTGACACACTCTGCAACTCTGTGACACTCTCTGACACTCTCTGACACTGTCTGACACTCTCAGACACTCTCTGACACTCTCTGACAGTCTCTGATACTCTCTGACACTCTCTGACTCTCTCTGAAACTCTCAGACACTCTGTGACACTCTCTGAAACTCTCTGACATTCTCTGAAACTCTCTGAACATCTCTGACACTCTCTGAAACTCTCTGACATGCTCTGACACTCTCTGACACTCTCTGAAACACTCTGACACTCTGTGACACTCTCAGACACTCTCTGACACTCTCTGACACTTTCTGAAACTCTCTGACCCTATCTGACACTTTCTGAATCTCTCGGACACTCTCTGACACTCTCTGACACTCTCTGAAGCTCTCTGAAACTCTCTGACACTCTGTGACACTCTCTGAAATTCTCTGAAACTCTCTGAAACTTTCTGACACTCTCTGAAACTCTCTGAAGCTCTCTGAACCTTTCTGAAACTGTCTGACACTCTCTGACACACTCTGACACTCTCTGAAGCTCTCTGAAACTCTCTGACACTCTGTGACACTCTCTGAAACTCTCTGACACTCTCAGAATCTCTCAGAAGCTCTCTGGAGCTCTCTGACACTCTCTGACACTCACAGATAATTTCTGAAACTCTCTGACACTATTTGACACTTTCTGTAACTCTCTGACACTCTCTGACACTCTCTGACACTCTCTGAAACTCTCTGACACTGACTGACACTCTGTGACACTCTGTGAAACTCTCTGACACTCTCTGACACTCTCTGACACTCTCTGAAACTCTCTGACTCTCACTGACACTCTGTGACACTCTCTGAATCTAACTGGCACTCTCTGACACTCTCTGACACACTCTGAAACTCTTCGACACTCTCTGACAGTCTCAGATGCTCTCTGACACTCTCTGAAACTCTCTGACACTCTCTGAAATTCTCTGACACTCTCTGACACTCCCTGGCACTCACCGAATCTCACTGAAGCTCTCTGACACTCTGTGACACTCTCTGAAACTCTCTGAAAATTTCTGACACTCTCTGAAACACTGTGACACTCTCTGAAACACTCTGGCACTCTCTGACACTCTCCGACACACTCAGAAACTGTCTGAAACTCTCAGGCACTCTCTGACAATCTCAGAAAGTCTCTGAAACTCTCTGACACTCTCTGACACTCTGTGACACTCTCAGACACTCCCAGACACTCTCTGACACTTTCTGAAACTCTCTGACACTATCTGACACTTTCTGAATCTCTCTGACACTCTCTGGCACTTTCTGAAACTCTCTGACCCTATCTGACACTTTCTGAATCTCTCGGACACTCTCTGACACTCTCTGACACTTTCTGAAACTTTCTGGCACTCTCTGACACTCTCTGAAGATCTCTGAAACTCTCTGAAACTCTGTGACACACTCTGAAACACTCTGACACTCTCTGACAATCTCAGACACTCTCTGACACTCTCTGACACTCTCTGACACTTTCTGAAACTCTCTGAAACTATCTGACACTTTCTGAAACTCTCGGACACTCTCTGACACACTCTGCAACTCTGTGACACTCTCTGACAATCTCTGACACTCTCTGACACTCTCTGACACTCTCTGACACTCTCTGATACTCTCTGACACTCTCTGAATCTCTCTGAAACTTTCTGACACTCTGTGACACTCTCTGAAACTTTCTGGCACTCTCTGACACTCTCTGAAGATCTCTGAAACTCTCTGAAAATCTCTGACACTCTCTGAAACTCTGTGACACTCTCTGAAACACTCAGACATTCTCTGACACTCTCAGACACTCTCTGACACTATGTGACACTTTCTGAAACTCTCGGACTCTCTGCGAGACACTCTGCAACTCTGTGACACTCTCTGACACTCTGTGACACTCTCTGACACTCTCTGAATCTCTCTGAAACTCTCTGACACTCTGTGACACTCTCAGACACTCTCTGACACTATCTGACACTTTCTGAAACTCTCGGACTCCCTGCGAGACACTCTGCAACTCTCTGAAACTCTCTGACACTCTCTGACTCTCTCTGAAACTCTCAGACACTCTCTGACAATCTCTGAAACTCTCTGACATTCTCTGAAACTCTCTGAACATCTCTGACACTCTCTGAAACTCACTGACACGCTCTGACACTCTCTGACACTCTCTGAAACACTCTGACACTCTGTGACACTCTCAGACACTCTCTGACACTCACTGACACTTTCTGAAACTCTCTGACCTATCTGACAATTTCTGAATCTCTCGGACACTCTCTGACACTCTCTGGCACTCTCTGAAGCTCTCTGAAACTCTCTGACACTCTGTGACTCTCTCTGAAACTCTCTGAAACTCTCTGAAACTTTCTGACACTCTCAGAAAGTCTCTGAAAATCTCTGACATTCTCTGAAACTATCTGAAACTGTCTGACACTCTCTGACACTCTCTGACACTCTCTGACACTCTCTGAACCTCTCTGAAACTCTCTGACACTCTCTGACACTCTCAGAATCTCTCAGAAGCTCTCTGGAACTCTCTGACAATCTCTGAAACTCACAGATAATTTCTGAAACTCTCTGACTCTATTTGACACTTTCTGTAACTCTCTGACACTCTCTGACACTCTCTGAAACTCTCTGACACTGACTGACACTCTGTGACACTCTGTGAAACTCTCTGACACTCTCTGACACTCTCTGACACTCTCTGAAACTCTCTGACTCTCACTGACACTCTGTGACACTCTCTGAATCTAACTGGCACTCTCTGACACTCTCTGACACACTCTGAAACTCTTCGACACTCTCTGACAGTCTCAGATGCTCTCTGACACTCTCTGAAACTCTCTGACACTCTCTGAAATTCTCTGACACTCTCTGACACTCCCTGGCACTCACCGAATCTCACTGAAGCTCTCTGACACTCTGTGACACTCTCTGAAACTCTCTGAAAATTTCTGACACTCTCTGAAACACTGTGACACTCTCTGAAACACTCTGGCACTCTCTGACACTCTCCGACACACTCAGAAACTGTCTGAAACTCTCAGGCACTCTCTGACAATCTCAGAAAGTCTCTGAAACTCTCTGACACTCTCTGACACTCTGTGACACTCTCAGACACTCCCAGACACTCTCTGACACTTTCTGAAACTCTCTGACACTATCTGACACTTTCTGAATCTCTCTGACACTCTCTGGCACTTTCTGAAACTCTCTGACCCTATCTGACACTTTCTGAATCTCTCGGACACTCTCTGACACTCTCTGACACTTTCTGAAACTTTCTGGCACTCTCTGACACTCTCTGAAGATCTCTGAAACTCTCTGAAACTCTGTGACACACTCTGAAACACTCTGACACTCTCTGACAATCTCAGACACTCTCTGACACTCTCTGACACTCTCTGACACTTTCTGAAACTCTCTGAAACTATCTGACACTTTCTGAAACTCTCGGACACTCTCTGACACACTCTGCAACTCTGTGACACTCTCTGACAATCTCTGACACTCTCTGACACTCTCTGACACTCTCTGACACTCTCTGATACTCTCTGACACTCTCTGAATCTCTCTGAAACTTTCTGACACTCTGTGACACTCTCTGAAACTTTCTGGCACTCTCTGACACTCTCTGAAGATCTCTGAAACTCTCTGAAAATCTCTGACACTCTCTGAAACTCTGTGACACTCTCTGAAACACTCAGACATTCTCTGACACTCTCAGACACTCTCTGACACTATGTGACACTTTCTGAAACTCTCGGACTCTCTGCGAGACACTCTGCAACTCTGTGACACTCTCTGACACTCTGTGACACTCTCTGACACTCTCTGAATCTCTCTGAAACTCTCTGACACTCTGTGACACTCTCAGACACTCTCTGACACTATCTGACACTTTCTGAAACTCTCGGACTCCCTGCGAGACACTCTGCAACTCTCTGAAACTCTCTGACACTCTCTGACTCTCTCTGAAACTCTCAGACACTCTCTGACAATCTCTGAAACTCTCTGACATTCTCTGAAACTCTCTGAACATCTCTGACACTCTCTGAAACTCACTGACACGCTCTGACACTCTCTGACACTCTCTGAAACACTCTGACACTCTGTGACACTCTCAGACACTCTCTGACACTCACTGACACTTTCTGAAACTCTCTGACCTATCTGACAATTTCTGAATCTCTCGGACACTCTCTGACACTCTCTGGCACTCTCTGAAGCTCTCTGAAACTCTCTGACACTCTGTGACTCTCTCTGAAACTCTCTGAAACTCTCTGAAACTTTCTGACACTCTCAGAAAGTCTCTGAAAATCTCTGACATTCTCTGAAACTATCTGAAACTGTCTGACACTCTCTGACACTCTCTGACACTCTCTGACACTCTCTGAACCTCTCTGAAACTCTCTGACACTCTCTGACACTCTCAGA
Source organism: Heterodontus francisci (assembly GCF_036365525.1). Lineage (NCBI taxonomy): Eukaryota > Metazoa > Chordata > Chondrichthyes > Heterodontiformes > Heterodontidae > Heterodontus > Heterodontus francisci. The sequence continues at coordinate 53,186,862 of NC_090404.1, read as the reverse complement.
ATCTCTCAGAAGCTCTCTGGAACTCTCTGACAATCTCTGAAACTCACAGATAATTTCTGAAACTCTCTGACTCTATTTGACACTTTCTGTAACTCTCTGACACTCTCTGACACTCTCTGACACTCTCTGAAACTCTCTGACTCTGACTGACACTCTGTGACACTCTCTGAAACTCTCTGACACTCTCTGACACTCTCTGAAACTCTCTGACTCTCACTGACACTCTGTGACACTCTCTGAAACTCTCTGACACTCTCTGACACTCTCTGACACTCTCTGAAACTCTCTGACTCTCACTGACACTCTGTGACACTCTCTGAATCTCTCTGGCACTCTCTGACACTCTCTGACACACTCTGAAACTCTTCGACACTCTCTGACAGTCTCAGATGCTCTCTGACACTCTCTGAAACTCTCTGACACTCTCTGAAATTCTCTGACACTCTCTATCACTCTCTGAAACTCTGTGACACTCTCTGAAACACTCGGGCACTCTCTGACACTCTCCGACACACTCAGAAACTGTCTGAAACTCTCAGGCACTCTCTGACACTCTCAGAAAGTCTCTGAAACTCTCTGACACTCTCTGACACTCTGTGACACTCTCAGACACTCTCTGACACTCTCTGACACTTTCTGAAACTCTCTGACACTATCTGACACTTTCTGAATCTCTCTGACACTCTGTGACACTCTCTGACACTTTCTGAAACTCTCTGACCCTATCTGACACTTTCTGAATCTCTCGGACACTCTCTGACACTCTCTGACACTTTCTGAAACTTTCTGGCACTCTCTGACACTCTCCGAAGATCTCTGAAACTCTCTGAAAATCTCTGACACTCTCTGAAACTCTGTGACACTCTCTGAAACACTCAGACATTCTCTGACACTCTCAGACACTCTCTGACACTATCTGACTCTTTCTGAAACTCTCGGACTCTCTGTGAGACACTCTGCAACTCTGTGACACTCTGTGACACTCTGTGACACTCTCTGAATCTCTCTGAAACTCTCTGACACTCACTGACACTCTCTGACACTCTCTGACACTCTCTGGCACGCTCTGAATCTCTCTGAAACTCCGTGACACGCTCTGACCCTCTCTGAAACTTTCTGACACTCTCTGACACTCTCTGAACATCACTGAAACTCTCTGAAAATCTCTGAAACTCTCTGACACTCTCTGACTCTCTCTGAAACTCTCAGACACTCTCTGACACTCTCTGAAACTCTCTGACATTCTCTGAAACTCTCTGAACATCTCTGACACTCTCTGAAACTCTCTGACACTCACTGACACTCTCTGACACTCTCTGAAACACTCTGACACTCTGTGACACTCTCAGAAACTCTCTGACAATCTCTGACACTTTCTGAAACTCTCTGACACTATCTGACACTTTCTGAATCTCTCGGACACTCTCTGAAACTCTCTGACACTCTCTTACTCTCTCTGAAACTCTCAGACACTCTCTGACACTCTCTGAAACTCTCTGACATTCTCTGAAACTGTCTGAACACCTCTGACACTCTCTGAAACTCTCTGACACTCACTGACACTCTCTGACACTCTCTGAAACACTCTGACACTCTGTGACACTCTCAGACACTCTCTGACACTCTCTGACACTTTCTGAAACTCTCTGACACTATCTGACACTTTCTGAATCTCTCGGACACTCTCTGACACTCTCTGACACTCTCTGACACTTTCTGAAACTCTCTGACACTATCTGACACTTTCTGAATCTCTCTGACACTCTGTGACACTCTCTGACACTTTCTGAAACTCTCTGACCCTATCTGACACTTTCTGAATCTCTCGGACACTCTCTGACACTCTCTGACACTTTCTGAAACTTTCTGGCACTCTCTGACACTCTCCGAAGATCTCTGAAACTCTCTGAAAATCTCTGACACTCTCTGAAACTCTGTGACACTCTCTGAAACACTCAGACATTCTCTGACACTCTCAGACACTCTCTGACACTATCTGACTCTTTCTGAAACTCTCGGACTCTCTGTGAGACACTCTGCAACTCTGTGACACTCTGTGACACTCTGTGACACTCTCTGAATCTCTCTGAAACTCTCTGACACTCACTGACACTCTCTGACACTCTCTGACGCTCTCTGGCACGCTCTGAATCTCTCTGAAACTCCGTGACACGCTCTGACTCTCTCTGAAACTTTCTGACACTCTCTGACACTCTCTGAACATCACTGAAACTCTCTGAAAATCTCTGAAACTCTCTGACACTCTCTGACTCTCTCTGAAACTCTCAGACACTCTCTGACACTCTCTGAAACTCTCTGACATTCTCTGAAACTCTCTGAACATCTCTGACACTCTCTGAAACTCTCTGACACTCACTGACACTCTCTGACACTCTCTGAAACACTCTGACACTCTGTGACACTCTCAGAAACTCTCTGACAATCTCTGACACTTTCTGAAACTCTCTGACACTATCTGACACTTTCTGAATCTCTCGGACACTCTCTGAAACTCTCTGACACTCTCTTACTCTCTCTGAAACTCTCAGACACTCTCTGACACTCTCTGAAACTCTCTGACATTCTCTGAAACTGTCTGAACACCTCTGACACTCTCTGAAACTCTCTGACACTCACTGACACTCTCTGACACTCTCTGAAACACTCTGACACTCTGTGACACTCTCAGACACTCTCTGACACTCTCTGACACTTTCTGAAACTCTCTGACACTATCTGACACTTTCTGAATCTCTCGGACACTCTCTGACACTCTCTGACACTCTCTGAAGCTCTCTGAAACTCTCTGACACTCTGTGACCCTCTCTGAAACTCTCTGACACTCTCTGAAACTCTGTGACACTCTCTGAAACACTCTGGCACTCTCTGACACTCTCCGACACACTCAGAAACTGTCTGAAACTCTCAGGCACTCTCTGACACTCTCAGAAAGTCTCTGAAACTCTCTGACATTCTCTGACACTCTGTGACACTCTCAGACACTCTCTGACACTCTCTGACACTTGCTGAAACTCTCTGACACTATCTGACACTTTCTGAATCTCTCTGACACTCTCTGACACTTTCTGAAACTCTCTGACCCTATCTGACACTTTCTGAATCTCTCGGACACTCTCCGACACTCTCTGACACTTTCTGAAACTCTCTGACACTCTCTGACACTCTCTGAAGATCTCAGAAACTCTCTGAAAATCTCTGACACTCTCTGAAACTCTGTGACACTCTCTGAAACACTCAGACATTCTCTGACACTCTCAGACACTATCTGACACTTTCTGAAACTCTCGGACTCTCTGCGACACTCTCAGAAACTGTCTGAAACTCTCAGGCACTCTCTGCCACTCTCAGAAAGTCTCTGAAACTCTCTGACACTCTCTGACACTCTGTGACACTCTCTGACACTCTCTGAAACTCTCTGACATTCTCTGAAACTCTCTGAACACCTCTGACACTCTCTGAAAATCTCTGACACTCACTGACACTCTCTGACACTCTCTGAAACACTCTGACACTCTGTGACACTCTCAGACACTCTCTGACACTCTCTGACACTTTCCGAAACTCTCTGAAACTATCTGACACTTTCTGAATCTCTCGGACACTCTCTGACACTCTCTGACACTTCCTGAAACTCTCTGACACTATCTGACACTTTCTGAATCTCTCAGACACACTCCGACACACTCAGAAAATCTCAGAAACTCTCTGGCACTCCCTGACACTCTCAGAAAGTCTCTGAAACTCTCTGACACTCTCTGAAACTCTCTGAGACTGTCTGACACTCTCTGACACTCTCTGAAACTCTCAGACACTCTCTGACACTCTCTGAAACTCTCTGACATTCTCTGAAACAGTCTGAACACCTCTGACACTCTCTGAAACTCTCTGACACTCACTGACACTCTCTGACACTCTCTGAAACACTCTGACACTCTGTGACACTCTCAGACACTCTCTGACACTCTCTGACACTTTCTGAAACTCTCTGACACTATCTGACACTTTCTGAATCTCTCGGACACTCTCTGACACTCTCTGAAGCTCTCTGAAACTCTCTGACACTCTGTGACCCTCTCTGAAACTCTCTGACACTCTCTGAAACTCTGTGACACTCTCTGAAACACTCTGGCACTCTCTGACACTCTCCGACACACTCAGAAACTGTCTGAAACTCTCAGGCACTCTCTGACACTCTCAGAAAGTCTCTGAAACTCTCTGACATTCTCTGACACTCTGTGACACTCTCAGACACTCTCTGACACTCTCTGACACTTGCTGAAACTCTCTGACATTATCTGACACTTTCTGAATCTCTCTGACACTCTCTGACACTCTCTGACACTTTCTGAAACTCTCTGACCCTATCTGACACTTTCTGAATCTCTCGGACACTCTCCGACACTCTCTGACACTTTCTGAAACTTTCTGGCACTCTCTGACACTCTCTGAAGATCTCTGAAACTCTCTGAAAATCTCTGACACTCTCTGAAACTCTGTGACACTCTCTGATACACTCAGACATTCTCTGACACTCTCAGACACTCTCTGACACTATCTGACACTTTCTGAAACTCTCGGACTCTCTGCGACACTCTCAGAAACTGTCTGAAACTCTCAGGCACTCTCTGACACTCTCAGAAAGTCTCTGAAACTCTCTGACACTCTCTGACACTCTGTGACACTCTCTGACACTCTCTGAAACTCTCTGACATTCTCTGAAACTCTCTGAACACCTCTGACACTCTCTGAAAATCTCTGACACTCACTGACACTCTCTGACACTCTCTGAAACACTCTGACACTCTGTGACACTCTCAGACACTCTCAGACACTCTCTGACACTCTCTGACACTTTCCGAAACTCTCTGACACTATCTGACACCTTCGGAATCTCTCGGACACTCTCTGACACTCTCTGACACTTCCTGAAACTCTCTGACACTATCTGACACTTTCTGAATCTCTCAGACACACTCCGACACACTCAGAAAATCTCAGAAACTCTCTGGCACTCCCTGACACTCTCAGAAAGTCTCTGAAACTCTCTGACACTCTCTGAAACTCTCTGAGACTGTCTGACACTCTCTGACACTCTCTGACACTCTCTGAAGATCCGTGAAACACTCTGACACTCTGTGACACTCTCTGAAACTCTCTGACACTCTCTGAAACTCTCTGAAACTCTCTGACACTCTCTGACTCTCTCTGAAACTCTCTGACACTCTCAGACACTCTCTGACACGCTCTGACACTTTCTGAAACTCTCTGACACTATCTGACACTTTCTGAATCTCTCGGACACTCTCTGACACTCTCTGACTCTCTCTGACACTCTCTGAATCTCTCTGAAACTCTCTGACACTCTGTGACACACTCTGAAACGTTCTGGCACTCTCTGACACTCTCTGAAGATCTCTGAAACTCTCTGGAAATCTCTGACACTCTCTGAAACTCTGTGACACACTCTGAAACACTCTGACACTCTCTGACACTCTCAGACACTCTCTGACACTCTCTGACTCTTTCTGAAACTCTCTGAAACTATCTGACACTTTCTGAAACTCTCGGACACTCTCTGACACACTCTGCAACTCTGTGACACTCTCTGACACTCTCTGACACTCTCAGACACTCTCTGACACTCTCTGACACTCTCTGACACTTTCTGAAACTCTCGGACTCTCTGCGAGACACTCTGCAACTCTGTGACACTCTGTGACACTCTGTGACACTCTCTGACACTCTCTGAAAATCTCTGAAACACTCTGACACTCTGTGACACTCGATGACACTCTCTGAATCTCTCTGAAACTCCGTGACACGCTCTGACTCTCTCTGAAACTTTCTGACACTCTCTGACACTCTCTGAACATCTCTGAAACTCTCTGAAAATCTCTGAAACTCTCTGACACTCTCTGACTCTCTCTGAAACTCTCAGACACACTCTGACACTCTCTGAAACTCTCTGACATTCTCTGAAACTCTCTGAACATCTCTGACACTCTCTGAAACTCTCTGACACTCTCTGACACTCTCTGAAACACTCTGACACTCTGTGACACTCTCAGACACTCTCTAACACTCTCTGACACTTTCTGAAACTCTCTGACACTATCTGACACTTTCTGAATCTCTCGGACACTCTCTGACACTCTCTGACACTCTCTGACACTCTCTGAAGCTCTCTGAAACTCTCTGACACTCTGTGACACTCTCTGAAACTCTCTGACACTCTCTGAAACTTTCTGACACTCTCTGAAACTCTCTGAAGCTCTCTGAAACATTCTGAAACTATCTGACACTCTCAGAAACAGTCAGAAACTCTCTGAAACTCTCTGACACTCTCTGACACTCTCAGAAAGTCTCTGAAACACTCTGACACTCTCTGAAACTATCTGAAACTGTCTGACACTCTCTGACACTCTCTGACACTCTCTGAAGCTCTCTGAAACTCTCTGACACTCTGTGACACTCTCTGAAACTCTCTGAAACTCTCTGACACTCTCAGAATCTCTCAGAAGCTCTCTGGAACTCTCTGACACTCTCTGAAACTCACAGATAATTTCTGAAACACTCTGACACTATTTGACACTTTCTGTAACTCTCTGACACTCTCTGACACTCTCTGACACTCTCTGAAACTCTCTGACTCTGACTGACACTCTGTGACACTCTCTGAAACTCTCTGACACTCTCTGACACTCTCTGACACTCTCTGAAACTCTCTGACTCTCACTTACACTCTGTGACACTCTCTGAATCTCTCTGGCACTCTCTGACACTCTCTGACACACTCTGAAACTCTTCGACACTCTCTGACAGTCTCAGATGCTCTCTGACACTCTCTGAAACTCTCTGACACTCTCTGAAATTCTCTGACACTCTCTGACACTCCCTGGCACTCTCTGAATCTCTCTGAAGCTCTCTGACACTCTGTGACACTCTCTGAAACTTTCTGGCACTCTCTGACACTCTCTGAAGATCTCTGAAACTCTCTGAAAATCTCTGACACTCTCTGACACTCTCAGACACACTCAGAAACTGTCTGAAACTCTCAGGCACTCTCTGACACTCTCAGAAAGTCTCTGAAACTCTCTGACACTCTCTGACACTCTCAGACACTCTCTGACACTCTCTGACACTTTCTGAAACTCTCTGACACTATCTGACACTTTCTGAATCTCTCTGACACTATCTGACACTTTCTGAATCTCTCAGACAGACTCCGACACACTCACAAAATCTCAGAAACTCTCTGGCACTCCCTGACACTCTCAGAAAGTCTCAGAAACTCTCTGACACTCTCTGAAACTCTCTGAAACTGTCTGACAATCTCTGAAACTGTCTGACACTCTCTGAAACTCTCTGACACTCTCTGAAAGTTTCTGACACTCTCTGAAACTCTCTGAAACTCTCTGACACTCTCAGAATCTCTCAGAAGCTCTCTGGAACTCTCTGACACTCTCTGACACTCACAGATAATTTCTGAAACTCTCTGACACTATCTGACACTTTCTGAAACTCTCTGACACGCTCTGACACTCTCTGACACTCTCTGAAACTCTCTGACTCTCACTGACACTCTGTGACACTCTCTGAAACTCTCTGACAATCTCTGACACTCTCTGAAACTCTCTGACTCTCACTGACACTCTGTGACACTCTCTGAAACTCTCTGGCACTCCCTGACACTCTCTGACACACTCTGAAACTCTTCGACACTCTCTGACACTCTCAGATACTCTCTGACACTCTCTGAAACTCTCAGATACTCTCTGACACTCTCTGAATCTCTCTGAAGCTCTCTGACACTGTGACACTCTCTGAAACTTTCTGGCACTCTCTGACACTCTCTGAAGATCTCTGAAACTCTCTGAAAATCTCTGACACTCTCTGAAACTCTGTGACACTCTCTGAAACACTCTGGCACCCTCTGACACTCTCCGACACACTCAGCAACTGTCAGAAACTCTCAGGCACTCTCTGACACTCTCAGAAAGTCTCTGAAACTCTCTGACACTCTCGGAAACTCTCTGACACTCTCTGACACTATCTGAAACTCTTTGACACTCTTTGACACTCTCAGACACTGTCTGACTCTCTCTGAAACTCTCTGATACTCTCTGACACTCTCTGACACTCCCTGACACTCTCTGAAGCTCTCTGTAACTCTCTGACACTCTCTGACACTCTCTGAAACTCTCTGAAACTCTGTGACACTCTCTGAAACTTTCTGACACTCTCCGAAACTCTCTGACACTCCCTGACACTCTCTGAAACACTCTGAAACTCGCTGACACTCTCTGACACTCTGTGAAACTCTGTGACGCACTCTGAAACACTCTGACACTCTCTGACACTCTCAGACACTCTCTGACACTCTCTGACACTTTCTGAAACTCTCTGAAACTATCTGACACTTTCTGAAACTCTCGGAAACTCTCTGACACACTGTGCAACTCTGTGAAAGTCTCTGACACTCTCAGACACTCTCTGACACTTTCTGAAACTCTCTGGCACTATGTGACACTTTCTGAATCTCTCGGTCACTCTCTGACAATCTCTGACTCTCTCTGACACTCTCTGATACTCTCTGACACTCTCTGAATCTCTCTGAAACTCTCTGACACTCTGTGACACTCTCTGAAACATTCTGGCACTCTCTGACACTCTCTGACACTCTCTGTTTATCTCTGAAACACTCTGAAAATCTCTAACACTCGCTGAAACTCTGTGAAACTCTCAAACACTCAGATACTCTCTGACACTCTCAGACACTCTCTGACACTATCTGACACTTTCTGAAACTCTCGGACACTCTCTGACTCACTCTGCAACTGTGTGACACTCTGTGGCACTTTCTGACACTCTCTGACACTCTCTGAAGATCTGTGAAACTCTCTGAAAATCTCTGACACTCTCTGAAACTCTGTGACACTCTCTGAAACTCTCTGACACTCTCTGAAATTCTCTGACACTCTCTGACACTCTCTGAATCTCTCTGAAGCTCTCTGACACTCTGTGAAACTCTCTGAAAATCTCTGACACTCTCTGAAGATCTCTGAAACTCTCTGAAAATCTCTGACACTCTCTGAAACTCTGTGACACTCTCTGAAACACTCTGGCACTCTCTGACACTCTCCGACACACTCAGCAACAGTCAGAAACTCTCAGGCACTCTCTGACACTCTCAGAAAGTCTCTGAAACTCTCTGACACTCTCGGAAACTCTCTGACACTCTCTGACACTATCTGAAACTCTCTGACACTCTCTGACACTCCCTGACACTCTCTGAAGCTCTCTGTAACTCTCTGACACTCTCTGAAACTCTCTGAAACTCTGTGACACTCTCTGAAACTTTCTGACACTCTCTGAAACTCTCTGACACTCCCTGACACTCTCTGAAACTCTCTGAATCTCGCTGACACTCTCTGACACTCTCTGAAACTCTGTGACGCACTCTGAAACACTCTGACACTCTCTGACACTCTCTGACACTCTCAGACACTCTCTGACACTCTCTGACACTTTCTGAAACTCTCTGAAACTATCTGACACTTTCTGAAACTCTCGGAAACTCTCTGACACACTGTGCAACTCTGTGAAACTCTCTGACACTCTGTGACACTCTCAGACACTCTCAGACACTCTCTGACACTTTCTGAAACTCTCTGGCACTATGTGACACTTTCTGAATCTCTCGGTCACTCTCTGACAATCTCTGACTCTCTCTGACACTCTCTGATACTCTCTGACACTCTCTGAATGTCTCTGAAACTCTCTGACACACTGTGACACTCTCTGAAACATTCTGGCACTCTCTGACACTCTCTGACACTATCTGAAACTCTTTGACACTCTCAGACACTGTCTGACTCTCTCTGAAACTCCCTGAAACTCTCTGACACTCTCTGACACTCCCTGACACTCTCTGAAGCTCTCTGTAACTCTCTGACACTCTCTGACACTCTCTGAAACTCTCTGAAACTCTGTGACACTCTCTGAAACTTTCTGACACTCTCTGAAACTCTCTGACACTCCCTGACACTCTCTGAAACTCTCTGTAACTCGCTGACACTCTCTGACACTCTCTGAAACTCTGTGACGCACTCTGAAACACTCTGACACTCTCTGACACTCTCAGACACTCTCTGACACTCTCTGACACTTTCTGAAACTCTCTGAAACTATCTGACACTTTCTGAAACTCTCGGAAACTCTCTGACACACTGTGCAACTCTGTGAAACTCTCAGACACTCTCTGACACTTTCTGAAACTCTCTGGCACTATGTGGCACTTTCTGAATCTCTCGGTCACTCTCTGACAATCTCTGACTCTCTCTGACACTTTCTGATACTCTCTGACACTCTCTGAATCTCTCTGAAACTCTCTGACACTCTGTGACACTCTGAAACATTCTGGCACTCTCTGACACTCTCTGACACTCTCTGACACTATCTGACACTTTCTGAAACTCTCGGACACTCTCTGACTCACTCTGCAACTGTGTGACACTCTGTGACACTTTCTGACACTCTCTGACACTCTCTGACACTCTCTGAAGATCTGTGAAACTCTCTGAAAATCTCTGACACTCTCTGAAACTCTGTGACACTCTCTGAAACTCTCCGACACTCTCTGAATCTCTCTGAAGCTCTCTGACACTCTGTGACACTTTCTGAAACTCTCGGAGACTCTCTGACTCACTCTGCAACTGTGTGACACTCTGTGACACTTTCTGACACTCTCTGACACTTTCTGACACTCTCTGAAGATCTGTGAAACTCTCTGAAAATCTCTGACACTCTCTGAAACTCTGTGACACTCTCTGAAGCTCTCTGACACTCTGTGACACTCTCCGACACACTCAGAAACTGTCAGAAACTCTCAGGCACTCTCTGACACTCTCAGAAAGTCTCTGAAACTCTCTGACATTCTCGGAAACTCTCTCACACGCTCTGACACTCTCTGAAACTCTTTGACACTCTTTGACACTCCCTGACACTCTCTGAAGCTCTCTGTAACTCTCTGACACTCGCTGACACTCTCTGAAACTCTCTGAAACTCTGTGACACTCTCTGAAACTTTCTGACACTCTCTGAAATTCTCTGACACTCTCTGAAACTCTCTGACACTCCCTGACACTCTCTGAAACTCTCTGAAACTCACTGACACTCTCTGACACTCTCTGAAACTCTGTGACGCACTCTGAAACACTCTGACACTCTCTGACACTCTCAGACACTCTCTGACACTCTCTGACACTTTCTGAAACTCTCTGAAACTATCTGACACTTTCTGAAACTCTCGGAAACTCTCTGACACACTGTGCAACTCTGTGAAACTCTCTGACACTCTGTGACACTCTCAGACACTCTCTGACACTTTCTGAAACTCTCTGGCACGATGTGACACTTTCTGAATCTCTCGGTCACTCTCTGACAATCTCTGACTCTCTCTGACACTTTCTGATACTCTCTGACACTCTCTGAATCTCTCTGAAACTCTCTGACACACTGTGACACTCTCTGAAACACTCTGGCACTTTCTGACACTCTCCGACACACTCAGCAACTGTCAAAAACTTTCAGGCACTCTCTGACACTCTCAGAATCTCTCAGAAGCTCTCTGGAACTCTCTGATACTCTCTGACACTCACAGATAATTTCTGAAACTCTCTGACACTATCTGACACTTTCTGAAACTCTCTGACACGCTCTGACACTCTCTGACACTCTCTGAAACTCTCTGACTCTCACTGACACTCTGTGACACTCTGTGACACTCTCTGAAACTCTCTGACAATCTCTGACACTCTCTGACACTCTCTGAAACTCTCTGACTCTCTGACTCTCTGACTCTCACTGACACTCTGTGACACTCTCTGAAACTCTCTGGCACTCTCTGACACTCTCTGACACACTCTGAAACTCTTCGACACTCTCTGACACACTCAGATACTCTCTGACACTCTCTGAAACTCTCTGACACTCTCTGAAATTCTCTGACTCTCTCTGACACTCCCTGACACTCTCTGAATCTCTCTGAAGCTCTCTGACACTCTGTGACACTCTCTGAAACTTTCTGGCACTCTCTGACACTCTCTGAAGATCTCTGAAACTCTCTGAAAATCTCTGACATTCTCTGAAACTCTGTGACACTCTCTGAAACACTCTGGCACTCTCTGACACTCTCCGACACACTCAGCAACTGTCAGAAACACTCAGGCACTCTCTGACACTCTCAGAAAGTCTCTGAAACTCTCTGACACTCTCGGAAACTCTCTGACACTCTCTGACACTATCTGAAACTCTTTGACACTCTCAGACACTGTCTGACTCTCTCTGAAATACCTGAAACTCTCTGACACTCTCTGACACTCCCTGACAATCTCTGAAGCTCTCTGTAACTCTCTGACACTCTCTGACACTCTCTGAAACTCTCTGAAACTCTGTGACACTCTCTGAAACTATCTGACACTCTCTGAAACTCTCTGACACTCCCTGACACTCTCTGAAACTCTCTGAAACTCACTGACACTCTCTGACACTCTCTGAAACTCTGTGACGCACTCTGAAACACTCTGACACTCTCTGACACTCTCAGACACTCTCTGACACTCTCTGACACTTTCTGAAACTCTCTGAAACTATCTGACACTTTCTGAAACTCTCGGAAACTCTCTGACACACTGTGCAACTCTGTGAAACTCTCTGACACTCTGTGACACTCTCAGACACTCTCTGACACTTTCTGAAACTCTCTGGCACGATGTGACACTTTCTGAATCTCTCGGTCACTCTCTGACAATCTCTGACTCTCTCTGACACTTTCTGATACTCTCTGACACTCTCTGAATCTCTCTGAAACTCTCTGACACACTGTGACACTCTCTGAAACACTCTGGCACTCTCTGACACTCTCCGACACACTCAGCAACTGTCAAAAACTTTCAGGCACTCTCTGACACTCTCAGAATCTCTCAGAAGCTCTCTGGAACTCTCTGATACTCTCTGACACTCACAGATAATTTCTGAAACTCTCTGACACTATCTGACACTTTCTGAAACTCTCTGACACGCTCTGACACTCTCTGACACTCTCTGAAACTCTCTGACTCTCACTGACACTCTGTGACACTCTCTGAAACTCTCTGACAATCTCTGACACTCTCTGACACTCTCTGAAACTCTCTGACTCTCACTGACACTCTGTGACACTCTCTGAAACTCTCTGGCACTCTCTGACACTCTCTGACACACTCTGAAACTCTTCGACACTCTCTGACACTCTCAGATACTCTCTGACACTCTCTGAAACTCTCTGACACTCTCTGAAATTCTCTGACTCTCTCTGACACTCCCTGACACTCTCTGAATCTCTCTGAAGCTTTCTGACACTCTGTGACACTCTCTGAAACTTTCTGGCACTCTCTGACACTCTCTGAAGATCTCTGAAACTCTCTGAAAATCTCTGACATTCTCTGAAACTCTGTGACACTCTCTGAAACACTCTGGCACTCTCTGACACTCTCCGACACACTCAGCAACTGTCAGAAACACTCAGGCACTCTCTGACACTCTCAGAAAGTCTCTGAAACTCTCTGACACTCTCGGAAACTCTCTGACACTCTCTGACACTATCTGAAACTCTTTGACACTCTCAGACACTGTCTGACTCTCTCTGAAATACATGAAACTCTCTGACACTCTCTGACACTCCCTGACAAGCTCTGAAGCTCTCTGTAACTCTCTGACACTCTCTGACACTCTCTGACACTCTCTGAAACTCTCTGAAACTCTGTGACACTCTCTGAAACTTTCTGACACTCTCTGAAACTCTCTGACACTCCCTGACACTCTCTGAAACTCTCTGTAACTCGCTGACACTCTCTGACACTCTCTGAAACTCTGTGACGCACTCTGAAACACTCTGACACTCTCTGACACTCTCAGACACTCTCTGACACTCTCTGACACTTTCTGAAACTCTCTGAAACTATCTGACACTTTCTGAAACTCTCTGACACACTGTGCAACTCTGTGAAACTCTCTGACACTCTGTGACACTCTCAGACACTCTCAGACACTCTCTGACACTTTCTGAAACTCTTTGGCACTATGTGACACTTTCTGAATCTCTCGGTCACTCTCTGACAATCTCTGACTCTCTCTGACACTTTCTGATACTCTCTGACACTCTCTGAATCTCTCTGAAACTCTCTGACACTCTGTGACACTCTCTGAAACATTCTGGCACTCTCTGACACTCTCTGACACTCTCTGAAGATCTCTGAAACACTCTGAAAATCTCTGACACTCGCTGAAACTCTGTGAAACTCTCTGAAACACTCAGATACTCTCTGACACTCTCAGACACTCTCTGACACTATCTGACACTTTCTGAAACTCTCGGACACTCTCTGACTCACTCTGCAACTGTGTGACACTCTGTGACACTTTCTGACACTCTCTGACACTTTCTGACACTCTCTGAAGATCTGTGAAACTCTCTGAAAATCTCTGACACTCTCTGAAACTCTGTGACACTCTCTGAAGCTCTCTGACACTCTGTGACACTCTCCGACACACTCAGAAACTGTCAGAAACTCTCAGGCACTCTCTGACACTCTCAGAAAGTCTCTGAATCTCTCTGACACTCTCGGAAACTCTCTGACACGCTCTGACACTCTCTGAAACTCTTTGACACTCTCAGACACTGTCTGCCTCTCTCTGAAACTCTCTGACACTCTCTGACACTCCCTGACACTCTCTGAAGCTCTCTGTAACTCTCTGACACTCGCTGGCACTCTCTGAAACTCTCTGAAACTCTGTGACACTCTCTGAAACTTTCTGACACTCTCTGAAACTCTCTGACACTCCCTGACACTCTCTGAAACTCTCTGAAACTCGCTGACACTCTCTGACACTCTCTGAAACTTTGTGACGCACTCTGAAACACTGTGACACTCTCAGACACTCTCTGACACTCTCTGACACTTTCTGAAACTCTCTGAAACTATCTGACACTTTCTGAAACTCTCGGAAACTCTCTGACACACTCTGCAACTCTGTGACACTCTCAGACACTCTCTGACACACTCTGACACTTTCTGAAACTCTCTGGCACTATGTGACACTTTCTGAATCTCTCAGACACACTCCGACACACTCAGAAAATCTCAGAAACTCTCTGGCACTCCCTGACACTCTCAGAAAGTCTCAGAAACTCTCTGACAATCTCTGAAACTCTCTGAAAATGTCTGACAATCTCTGAAACTCTCTGACACTCTCTGAAACTCTCTGACACTCTCTGAAAGTTTCTGACACTCTCTGAAACTCTCTGAAACTCTCTGACACTCTCAGAATCTCTCAGATGTTCTCTGGAACTCTCTGACACTCTCTGACACTCACAGATAATTTCTGAAACTCTCTGACACTATCTGACACTTTCTGAAACTATCTGACACGCTCTGACACTCTCTGACACTCTCTGAAACTCTCTGACTCTCACTGACACTCTGTGACACTCTCTGAAACTCTCTGACAATCTCTGACACTCTCTGACACTCTCTGAAACTCTCTGACTCTCACTGACACTCTGTGACACTCTCTGAAACTCTCGGGCACTCTCTGACACTCTCTGACACACTCTGAAACTCTTCGACACTCTCTGACACTCTCAGATACTCTCTGACACTCTCTGAAACTCTCTGACAATCTCTGAAATTCTCTGACACTCTCTGACAATCCCTGACACTCTCTGAATCTCTCTGAAGCTCTCTGACACTCTGTGACACTCTCTGAAACTTTCTGGCGCTCTCTGACACTCTCTGAAGATCTCTGACACTCTCTGAAACTCTGTGACACTCTCTGAAACTCTGTGACACTCTCTGAAACACTCTGGCACTCTCTGACACTCTCCGACACACTCAGCAACTGTCAGAAACTCTCAGGAACTCTCTGACACTCTCAGAAAGTCTCTGAAACTCTCTGACACTCTCGGAAACTCTCTGACACTCTCTGACACTATCTGAAACTCTTTGACACTCTCAGACACTGTCTGACTCTCTCTGAAACTCCCTGAAACTCTCTGACACTCTCTGAAACTCCCTGACACTCTCTGAAGCTCTCTGACACTCTGTGACACTCTCTGAAACTTTCTGGCACTCTCTGACACTCTCTGAAGATCTCTGAAACTCTCTGAAAATCTCTGACACTCTCTGACACTCTCAGACACACTCAGAAACTGTCTGAAACTCTCAGGCACTCTCTGACACTCTCAGAAAGTCTCTGAAACTCTCTGACACTCTCTGACACTCTGTGACACTCTCAGAGACTCTCTGACACTCTCTGACACTTTCTGAAACTCTCTGACACTATCTGACACTTTCTGAATCTCTCTGACACTATCTGACACTTTCTGAATCTCTCAGACAGACTCCGACACACTCACAAAATCTCAGAACCTCTCTGGCACTCCCTGACACTCTCAGAAAGTCTCAGAAACTCTCTGACACTCTCTGAAACTCACTGAAACTGTCTGACACTCTCTGAAACTCTCTGACACTCTCTGAAACTCTCTGACACTCTCTGACACTCTCTGAAAGTTTCTGACACTCTCTGAAACTCTCTGAAACTCTCTGACACTCTCAGAATCTCTCAGAAGCTCTCTGGAACTCTCTGACACTCTCTGACACTCACAGATAATTTCTGAAACTCTCTGACACTATCTGACACTTTCTGAAACTCTCTGACACGCTCTGACACTCTCTGACACTCTCTGAAACTCTCTGACTCTCACTGACACTCTGTGACACTCTCTGAAACTCTCTGACAATCTCTGACACTCTCTGAAACTCTCTGACTCTCACTGACACTCTGTGACACTCTCTGAAACTCTCTGGCACTCCCTGACACTCTCTGACACACTCTGAAACTCTTCGACACTCTCTGACACTCTCAGATACTCTCTGACACTCTCTGAAACTCTCAGATTCTCTCTGACACTCTCTGAATCTCTCTGAAGCTCTCTGACACTGTGACACTCTCTGAAACTTTCTGGCACTCTCTGACACTCTCTGAAGATCTCTGAAACTCTCTGAAAATCACTGACACTCTCTGAAACTCTGTGACACTCTCTGAAACACTCTGGCACTCTCTGACACTCTCCGACAAACTCAGCAACTGTCAGAAACTCTCAGGCACTCTCTGACACTCTCAGAAAGTCTCTGAAACTCTCGGACACTCTCGGAAACTCTCTGACACTCTCTGACACTATCTGAAACTCTTTGACACTCTTTGACACTCCCAGACACTGTCTGACTCTCTCTGAAACTCTCTGATACTCTCTGACACTCTCTGACACTCCCTGACACTCTCTGAAGCTCTCTGTAACTCTCTGACACTCTCTGAAACTCTCTGAAACTCTGTGACACTCTCTGAAACTTTCTGACACTCTCCGAAACTCTCTGACACTCCCTGACACTCTCTGAAACTCTCTGAAACTCGCTGACACTCTCTGACACTCTCTGAAACTCTGTGACGCACTCTGAAACACTCTGACACTCTCTGACACTCTCAGACACTCTCTGACACTCTCTGACACTTTCTGAAACTCTCTGAAACTATCTGACACTTTCTGAAACTCTCGGAAACTCTCTGACACACTGTGCAACTCTGTGAAACTCTCTGACACTCTCAGACACTCTCAGACACTCTCTGACACTTTCTGAAACTCTCTGGCACTATGTGACACTTTCTGAATCTCTCGGTCACTCTCTGACAATCTCTGACTCTCTCTGACACTCTCTGATACTCTCTGACACTCTCTGAATCTCTCTGAAACTCTCTGACACTCTGTGACACTCTCTGAAACATTCTGGCACTCTCTGACACTCTCTGACACTCTCTGAAGATCTCTGAAACACTCTGAAAATCTCTAACACTCGCTGAAACTCTGTGAAACTCTCAAACACTCAGATACTCTCTGACACTCTCAGACACTCTCTGACACTATCTGACTCTTTCTGAAACTCTCGGACACTCTCTGACTCACTCTGCAACTGTGTGACACTCTGTGACACTTTCTGACACTCTCTGACACTCTCTGAAGATCTGTGAAACTCTCTGAAAATCTCTGACACTCTCTGAAACTCTGTGACACTCTCTGAAACTCTCTGACACTCTCTGAAATTCTCTGACACTCTCTGACACTCTCTGACACTCTCTGACACTCTCTGAATCTCTCTGAAGCTCTCTGACACTCTGTGACACTCTCTGAAACTTTCTGGCACTCTCTGACACTCTCTGAAGATCTCTGAAACTCTCTGAAAATCTCTGACACTCTCTGAAACTCTGTGACACTCTCTGAAACACTCTGGCACTCTCTGACACTCTCCGACACACTCAGCAACTGTCAGAAACTCTCAGGCACTCTCTGACACTCTCAGAAAGTCTCTGAAACTCTCTGACACTCTCGGAAACTCTCCGACACTCTCTGACACTATCTGCAAATTTTTGACACTCTTTGACACTCTCAGACACTGTCTGACTCTCTCTGAAACTCTCTGACACTCTCTGACACTCCCTGACACTCTCTGAAGCTCTCTGTAACTCTCTGACACTCTCTGAAACTCTCTGAAACTCTGTGACACTCTCTGAAACTTTCTGAAACTCTCTGAAACTCTCTGACACTCCCTGACACTCTCTGAAACTCTCTGAAACTCGCTGACACTCTCTGACACTCTCTGAAACTCTGTGACGCACTCTGAAACACTCTGACACTCTCTGACACTCTCAGACACTCTCTGACACTCTCTGACACTTTCTGAAACTCTCTGAAACTATCTGACACTTTCTGAAACTCTCGGAAACTCTCTGACACACTGTGCAACTCTGTGAAACTCTCTGACACTCTGTGACACTTTCTGAAACTCTCTGGCACTATGTGACACTTTCTGAACCTCTCGGTCACTCTCTGATACTCTCTGACACTCTCTGAATCTCTCTGAAACTCTCTGACACACTGTGACTCTCTCTGAAACATTCCGGCACTCTCTGACACTCTCTGACACTATCTGAAACTCTTTGACACTCTCAGACAATGTCTGACTCTCTCTGAAACTCCCTGAAACTCTCTGACACTCTCTGACACTCCCTGACACTCTCTGAAGCTCTCTGTAACTCTTTGACACTCTCTGACACTCTCTGAAACTCTCTGAAACTCTGTGACACTCTCTGAAACTTTCTGACACTCTCAGACACTCTCTGACACTCTCTGACACTTTCTGAAACTCTCTGAAACTATCTGACACATTCTGAAACTCTCGGAAACTCTCTGACACACTGTGCAACTCTGTGAAACTCTCTGACACTCTGTGACACTCTCAGACACTCTCAGACACTCTCTGACACTTTCTGAAACTCTCTGGCACTATGTGACATTTCTGAATCTCTCGGTCACTCTCTGACAATCTCTGACTCTCTCTGACACTTTCTGATACTCTCTGACACTCTCTGAATCTCTCTGAAACTCTCTGACACTCTGTGACACTCTCTGAAACATTCTGGCACTCTCTGACACTCTCTGAAGATCTCTGAAACACTCTGACACTCTCTGACACTCTCTGAAACTCTCTGAAACTCTGTGACACTCTCTGAAACTTTCTGACACTCTCTGAAACTCTCTGACACTCCCTGACACTCTCTGAAACTCTCTGAAACTCGCTGACACTCTCTGACACTCTCTGAAACTCTGTTACGCACTCTGAAACACTCTGACACTCTCAGACACTCTGTGACACTCTCTAACACTTTCTGAAACTCTCTGAAACTATCTGACACTTTCTGAAACTCTCGGAAACTCTCTGACACACTCTGCAACTCTGTGACACTCTCAGACACTCTCAGACACTCTCTGACACTTTCTGAAACTCTCTGGCACTATGTGACACTTTCTGAATCTCTCAGACACACTCCGACACACTCAGAAAATCTCAGAAACTCTCTGGCACTCCCTGACACTCTCAGAAAGTCTCAGAAACTCTCTGACACTCTCTGAAACTCTCTGAAACTGCCTGACAATCTCTGAAACTCTCTGACACTCTCTGAAACTCTCTGACACTCTCTGAAAGTTTCTGACACTCTCTGAAACTCTCTGAAACTCTCTGACACTCTCAGAATCTCTCAGAAGCTCGCTGGAACTCTCTGACACTCTCTGACACTCACAGATAATTTCTGAAACTCTCTGACACTATCTGACACTTTCTGAAACTCTCTGACACGCTCTGACACTCTCTGACACTCTCTGAAACTCTCTGACTCTCACTGACACTCTGTGACACTCTCTGAAACTCTCTGACAATCTCTGACACTCTCTGACACTCTCTGAAACTCTCTGACTCTCACTGACACTCTGTGACACTCTCTGAAACTCTCGGGCACTCTCTGACACTCTCTGACACACTCTGAAAATCTTCGACACTCTCTGACACTCTTAGATACTCTCGGACACTCTCTGAAACTCTCTGACACTCTCTGAAATTCTCTGACACTCTCTGACAATCCCTGACACTCTCTGAATCTCTCTGAAGCTCTCTGACACTCTGTGACACTCTCTGAAACTTTCTGTCACTCTCTGACACTCTCTGAAGATCTCTGAAACTCTCTGAAAATCTCTGACACTCTCTGAAACTCTGTGACACTCTCTGAAACACTCTGGCACTCTCTGACACTCTCCGACACACTCAGCAACTGTCAGAAACTCTCAGGCACTCTCTGACACTCTCAGAAAGTCTCTGAAACTCTCTGACACTCTCGGAAACTCTCTGACACTCTCTGACACTATCTGAAACTCTTTGACACTCTCAGACACTGTCTGACTCTCTCTGAAACTCCCTGAAACTCTCTGACACTCTCTGACACTCCCTGACACTCTCTGAAGCTCTCTGTAACTCTCTGACACTCTCTGACACTCTCTGAAACCCTCTGAAACTCTGTGACACTCTCTGAAACTTTCTGATACTCTCTGAAACTCTCTGTAACTCTCTGACACTCTCTGACACTTTCTGAAACTCTCTGAAACTATCTGACACTTTCTGAAACTCTCGGAAACTCTCTGACACACTGTGCAACTCTGTGAAACTCTCTGACACTCTGTGACACTCTCAGACACTCTCAGACACTCTCTGACACTTTCTGAAACTCTCTGGCACTATGTGACACTCTATGAATCTCTCGGTCACTCTCTGACAATCTCTGACTCTCTCTGACACTTTCTGACAATCTCTGACACTTTCTGAAACTCTCTGAAACTATCTGAAACTTTCTGAAACTCTCGGAAACTCTCTGACACACTGTGCAACTCTGTGAAACTCTCTGACACTCTGTGACACTCTCAGACACTCTCAGACACTCTCTGACACTTTCTGAAACTCTCTGGCACTATGTGACACTCTATGAATCTCTCGGTCACTCTCTGACAATCTCTGACTCTCTCTGACACTTTCTGATACTCTCTGACACTCTCTGAATCTCACTGAAACTCTCTGACACTCTGTGACACTCTCTGAAACATTCTGGCACTCTCTGACACTCTCTGACACTCTCTGAAGATCTCTGAAACACTCTGAAAATCTCTGAAAGTCGCTGAAACTCTGTGAAACTCTCTGAAACACTCAGATACTCTCCGACACTCTCAGACACTCTCTGACACTATCTGACACTTTCTGAAACTCTCGGACACTCTCTGACTCACTCTGCAATTGTGTGACACTCTGTGACACTTTCTGACACTCTCTGACACTTTCTGACACTCTCTGAAGATCTGTGAAACTCTCTGAAAATCTCTGACACTCTCTGAAACTCTGTGACACTCTCTGAAACACTCTGGCACTCTCTGACACTCTCTGACACACTCAGAATCTGTCAGAAACTCTCAGGCACTCTCTGACACTCTCAGAAAGTCTCTGAAACTCTCTGACACTCTCGGAAACTCTCTGACACGCTCTGACACTCTCTGAAACTCTTTGACACTCTTTGACACTCTCAGACACTGTCTGACTCTCTCTGAAACTCTCTGAAACTCTATGACACTCTCTGACACTCCCTGACACTCTCTGAAGCTCTCTGTAACTCTCTGAAACTCTCTGACACTCTCTGAAACTCTCTGAAACTCTGTGACACTCTCTGAAACTTTCTGACACTCTCTGAAACTCTCTGACACTCCCTGACACTCTCTGAAACTCTCTGAAACTCGCTGACACTCTCTGACACTCTCTGAAACTCTGTGACGCACTCTGAAACACTCTGTCACTCTCTGACACTCTCAGACACTCTCTGACTCTCTCTGACACTTTCTAAAACTCTCTGAAACTATCTGACACTTTCTGAAACTCTCGGAAACTCTCTGACACACTCTGCAAATCTGTGAAACTCTCTGACACTCTGTGACACTCTCAGACACTCTCAGACACTCTCTGACACTTTCTGAAACTCTCTGACACTATGTGACACTTTCTCAATCTCTCGGTCACTCTCTGACAATCTCTGACTCTCTCTGACACTCTCTGACACTCTCTGACACTCTCTGAAGATCTCTGAAACACTCTGAAAATCTATGTCACTCTCTGAAACTCTGTGAAACTCTCTGAAACACTCAGATACTCTCTGACACTCTCAGACACTCTCTGACACTATCTGACACTTTCTGAAACTCTCGGACACTCTCTGACTCACTCTGCAACTGTGTGACACTCTGTGACACTTTCTGACACTCTCTGAAACTTTCTGACACTCTCTGAAACTCTGTGACACTCCGTGACACTCTCTGAAACTCTCTGACACTCTCTGCCTCTCTCTGAAACTCTCTGATACTCTCCGACACTCTCAGACATTCTCTGACACTCTCTGACACTTTCTGAAACTCTCTGACACTGTATGACACTTTCTGAATCTCTCGGACACTCTCTGACACTCCCTGACTCTCTCTGACACTCTCTGACACTCTCTGAATCTCTCTGAAGCTGTCTGACACTCTGTGACACTCGCTGAAACTTTCTGGCACTCTCTGACACTCTCTGAAGATCTCTGAAACTCTCTGAAAATCTCTGACACTCTCTGAAACGCTGTGACGCACTCTGAAACACTCTGACACTCTCTGACACTCTCAGACACTCGCTGACACTCTCTGACACTTTCTGAAACTCTCTGAAACTATCTGACACTTTCTGAAACTCTCGGACATTCTCTGACACACTCTGCAACTCTGTGACACTCTCTGACACTCTGTGACACTCTCAGACACTCTCAGACTCTCTCTGACACTTTCTGAAACTCTCTGACACTATGTGACAATTTCTGAATCTCTCGGTCACTCTCTGACAATCTCTGACTCTCTCTGACACTCTCTGATACTCTCAGACACTCTCTGAATCTCTCTGAAACTCTCTGAAACTCTGTGACACTCTCTGAAACTTTCTGGCACTCTCTGACACTCTCTGACAGTCTCTGAAGATCTGTGAAGCTCTCTGAAAATCTCTGACACTCTCTGAAACTCTGTGAAACTCTCTGAACCACTCAGACACTCTCTGACACTCTCAGACACTCTCTGACACTATCTGACACTTTCTGAAACTCTCGGACTCTCTCTGACTCACTCTGCAACTGTGTGACACTCTGTGACACTCTGTGACACTCTCTGACACTCTCTGAATCTCTCTGAAACTCTCTGACTCTCTGTGACACTCTCTGACACTCTCGGACACTCTCTGACACTCTCTGACTCTCTCTGAAACTCTCTGACACTCTGTGACACTCTGTGACACTCTCTGACACTCTCTGACACTCTCTGAATCTCTGTGACACTATCTGACACTTTCTGAATCTCTCTGAAACTGTCTGACACTCTCTGACACTCTCTGAAGCTCTCTGAAACTCTCTGACACTCTCTGAAACTCTCTGACACTCTCTGAAACTCTCTGACACTCTCTGAAACTCTCTGACACTCTCTGAAACTCTGTGAAACTCTCTGAAACACTCTGACACTCTCTGAAACTCTGTGACACTCTCTGATACTCTCTGAAGATCTCTGAAACTCTCTGAAAATCTCTGACACTCTCTGAAACTCTGTGAAACTCTCTGAAACACTCTGGCACTCTCTGACACTCTCTGACACACTCAGAAACTCTCAGAAAATCTCAGGCACTCTCTGACACACTCAGAAATTCTGTGAAACTCTCTGACACTCTCGGACACTCTGTGACACTCTCTGACACTTTCAGAAACTCTCTGACACTATCTGACACTTTCTGAATCTCTCGGACACTCTCTGAGACTCTCTGACACTCTCTGAAGCTATCTGAAACTCTCTGACACTCTGTGACACTCAGTGAAACTCTCTGAAACTCTCTGAAACTCTCTGAAACTCTCTGACACTCTCTGACAGTCTCAGAAAGTCTCTGAAACTCTCTGAAACTCTCTGAAACTGTCTGACACTCTCTGAAACTCTCTGAAGCTCTCTGAAAGTCTCTGAAACTCTCTGACACTCTCTGAAACTCTCTGAAACTCTCAGAAACTCTCTGACACTCTCAGAATCTCTCAGAAGCTCTCTGGAACTCTCTGACACTCTCTGACACTCACAGATAATTTCTGAAACTCTCTGACACTCTCTGACACTTTCTGAAAATCTCTGACACTCTCTGACACTCTCTGACACTCTCTGACACTCTCTGAAACTCTCTGAAACTCTCTGACACTCTGTGACACTCTGTGACACTCTCTGAAACTCTCTGACACTCTCTGAAACTCTCCGACACTCTCTGAAACTTTCTGACACTCTCTGAAACTCTCTGAAACTCCCTGACACTCTCTGAAGATCTCTGAAACTCTCTGAAAATCTCTGACACTCTCTGAAACTCTGTGACACTCTCTGAAACACTCTGGCACTCTCTGAAACTCCCCGACACACTCAGAATCTGTCAGAAACTCTCAGGCACTCTCTGACACACTCAGAAAGTCTCTGAAACTCTCTGAAACTCTCTGACACTCTGTGACACTCTCTGACACTTTCTGAAACTCTCTGACACTATCTGACACTTTCTGAATCTCTCGGACACTCTCTGACAATCTCTGACACTCTCTGAAGCTCTCTGAAACTCTCTGACATTCTGTGACACTCTGTGAAACTCTCTGACACTCTCTGAAACTTTCTGACACTCTCTGAAACTCTCTGAAGCTCTCTTAAACTTTCTGAAACTCTCTGACACTCTCAGAAACACTCAGAAACTCTCTGACACTCTCAGAATCTCTCAGAAGCTCTCTGGAACTCTCTGACACTCTCTGACACTGACAGATAATTTCTGAAACTCTCTGACACTATCTGACCCTCTCTGAAACTGTCAGACACTCTCTGACACTCTCTGAAACTCTCTGACACTCTCTGACACTCTCTGAAGCTCTCTGAAACTCTCTGAAACTCTCTGACACTCTCTGAAACTCTCTGAAAATCTCAGAAACTCTCTGAAACTGTCTGACACTCTCTGACACTCTCTGACACTCTCTGAAGCTCTCTGAAGCTCTCTGAAACTCTCTGAAACTCTCTGACACTCTCTGAAACTCTCTGAAATTCTCAGAAACTCTCTGACACTCACAGAATCTCTCAGAAGCTCTCTGGAACTCTCTGACATTCTCTGACACTCACAGATAATTTCTGAAACTCTCTGACACTATCTGACACTTTCTGAAACTCTCTGACACTCTCTGACACTCTCTGGCACTCTCTGAAACTCTCTGAAACTCTCTGAAACTCTCTGACTCTCACTGACACTCTGTGACACTCTCTGAATCTCTCTGGCACTCGCTGACACTCTCTGACTCTCTCTGAAACTCTCTGACACTCTCTGACACTCTCAGACACTCTCTGACACTCTCTGACACTCTCTGACACTTACTGAAACTCTCTGACACTATCTGACACTTTCTGAATCTCTGGGACACTCTCTGACTCTCTCTGACACTCTCTGATACCCTCTGACACTCTCTGAATCTCTCTGAAACTGTCTGACACTCTCTGAAACTCTCTGAAGCTCTCTTAAACTTTCTGAAACTCTCTGACACTCTCAGAAACACTCAGAAACTCTCTGACACTCTCAGAATCTCTCAGAAGCTCTCTGGAACTCTCTGACACTCTCTGACACTCACAGATAATTTCTGAAACTCTCTGACACTATCTGACACTCTCTGAAACTGTCTGACACTCTCTGACACTCTCTGACACTCTCTGAAACTCTCTGACACTCTCTGACACTCTCTGAAGCTCTCTGAAACTCTCTGACACTCTCTGAAACTCTCTGAAACTCTCTGAAACTCTCTGAAACTGTCTGACACTCTCTGACACTCTCTGAAGCTCTCTGAAGCTCGCTGAAACTCTCTGAAACTCTCTGACACTCTCTGAAACTCTCTGAAACTCTCAGAAACTCTCTGACACTCTCAGAATCTCTCAGAAGCTCTCTGGAACTCTCTGACACTCTCTGACACTCACAGATAATTTCTGAAACTCTCTGACACTATCTGACACTTTCTGAAACTCTCTGACACTCTCTGACACTCTCTGACTCTCTCTGAAACTCTCTGAAACTCTCTGAAACTCTCTGACTCTCACTGACACTCTGTGACACTCTCTGAATCTCTCTGGCACTCGCTGGCACTCTCTGACTCCCTCTGAAACTCTCTGACACTCTCAGTCACTCTCTGACACTCTCTGACACTTTCTGAAACTCTCTGACACTATCTGACACTTTCTGAATCTCTGGGACACTCTCTGACTCTCTCTGACACTCTCTGATACCCTCTGACACGCTCAGAATCTCTCTGAAACTGTCTGACACTCTCTGACACTCTCTGACACTCTCTGAAGCTCTCTGAAACTCTCTGAAACTCTCTGACAATCTCAGAATCTCTCAGAAGCTCTCTGAAACTCTCTGACACTCTCTGAAACTCTCTGACTCTCACGGAAACTTTCTGACACTCTCTGAAACTCTCTGAAACGCTCTGACACTCTCTGAAGATCTCTGAAACTCTCTGAAAATCTCTGACACTCTCTGAAACTCTGTGACACTCTCTGAAACACTCTGGCACTCTCTGAAACCGCCGACACACTCAGAATCTGTCAGAAACTCTCAGGCACTCTCTGACACACTCAGAAAGTCTCTGACACTTTCTGAAACTCTCTGACACTATCTGACACTTTCTGAATCTCTCTGAAACTGTCTGACACTCTCTGACACTCTCTGAAGCTCTCTGAAACTCTCTGACACTCTGTGACAATCTCTGAAACTCTCTGACACTCTCTGAAACTCTCTGACACTCTTGAACCTTTCTGAAATTCTCTGAAACTCTCTGAAACTCTCTGACACTCTCTGAAACTTTCTGACACTCTCTGAAACTCTGTGACACTCCGTGACACTCTCTGAATCTCTCTGACACTCTCTGCCTCTCTCTGAAACTCTCTGATACTCTCCGACACTCTCAGACATTCTCTGACACTCTCTGACACTTTCTGAAACTCTCTGACACTGTATGACACTTTCTGAATCTCTCGGACACTCTCTGACACTCCCTGACTCTCTCTGACACTCTCTGACACTCTCTGAATCTCTCTGAAGCGCTCTGACACTCTGTGACACTCTCTGAAACTTTCTGGCACTCTCTGACACTCTCTGAAGATCTCTGAAACTCTCTGAAAATCTCTGACACTCTCTGAAACGCTGTGACGCACTCTGAAACACTCTGACACTCTCTGACACTCTCAGAAACTCGCAGACACTCTCTCACACTTTTTGAAACTCTCTGAAACTATCTGACACTTTCTGAAACTCTCGGACATTCTCTGAACACACTCTGCAACTCTGTGACACTCTCTGACACTCTGTGACACTCTCAGACACTCTCAGACTCTCTCTGACACTTTCTGAAACTCTCTGACACTATGTGACAATTTCTGAATCTCTCGGTCACTCTCTGACAATCTCTGACTCTCTCTGACACTCTCTGAAACTCTCTGACACTCTCTGAATCTCTCTGAAACTCTCTGAAACTCTGTGACACTCTCTGAAACTTTCTGGCACTCTCTGACACTCTCTGACAGTCTCTGAAGATCTGTGAAACTCTCTGAAAATCTCTGACACTTTCTGAAACTCTGTGAAACTCTCTGAAACACTCAGACACTCTCTGACACTCTCAGACACTCTCTGACACTATCTGACACTTTCTGAAACTCTCGGACTCTCTCTGACTCACTCTGCAACTGTGTGACACTCTGTGACTCTCTGTGACACTCTCTGACACTCTCGGACGCTCTCTGAAACTCTCTGAACAACTCTGACACTCTCTGAAACTCTCTGACTCTCTCTGACACTCTCTGACTCTCTCTGACTCTCTCTGAAACTCTCTGACACTCTGTGACACTCTCTGACACTCTCTGACAATTTCTGAAACTTTCTGACACTATCTGACACTTTCTGAATCTCTCTGAAACTGTCTGACACTCTCTGACATTCTCTGAAGCTCTCTGAAACTCTCTGACACTCTGTGACACTCTCTGAAACTCTCTGACACTCTCTGAAACTCTCTGACACTCTCTGAAAGTTTCTGACACTCTCTGAAACTCTGTGACACTCTCTGATACTCTCTGAAGATCTCTGAAACTCTCTGAAAATCTCTGACACTCTCTGAAACTCTGTGAAACTCTCTGAAACACTCTGGCACTCTCTGACACTCTCTAACACATTCAGAAACTGTCAGGAAATCTCAGGCACTCTCTGACACACTCAGAAATTCTCTGAAACTATCTGACACTCTCTGACACTCTGTGACACTCTCTGACACTTTCTGAAACTCTCTGACACTATCTGACACTTTCTGAATCTCTCGGACACTCTCTAACACTCTCTGACACTCTCTGAAGCTATCTGAAACTCTCTGACACTCTGTGACACTCTGTGAAACTCTCTGAAACTCTCTGAAACTTTCAGAAACTCTCTGTCACTCTCAGAAACACTCAGAAACTCTCTGAAACTCTCTGACACTCTCTGACAGTCTCAGAAAGTCTCTGAAACTCTCTGAAACTCTCTGAAACTCTCTGAAACTGTCTGACACTCTCTGACACTCTCTGACACTCTCTGAAGCTCTCTGAAACTCTCTGAAACTCTCAGAAACTCTCTGACACTCTCAGAATCTCTCAGAAGCTCTCTGGAACTCTCTGACACTCTCTGACACTCACAGATAATTTCTGAAACTCTCTGACACTATCTGACACTTTCTGAAACTCTCTGACACTCTCTGACACTCTCTGACACTCTCTGAAACTCTCTGAAACTCTCTGAAACTCTCTGACTCTCACTGACACTCTGTGACACTCTCTGAATCTCTCTGGCACTCGTTCACACTCTCTGACTCTCTCTGAAACTCTCTGACACTCTCTGACACTCTCAGACACTCTCTGACACTCTCTGACACTTTCTGAAACACTCTGACACTATCTGACACTTTCTGAATCTCTGGGACACTCTCTGACTCTCTCTGACACTCTCTGATACCCTCTGACACTCTCTGAAACTCTCTGAAACTGTCTGACACTCTCTGAAACTCTCTGAAGCTCCCTTAAACTTTCTGAAACTCTCTGACACTCACAGAAACACTCAGAAACTCTCTGACACTCTCAGAATCTCTCAGAATCTCTCCTGAACTCTCTGACACTCTCTGACACTCACAGATAATTTCTGAAACTCTCTGACACTATCTGACATTCTCTGAAACTGTCTGACACTCTCTGAAACTCTCTGACACTCTCTGAAACTCTCTGACACTCTCTGACACTCTCTGAAGCTCTCTGAAACTCTCTGAAACTCTCTGAAACTCTCTGACACTCTCTGAAACTCTCTGAAACTCTCAGAAACTCTCTGAAACTGTCTGACACTCTCTGACACTCTCTGAAGCTCTCTGAAGCTCTCTGAAACTCTCTGAAACTCTCTGACACTCTCTGAAACTCTCTGAAACTCTCAGAAACTCTCTGGAACTCTCTGACACTCTCTGACACTCACAGATAATTTCTGAAACTCTCTGACACTATCTGACACTTTCTGAAACTCTCTGACACTCTCTGACACTCTCTGACTCTCTCTGAAACTCTCTGAAGCTCTCTGAAACTCTCTGACTCTCACTGACACTCTGTGACACTCTCTGAATCTCTCTGGCACTCGCTGACACTCTCTGACTCTCTCTGAATCTCTCGGACACTCTCTGACACTCCCTGACTCTCTCTGACACTCTCTGACACTCTCTGAATCTCTCTGAAGCGCTCTGACACTCTGTGACACTCTCTGAAACTTTCTGGCACTCTCTGACACTCTCTGAAGATCTCTGAAACTCTCTTAAAATCTCTGACACTCTCTGAAACGCTGTGACGCACTCTGAAACACTCTGACACTCTCTGACACTCTCAGAAACTCGCTGACACTCTCTCACACTTTTTGAAACTCTCTGAAACTATCTGACACTTTCTTAAACTCTCGGACATTCTCTGAACACACTCTGCAACTCTGTGACACTCTCTGACACTCTGTGACACTCTCAGACACTCTCAGACTCTCTCTG
The DNA here is from genome assembly GCF_036365525.1 of Heterodontus francisci. Lineage (NCBI taxonomy): Eukaryota > Metazoa > Chordata > Chondrichthyes > Heterodontiformes > Heterodontidae > Heterodontus > Heterodontus francisci. Next base: position 53,156,190 of record NC_090404.1, on the reverse strand, counting down.
ACACTTTCTGAAACTCTCTGACACTATGTGACAATTTCTGAATCTCTCGGTCACTCTCTGACAATCTCTGACTCTCTCTGACACTCTCTGATACCCTCTGACACTCTCTGAATCTCTCTGAAACTCTCTGAAACTCTGTGACACTCTCTGAAACTTTCTGGCACTCTCTGACACTCTCTGACAGTCTCTGAAGATCTGTGAAACTCTCTGAAAATCTCTGACACTTTCTGAAACTCTGTGAAACTCTCTGAAACACTCAGACACTCTCTGACACTCTCAGACACTCTCTGACACTATCTGACACTTTCTGAAACTCTCGGACTCTCTCTGACTCACTCTGCAACTGTGTGACACTCTGTGACTCTCTGTGACACTCTCTGACACTCTCGGACACTCTCTGAAACTCTCTGAACAACTCTGACACTCTCTGAAACTCTCTGACTCTCTCTGACACTCTCTGACTCTCTCTGACTCTCTCTGAAACCCTCTGACACTCTGTGACACTCTCTGACACTCTCTGACAATTTCTGAAACTCTCTGACACTATCTGACACTTTCTGAATCTCTCTGAAACTGTCTGACACTCTCTGACACTCTCTGAAGCTCTCTGAAACTCTCTGACACTCTGTGACACTCTCTGAGAATTTCTGAATCTCTCGGACACTCTCTGACACTCTCTGACAATTTCTGAATCTCTCTGACACTATCTGACACTTTCTGAATCTCTCTGAAACTGTCTGACACTCTCTGACACTCTCTGACACTCTCTGAAGCTCTCTGAAACTCTCTGACACTCTGTGACACTCTCTGAAACTCTCTGACACTCTCTGAAACTCTCTGACACTCTCTGAAAGTTTCTGACACTCTCTGAAACTCTCTGACACTCTCTGACACTCTCTGAAGATCTCTGAAACTCTCTGAAAATCTCTGACACTCTCTGAAACTCTGTGAATCTCTCTGAAACACTCTGGCACTCTCTGACACTCTCTAACACACTCAGAAACTGTCAGGAAATCTCAGGCACTCTCTGACACACTCAGAAATTCTCTGAAACTCTCTGACACTCTCTGACACTCTGTGACACTCTCTGACACTTTCTGAAACTCTCTGACACTATCTGACACTTTCTGAATCTCTCGGACACTCTCTAACACTCTCTGACACTCTCTGAAGCTATCTGAAACTCTCTGACACTCTGTGACACTCTGTGAAACTCTCTGAAACTCTCTGAAACTTTCAGAAACTCTCTGTCACTCTCAGAAACACTCAGAAACTCTCTGAAACTCTCTGACACTCTTTGACAGTCTCAGAAAGTCTCTGAAACTCTCTGACACTCTCTGAAACTGTCTGACACTCTCTGACACTCTCTGAAGCTCTCTGAAACTCTCTGAAACTCTCTGACACTCTCTGAAACTCTCAGAAACTCTCAGAAACTCTCTGACACTCTCAGAATCTCTCAGAAGCTCTCTGGAACTCTCTGACACTCTCTGACACTCACAGATAATTTCTGAAACTCTCTGACACTATCTGACACTTTCTGAAACTCTCTGACACTCTCTGACACTCTCTGACACTCTCTGAAACTCTCTGAAACTCTCTGAAACCCTCTGACTCTCACTGACACTCTGTGACACTCTCTGAATCTCTCTGGCACTCGCTGACACTCTCTGAAACTCTCTGAAACTCTCAGAAACTCTCTGAAACTGTCTGACACTCTCTGACACTCTCTGAAGCTCTCTGAAGCTCTCTGAAACTCTCTGAAACTCTCTGACACTCTCTGAAACTCTCTGAAACTCTCAGAAACTCTCTGGAACTCTCTGACACTCTCTGACACTCACAGATAATTTCTGAAACTCTCTGACACTATCTGACACTTTCTGAAACTCTCTGACACTCTCTGACACTCTCTGACTCTCTCTGAAACTCTCTGAAGCTCTCTGAAACTCTCTGACTCTCACTGACACTCTGTGACACTCTCTGAATCTCTCTGGCACTCGCTGACACTCTCTGACTCTCTCTGAATCTCTCGGACACTCTCTGACACTCCCTGACTCTCTCTGACACTCTCTGACACTCTCTGAATCTCTCTGAAGCGCTCTGACACTCTGTGACACTCTCTGAAACTTTCTGGCACTCTCTGACACTCTCTGAAGATCTCTGAAACTCTCTGAAAATCTCTGACACTCTCTGAAACGCTGTGACGCACTCTGAAACACTCTGACACTCTCTGACACTCTCAGAAACTCGCTGACACTCTCTCACACTTTTTGAAACTCTCTGAAACTATCTGACACTTTCTTAAACTCTCGGACATTCTCTGAACACACTCTGCAACTCTGTGACACTCTCTGACACTCTGTGACACTCTCAGACACTCTCAGACTCTCTCTGACACTTTCTGAAACTCTCTGACACTATGTGACAATTTCTGAATCTCTTGGTCACTCTCTGACAATCTCTGACTCTCTCTGACACTCTCTGATACTCTCTGACACTCTCTGAATCTCTCTGAAACTCTCTGAAACTCTGTGACACTCTCTGAAACTTTCTGGCACTCTCTGACACTCTCTGACAGTCTCTGAAGATCTGTGAAACTCTCTGAAAATCTCTGACACTTTCTGAAACTCTGTGAAACTCTCTGAAACACTCAGACACTCTCTGACACTCTCAGACACTCTCTGACACTATCTGACACTTTCTGAAACTCTCGGACTCTCTCTGACTCACTCTGCAACTGTGTGACACTCTGTGACTCTCTGTGACACTCTCTGACACTCTCGGACACTCTCTGAAACTCTCTGAACAACTCTGACACTCTCTGAAACTCTCTGACTCTCTCTGACACTCTCTGACTCTCTCTGACTCTCTCTGAAACTCTCTGACACTCTGTGACACTCTCTGACACTCTCTGACAATTTCTGAAACTCTCTGACACTATCTGACACTTTCTGAATCTCTCTGAAACTGTCTGACACTCTCTGACACTCTCTGAAGCTCTCTGAAACTCTCTGACACTCTGTGACACTCTCTGAGAATTTCTGAATCTCTCGGACACTCTCTGACACTCTCTGACAATTTCTGAATCTCTCTGACACCATCTGACACTTTCTGAATCTCTTTGAAACTGTCTGACACTCTCTGACACTCTCTGACACTCTCTGAAGCTCTCTGAAACTCTCTGACACTCTGTGACACTCTCTGAAACTCTCTGACACTCTCTGAAACTCTCTGACACTCTCTGAAAGTTTCTGACACTCTCTGAAACTCTCTGACACTCTCTGACACTCTCTGAAGATCTCTGAAACTCTCTGAAAATCTCTGACACTCTCTGAAACTCTGTGAAACTCTCTGAAACACTCTGGCACTCTCTGACACTCTCTAACACACTCAGAAACTGTCAGGAAATCTCAGGCACTCTCTGACACACTCAGAAATTCTCTGAAACTCTCTGACACTCTCTGACACTCTGTGACACTCTCTGACACTTTCTGAAACTCTCTGACACTATCTGACACTTTCTGAATCTCTCGGACACTCTCTAACACTCTCTGACACTCTCTGAAGCTATCCGAAACTCTCTGACACTCTGTGACACTCTGTGAAACTCTCTGAAACTCTCTGTCACTCTCAGAAACACTCAGAAACTCTCTGAAACTCTCTGACACTCTTTGACAGTCTCAGAAAGTCTCTGAAACTCTCTGACACTCTCTGAAACTGTCTGACACTCTCTGACACTCTCTGAAGCTCTCTGAAACTCTCTGAAACTCTCTGACACTCTCTGAAACTCTCAGAAACTCTCAGAAACTCTCTGACACTCTCAGAATCTCTCAGAAGCTCTCTGGAACTCTCTGACACTCTCTGACACTCACAGATAATTTCTGAAACTCTCTGACACTATCTGACACTTTCTGAAACTCTCTGACACTCTCTGACACTCTCTGACACTCTCTGAAACTCTCTGAAACTCTCTGAAACCCTCTGACTCTCACTGACACTCTGTGACACTCTCTGAATCTCTCTGGCACTCGCTGACACTCTCTGACTCTCTCTGAAACTCTCTGACACTCTCTGACACTCTCAGACACTCTCTGACACTCTCTGACACTTTCTGAAACTCTCTGACACTATCTGACACTTTCTGAATCTCTGGGACACTCTCTGACTCTCTCTGACACTCTCTGATACCCTCTGACACTCTCTGAAACTCTCTGAAACTGTCTGACACTCTCTGAAACTCTCTGAAGCTCCCTTAAACTTTCTGAAACTCTCTGACACTCACAGAAACACTCAGAAACTCTCTGACACTCTCAGAATCTCTCAGAATCTCTCCTGAACTCTCTGACACTCTCTGACACTCTCTGACACTCTCAGAAGCTCTCTGAAGCTCTCTGAAACTCTCTGAAACTCTCTGACACTCTCTGAAACTCTCTGGAACTCTCTGACACTCTCTGACACTCACAGATAATTTCTGAAACTCTCTGACACTATCTGACACTTTCTGAAACTCTCTGACACTCTCTGACACTCTCTGACTCTCTCTGAAACTCTCTGAAACTCTCTGAAACTCTCTGACTCTCACTGACACTCTGTGACACTCTGAATCTCTCAGGCACTCGCTGACACTCTCTGACTCTCTATGAAACTCTCTGACACTCGCTGACACTCTCAGTCACTCTCTGACACTCTCTGACACTTTCTGAAACTCTCTGACACTATCTGACACTTTCTGAATCTCTGGGACACTCTCTGACTCTCTCTGACACTCTCTGATACCCTCTGACACTCTCTGAATCTCTCTGAAACTGTCTGACACTCTCTGACACTCTCTGAAACTCTCAGAAACTCTCTGAAACTGTCTGACACTCTCTGACACTCTCTGAAGCTCTCTGAAGCTCTCTGAAACTCTCTGAAACTCTCTGACACTCTCTGAAACTCTCTGGAACTCTCTGACACTCTCTGACACTCACAGATAATTTCTGAAAATCTCTGACACTATCTGACACTTTCTGAAACTCTCTGACACTCTCTGACACTCTCTGACTCTCTCTGAAACTCTCTGAAACTCTCTGAAACTCTCTGACTCTCACTGACACTCTGTGACACTCTCTGAATCTCTCAGGCACTCGCTGACACTCTCTGACTCTCTCTGAAACTCTCTGACTCTCTCTGAAACTCTCTGACACTCTCTGACACTCTCAGTCACTCTCTGACACTCTCTGACACTCTCTGAAGCTCTCTGAAACTCTCTGAAACTCTCTGACACTCTCTGAAACTCTCTGAAACTCTCAGAAACTCTCTGAAACTGTCTGACACTCTCTGACACTCTCAGAAGCTCTCTGAAGCTCTCTGAAACTCTCTGAAACTCTCTGACACTCTCTGAAACTCTCTGGAACTCTCTGACACTCTCTGACACTCACAGATAATTTCTGAAACTCTCTGACACTATCTGACACTTTCTGAAACTCTCTGACACTCTCTGACACTCTCTGACTCTCTCTGAAACTCTCTGAAACTCTCTGAAACTCTCTGACTCTCACTGACACTCTGTGACACTCTGAATCTCTCAGGCACTCGCTGACACTCTCTGACTCTCTATGAAACTCTCTGACACTCGCTGACACTCTCAGTCACTCTCTGACACTCTCTGACACTTTCTGAAACTCTCTGACACTATCTGACACTTTCTGAATCTCTGGGACACTCTCTGACTCTCTCTGACACTCTCTGATACCCTCTGACACTCTCTGAATCTCTCTGAAACTGTCTGACACTCTCTGACACTCTCTGAAACTCTCAGAAACTCTCTGAAACTGTCTGACACTCTCTGACACTCTCTGAAGCTCTCTGAAGCTCTCTGAAACTCTCTGGAACTCTCTGACACTCTCTGACACTCACAGATAATTTCTGAAAATCTCTGACACTATCTGACACTTTCTGAAACTCTCTGACACTCTCTGACACTCTCTGACTCTCTCTGAAACTCTCTGAAACTCTCTGAAACTCTCTGACTCTCACTGACACTCTGTGACACTCTCTGAATCTCTCAGGCACTCGCTGACACTCTCTGACTCTCTCTGAAACTCTCTGACTCTCTCTGAAACTCTCTGACACTCTCTGACACTCTCAGTCACTCTCTGACACTCTCTGACACTTTCTGAAACTCTCTGACACTATCTGACACTTTCTGAATCTCTGGGACAATCTCTGACTCTCTCTGACACTCTCTGATACCCTCTGACACTCTCTGAATCTCTCTGAAACTGTCTGACACTCTCTGACACTCTCTGAAACTCTCAGAAACTCTCTGAAACTGTCTGAGACTCTCTGACACTCTCTGAAGCTCTCTGAAGCTCTCTGAAACTCTCTGAAACTCTCTGACACTCTCTGAAACTCTCTGGAACTCTCTGACACTCTCTGACACTCACAGATAATTTCTGAAACTCTCTGACACTATCTGACACTTTCTGAAACTCTCTGACACTCTCTGACACTCTCTGACTCTCTCTGAAACTCTCTGAAACTCTCTGAAACTCTCCGACTCTCACTGACACTCTGTGACACTCTCTGAATCTCTCAGGCACTCGCTGACACTCTCTGACTCTCTCTGAAACTCTCTGACACTCTCTGACACTCTCAGTCACTCTCTGACACTCTCTGACACTTTCTGAAACTCTCTGACACTATCTGACACTTTCTGAATCTCTGGGACACTCTCTGACTCTCTCTGACACTCTCTGATACCCTCTGACACTCTCTGAATCTCTCTGAAACTGTCTGACACTCTCTGACACTCTCTGACACTCTCTGAAGCTCTCTGAAACTCTCTGAAACTCTCTGACACTCTCAGAATCCCTCAGAAGCTCTCTGGAACTCTCTGACACTCACAGATAATTTCTGAAACTCTCTGACACTATCTGACACTTTCTGAAACTCTCTGACACTCTCTGACACTCTCTGACACTCTCTGAAACTCTCTGAAACTCTCTGAAACTCTCTGACTCTCACTGACACTCTGTGACACTCTCTGAATCTCTCTGGCACTCGCTGACTCTCTCTGAAACTCTCTGAAACTCTCAGACAATCTCTGACACTCTCAGACACTCTCTGACACTCTCTGACACTCTCTGACACTTTCTGAAACTCTCTGACACTATCTGACACTTTCTGAATCTCTGGGACACTCTCTGACTCTCTCTGACACTCTCTGATACCCTCTGACACTCTCTGAATCTCTCTGAAACTGTCTGACACTCTCTGACACTCTCTGACACTCTCTGAAGCTCTCTGAAACTCTCTGAAACTCTCTGACACTCTCTGAAACTCTCTGAAACTCTCAGAAACTCTCTGACATTCTCAGAATCTCTCAGAACCTCTCTGGAACTCTCTGACACTCTCTGACACTCACAGATAATTTCTGAAACTCTCTGACACTATCTGACACTTTCTGAAACTCTCTGACACTCTCTGACACTCTCTGACACTCTCTGAAACTCTCTGAAACTCTCTGACACTCTGTGACACTCTCTGAAACTCTCTGACACTCTCTGAAACTCTCTGACACTCTCTGAAACTTTCTGACAGTCTCTGAAACTCTCTGAAACTCTCTGACACTCTCTGAAGATCTCTGAAACTCTCTGAAAATCTCTGACACTCTCTGAAACGCTGTGACACTCTCTGAAACACTCTGGCAGTCTCTGACACTCCCCGACACACTCAGAATCTGTCAGAGACTCTCAGGCACTCTCTGACACACTCAGAAAGTCTCTGAAACTCTCTGACACTCTCTGACACTCTGCAACACTCTCTGACACTTTCTGAATCTCTCGGACACTCTCTGACACTCTCTGACACTCTCAGAAGCTCTCTGAAACTCTCTGACATTTCGTGACACTCTCTGAAGCTCTCTGAAACTCTCTGAAACTCTCTGACACTCTCTGAAACTCTCTGAAACTCTCAGAAACTCTCTGACACTCTCAGAATCTCTCAGAAGCTCTCTGGAACTCTCTGACACTCTCTGACACTCACAGATAATTTCTGAAACTCTCTGACACTATCTGACACTTTCTGAAACTCTCTGACACTCTCTGACACTCTCTGACACTCTCTGAAACTCTCTGAAACTCTCTGACTCTCACTGACACTCTGTGACACTCTCTGAATCTCTCTGACACTCTCTGACACTCTCAGACACTCTCTGACACTTTCTGAAACTCTCTGACACTATCTGACACTGTCTGAATCTCTCGGACACTATCTGTCTCTCTCTGACTCTCTCTGACACTCTCTGATACCCTCTGACACTCTCTGAAACTCTCTGACACTCTGTGACACTCTCTGAGACGTTCTGGCACTCTCTGACAATCTCTGAAGATCTCTGAAACTCTCTGAAAATATCCGACACTCTCTGAAACTCTCTGAAACTCTCTGACACTCTCTGACACTCTCAGACACTCTCTAACACTCTCTGACACTTTCTGAAACGCTCTGACACTATCTGACACTCTCAGAATCTCTCAGAAGCTCTCTGGAACTCTCTGACACTCTCTGACACTCACGGATAATTTCTGAAACTCTCTGACACTATCTGACACTTTCTGAAACTCTCTGACACTCTCTGACACTCTCTGACACTCTCTGAAACTCTCTGAGTCTGACTGACACTCTGTGACACTCTCTGAAACTCTCTGACACTCTCTGACACTATCTGTCACTTTCTGAATCTCTCGGACACTCTCTGTCTCTCTCTGACTCTCTCTGACACTCTCTGATACCCTCTGACACTCTCTGAATCTCTCTGAAACTCTCTGACACTCTGTGACACTCTCTGAGACGTTCTGGCACTCTCTGACAATCTCTGAAGATCTCTGAAACTCTCTGAAAATATCCGACACTCTCTGAAACTCTCTGAAACTCTCTGACACTCTCTGACACTCTCAGACACTCTCTAACACTCTCTGACACTTTCTGAAACGCTCTGACACTATCTGACACTCTCAGAATCTCTCAGAAGCTCTCTGGAACTCTCTGACACTCTCTGACACTCACGGATAATTTCTGAAACTCTCTGACACTATCTGACACTTTCTGAAACTCTCTGACACTCTCTGACACTCTCTGACACTCTCTGAAACTCTCTGAGTCTGACTGACACTCTGTGACAATCTCTGAAACTCTCTGACACTACCTGACACTCTCTGAAACTCTCTGAAACACTCTGACACTCTCTGACTCTCTCTGAAACTCTCTGACACTCTCTGACACTCTCAGACACTCTCTGACTCTCTCTGACACTTTCTGAAACTCTCTGACACTATCTGACACTTTCTGAATCTCTCGGACACTCTCTGACACTCTTTGATACTCTCTGACAATCTCTGAATCTCTCTGAAACTCTCTGACACTCTGTGACACTCTCTGAAACGTTCTGGCACTCTCTGACACTCTCTGAAGGTCTCTGAAACTCTCTGAAAATCTCTGAAACTCTGTGACAGACTCTGAAACACTCTGACACTCTCTGACACTCTCAGACACTCTGTGACACTCTCTGAATCTCTCTGAAACTCTCTGACACTCTCTGAATCTATCAGACAATCACTGACACTCTCTGACACTCTCTGAAAGTCTCTGAAACCATCTGAAACTCTGTGCCACTCTCTGAAACTCTCTGACACCCTCTGACAATCTTTGACACTCTCTGAAGATCTCTGAAACTCTCTGACACTCTGTGACACTCTCTGAAACTCTCTGACACTCTCTGAAACTCTCTGAAGCACTCAAAAACTCTCTGACACTCTCTGACAATGTCTGACACACTGTGACACAATCTGAAATTCTCTGACAATCTCTGACACTCTCTGACAAACTCAGAAACTCTCAGAAACTCTCTGACACTCTCTGAAACTCTCAGACACTCTGCGAAACTCTCTGACACTCTCTGAAATTCGCTGACAATCTCTGATACTCTCTGACAAACTCACAAACTCTCAGAAACTCTCTGACACTCACTGAAACTCTCTGACACTCTCTGACACTCTCTGAATCTCTCAGACAATCTCTGACACACTCTCACACTCTCTGAAACTCTCTGACACTCTCTGACACTCCCTGAAACTCACTGAAACTCTGTGGCAGTCTCTGAAACTCTCTGAAACTCTCTGACACTCTCTGACACTCTCAGACACTCTCTGACACTCTCTGACACTTTCTGAAACACTCTGACGCTATCTGACTCTTTCTGAAACTTTCTGAAAATCACTGACACTTTCTGACAATCTCTGACACTCTCTGACACTCTATGATACACTCTGACACTCTCTGACACTCTCTGAAACTCTTCGACACTCTCTGAAACTCTCTGACTCTCTCTGACACTCTCTGACACTCTGTGACACTCTCTGAAACTCTCTGACACTCTCTGACACTCTCTGCAACTCTCTGAAACTCTCTGACACTGTCTGAAACTCACTGACACTCTCTGACACTCTCTCACACTGTGTGACACACTCTGAAACTCTCTGACACTCTCTGACAATTTCTGACAAACTCAGAAATTCTCAGAAACTCTCAGACACTCTCAGACACTCTCTGAAACTCTCTGACACTCTCTGAAACTCTCTGACACTCTCTGACACTCTCTGAAACTCTCAGACACTCTCTGACACTCTCTGACACTTTCTGAAACGCTCTGACACTCTCTGACACTCTCTGAAACTCTCTGAAACTCTCTGAAACTCTCAGACAATCTCTGATACTGTGTGACACACTCTGAAACTCTCTGACACTCTCTGACAATTTCTGACAAACTCAGAAACTCTCAGAAACTCTCAGACACTCTCAGACACTCTCTGAAACTCTCTGACACTCTCTGAAACTCTCTGACACACTCTGACACTCTCTGAAACTCTCAGACACTCTCTGACACTCGCTGACACTCTCTGAAACGCTCTGACACACTCTGACACTCTCTGAAACTCTCTGAAACTCCCTGACACTCTCTGACTCTCTCTGAAACTCTCTGACACTCTCTGACACTCTCAGACACTCTCTGACACTCTCTGACACTTTCTGAAGCTCTCTGACACTCTCTGACACTTTCTGAAACTCTCTGACACTCTCTGACACACTCTGCAACTCTGTGACACTCTCAGACACTATCTGACACTCTCTGACACTCTCTGAACCTCTCTAAACTCTCTGACACTCTGTGACACGCCCTGACACTCTCTGACACTCTCTGACACTCTCTGACACGCTCTGAATCTCTCTGAAACTCTCTGACACTCTGTGACACGCTCAGAAACTCTCTGACACTCTGTGACACTCGCTGACACTCTCTGACACTCGCTGACACTCTCTGACACTCACTGACACTGTGTGACACTCTCTGAAACTCTCTGACACTCACTGAAATTCTGTGACACTCTCTGAAACTCTCTGACACTCTCTGACACTCTCTGAAACTCTCTGACACTCTCTGACTCTCACAGATAATTTCTGAAACACTCTGACACTATCTGACACTTTCTGAAACTCTCTGACACTCTGTGACACTCTCTGACTCTCACTGACACTCTGTGACACTCTCTGAATCTCTCTGAAGCTCTCTGACACTCTGTGACACTCTCTGAAACTTTCTGGCACTCTCTGACTCTCTCTGAAGATCTCTGAAACTCTTTGACACTCTCTGAGACACCCTGACACTCTCTGACACTTTCTGAAACTCTCTGACACTATCTGACACTTTCTGAAACTCTCGGACACTCTCTGACACTCTCTGCAACTCAGTGACACTCTCAGACACTCTCTGACACTCTCTGAATCTCTCTGAAACTCTCTGACACTCTCTGACACTCTCTGACACTCTCTGACATTCTCTGAATACCTCTGAAACTCTCTGAAAATCTCTGAAACTCTCTGAAACTCTCTGACACTCTCTGACACTCTCTGACACTCTCTGAAACTCTTCGACACTCTCTCACCCTCTCAGATACTGTCTGACACTCTCTGAAATTCTCTGACACTCTCTGACACTCCCTGACACTCTCTGAATCTCTCTGAAGGTCTCTGACTCTCTGTGACACTCTCTGAAACTTTATGGCACTCTCTGACTCTCTTTGAAGATCTCTGAAACTCGCTGAAAATCTCTGACACTCTCTGAAACTCTGTGACACTCTCTGAAACACTCTGACACTCTCTGAAACTCTCAGACACTCTCTGACACTCTCTGACACTCTCTGAAACGCTCTGACACTCTCTGACACTCTCTGAAACTCTCTGAAACTCTCTGAAACTCTCAGACAATCTCTGATACTGTGTGACACACTCTGAAACTCTCTGACACTCTCTGACAATTTCTGACAAACTCAGAAACTCTCAGAAACTCTCAGACACTCTCTGAAACTCTCTGACACTCTCTGAAACTCTCTGACACACTCTGACACTCTCTGAAACTCTCAGACACTCTCTGACACTCGCTGAAACTCTCTGAAACGCTCTGACACTCTCTGACACTCTCTGAAACTCTCTGAAACTCTCTGACACTCTCTGACTCTCTGTGAAACTCTCTGACACTCTCTGACACTCTCAGACACTCTCTGACACTCTCTGACACTTTCTGAAGCTCTCTGACACTCTCTGACACTCTGTGACACGCCCTGACACTCTATGACACTCTCTGACACGCTCTGAATCTCTCTGAATCTCTCTGACACTCTGTGACACGCTCAGAAACTCTCTGACACTCTGTGACACTCGCTGACACTCTCTGACACTAGCTGACACTCTCTGACACTCACTGACACTGTGTGACACTCTCTGAAACTCTCTGACACTCACTGAAATTCTGTGACACTCTCTGAAACTCTCTGACACTCTCTGACACTCTCTGAAACTCTCTGACACTCTCTGACTCTCACAGATAATTTCTGAAACACTCTGACACTATCTGACACTTTCTGAAACTCTCTGACACACTCTGACACTCTCTGACTCTCACTGACACTATGTGACACTCTCTGAATCTCTCTGAAGCTCTCTGACACTCTGTGACACTCTCTGAAACTTTCTGGCACTCTCTGACTCTCTCTGAAGATCTCTGAAACTCTCTGAAAATCTCTGACACTCTCTGAAACTCTGTGACACTCTCTGAGACACCCTGACACTCTCTGACACTTTCTGAAACTCTCTGACACTATCTGACACTTTCTGAAACTCTCGGACACTCTCTGACACTCTCTGCAACTCAGTGACACTCTCAGACACTCTCTGACACTCTCTGAATCTCTCTGAAACTCTCTGACACTGTCTGACACTCTCTGACACTCTCTGAATACCTCTGATACTCTCTGAAAATCTCTGAAACTCTCTGAAACTCTTTGACACTCTCTCACCCTCTCAGATACTGTCTGACACTCTCTGAAATTCTCTGACACTCTCTGACACTCCCTGACACTCTCTGAATCTCTCTGAAGCTCTCTGACTCTCTGTGACACTCTCTGAAACTTTATGGCACTCTCTGACTCTCTTTGAAGATCTCTGAAACACTCTGACACTCTCTGAAACTCTGTGACACTCTCTGAAACACTCTGACACTCTCTGACACTCTCCGACACACTCACAAACTGTCAGAAAGTCTCAGGCACTCTCTGACACTCTCAGAAAGTCTCTGAAACTCTCTGACACTCACTGAAACTCTGAAACTCTTTGACACTCTTTGACACTCTCAGACACTGTCTGACTCTCTCTGAAACTCTCTGAAACTCTCTGACATTCTCTGACACTCCCTGACACTCTCTGAAGCTCTCTGAAACTCTCTGACACTCTCTGACACTATCTGCAACTCTCTGAAACTCTCTGACAGTCTCTGAAACTCTCTGACACTCTCATAAACTCTCAGAAGCTCTCTGAAACTCACGACACTCTCTGAAACTCTCTCACACTCTGTGACCCTCTCTGAAACTCTCTGACACTCTGTGACATGCTCAGAAACTCTCTGACATTCTGTGACACTCGCTGACACGCTCTGACACTCGCTGACACTCTCTGATACTCTCTGACACTCACTGACACTGTGTGACACTCTCTGAAACTCTCCGACACTCACTGAAATTCTGTGACAATCTCTGAAACTCTCTGACACTCTCTGACACTCTCTGAAACTCTCTGACACTCTCTGACTCTCACAGATAATTTCTGAAACACTCTGACACTATCTGACACTTTCTGAAACTCTCTGACACACTCTGACACTCTCTGACTCTCACTGAGACTCTGTGACACTCTCTGAATCTCTCTGAAGCTCTCTGACACTCTGTGACACTCTCTGAAACTTTCTGGCACTCTCTGACTCTCTCTGAAGATCTCTGAAACTCTCTGAAAATCTCTGACACTCTCTGAAACTCTGTGACACTCTCTGAGACACTCTGACACTCTCTGACACTTTCTGAAACTCTCTGACACTATCTGACACTTTCTGAAACTCTCGGACACTCTCTGACACTCTCTGCAAATCAGTGACACTCTCAGACAATCTCTGAAAATCTCTGAATCTCTCTGAAACTCTCTGACACTCTCTGACACTCTCTGACACTCTCTGAATACCTCTGAAACTCTCTGAAACTCTCGGACACTCTCTGACACTCTCTGCAACTCAGTGACACTCTCAGACACTCTCTGACACTCTCTGAAACTCTCTGAAACTCTCTGACACTCTCTGACACTCCTGAATACCTCTGAAACTCTCTGAAAATCTCTGAAACTCTCTGACACTCTCTGACACTCTCTGACACTCTCTGAAACTCTTCGACACTCTGTCACCCTCTCAGATACTGTCTGACACTCTCTGAAATTCTCTGACACTCTCTGACACTCCCTGACACTCTCTGAATCTCTCTGAAGCTCTCTGACTCTCTGTGACACTCTCTGAAACTTTATGGCACTCTCTGACTCTCTTTGAAGATCTCTGAAACTCGCTGAAAATCTCTGACACTCTCTGAAACTCTGTGACACTCTCTGAAACACTCTGAAACTCTCTGACACTCTCCGACACACTCAGAAACTGTCAGACAGTCTCAGGCACTCTCTGACACTCTCAGAAAGTCTCTGAAACTCTCTGACACTCTCTGAAACTCTCTGACACTCTCTGACACTCTCTGACACTCTCTGACACTCTGAAACTCTTTGACACTCTTTGACACTCTCAGACACTGTCTGACTCTCTCTGAAACTCTCTGAAACTCTCTGACATTCTCTGACACTCCCTGACACTCTCTGAAGCTCTCTGAAAATCTCTGAAACTCTCTGACACTCTCTGACACTCTCTGACACTCTCTGAAACTCTTCGACACTCTCTCTCCCTCTCAGATACTGTCTGACACTCTCTGAAATTCTCTGACACTCTCTGACACTCCCTGACACTCTCTGAATCTCTCTGAAGGTCTCTGACTCTCTGTGACACTCTCTGAAACTTTATGGCACTCTCTGACTCTCTTTGAAGATCTCTGAAACTCGCTGAAAATCTCTGACACTCTCTGAAACTCTGTGACACTCTCTGAAACACTCTGACACTCTCTGAAACTCTCAGACACTCTCTGACACTCTCTGACACTCTCTGAAACGCTCTGACACTCTCTGAATCTCTCTGAAACTCTCTGAAACTCTCTGAAACTCTCAGACAATCTCTGATACTGTGTGACACACTCTGAAACTCTCTGACACTCTCTGACAATTTCTGACAAACTCAGAAACTCTCAGAAACTCTCAGACACTCTCTGAAACTCTCTGACACTCTCTGAAACTCTCTGACACACTCTGACACTCTCTGAAACTCTCAGACACTCTCTGACACTCGCTGAAACTCTCTGAAACGCTCTGACACTCTCTGACACTCTCTGAAACTCTCTGAAACTCTCTGACACTCTCTGACTCTCTGTGAAACTCTCTGACACTCTCTGACACTCTCAGACACTCTCTGACACTCTCTGACACTTTCTGAAGCTCTCTGACACTCTCTGACACTCTGTGACACGCCCTGACACTCTCTGACACTCTCTGACACGCTCTGAATCTCTCTGAAACTCTCTGACACTCTGTGACACGCTCAGAAACTCTCTGACACTCTGTGACACTCGCTGACACTCTCTGACACTAGCTGACACTCTCTGACACTCACTGACACTGTGTGACACTCTCTGAAACTCTCTGACACTCACTGAAATTCTGTGACACTCTCTGAAACTCTCTGACACTCTCTGACACTCTCTGAAACTCTCTGACACTCTCTGACTCTCACAGATAATTTCTGAAACACTCTGACACTATCTGACACTTTCTGAAACTCTCTGACACACTCTGACACTCTCTGACTCTCACTGACACTATGTGACACTCTCTGAATCTCTCTGAAGCTCTCTGACACTCTGTGACACTCTCTGAAACTTTCTGGCACTCTCTGACTCTCTCTGAAGATCTCTGAAACTCTCTGAAAATCTCTGACACTCTCTGAAACTCTGTGACACTCTCTGAGACACCCTGACACTCTCTGACACTTTCTGAAACTCTCTGACACTATCTGACACTTTCTGAAACTCTCGGACACTCTCTGACACTCTCTGCAACTCAGTGACACTCTCAGACACTCTCTGACACTCTCTGAATCTCTCTGAAACTCTCTGACACTGTCTGACACTCTCTGACACTCTCTGAATACCTCTGATACTCTCTGAAAATCTCTGAAACTCTCTGAAACTCTTTGACACTCTCTCACCCTCTCAGATACTGTCTGACACTCTCTGAAATTCTCTGACACTCTCTGACACTCCCTGACACTCTCTGAATCTCTCTGAAGCTCTCTGACTCTCTGTGACACTCTCTGAAACTTTATGGCACTCTCTGACTCTCTTTGAAGATCTCTGAAACACTCTGACACTCTCTGAAACTCTGTGACACTCTCTGAAACACTCTGACACTCTCTGACACTCTCCGACACACTCACAAACTGTCAGAAAGTCTCAGGCACTCTCTGACACTCTCAGAAAGTCTCTGAAACTCTCTGACACTCTCTGAAACTCTGAAACTCTTTGACACTCTTTGACACTCTCAGACACTGGCTGACTGTCTCTGAAACTCTCTGAAACTCTCTGACATTCTCTGACACTCCCTGACACTCTCTGAAGCTCTCTGAAACTCTCTGACACTCTCTGACACTATCTGCAACTCTCTGAAACTCTCTGACAGTCTCTGAAACTCTCTGACACTCTCATAAACTCTCAGAAGCTCTCTGAAACACACGACACTCTCTGAAACTCTCTCACACTCTGTGACCCTCTCTGAAACTCTCTGACACTCTGTGACATGCTCAGAAACTCTCTGACATTCTGTGACACTCGCTGACACGCTCTGACACTCGCTGACACTCTCTGATACTCTCTGACACTCACTGACACTGTGTGACACTCTCTGAAACTCTCCGACACTCACTGAAATTCTGTGACAATCTCTGAAACTCTCTGACACTCTCTGACACTCTCTGAAACTCTCTGACACTCTCTGACTCTCACAGATAATTTCTGAAACACTCTGACACTATCTGACACTTTCTGAAACTCTCTGACACACTCTGACACTCTCTGACTCTCACTGAGACTCTGTGACACTCTCTGAATCTCTCTGAAGCTCTCTGACACTCTGTGACACTCTCTGAAACTTTCTGGCACTCTCTGACTCTCTCTGAAGATCTCTGAAACTCTCTGAAAGTCTCTGAAAGTCTCTGACACTCTCTGAAACTCTGTGACACTCTCTGAGACACTCTGACACTCTCTGACACTTTCTGAAACTCTCTGACACTATCTGACACTTTCTGAAACTCTCGGACACTCTCTGACACTCTCTGCAAATCAGTGACACTCTCAGACAATCTCTGAAAATCTCTGAATCTCTCTGAAACTCTCTGACAATCTCTGACACTCTCTGACACTCTCTGAATACCTCTGAAACTCTCTGAAACTCTCGGACACTCTCTGACACTCTCTGCAACTCAGTGACACTCTCAGACACTCTCTGACACTCTCTGAAACTCTCTGAAACTCTCTGACACTCTCTGACACTCCTGAATACCTCTGAAACTCTCTGAAAATCTCTGAAACTCTCTGACACTCTCTGACACTCTCTGACACTCTCTGAAACTCTTCGACACTCTGTCACCCTCTCAGATACTGTCTGACACTCTCTGAAATTCTCTGACACTCTCTGACACTCCCTGACACTCTCTGAATCTCTCTGAAGCTCTCTGACTCTCTGTGACACTCTCTGAAACTTTATGGCACTCTCTGACTCTCTTTGAAGATCTCTGAAACTCGCTGAAAATCTCTGACACTCTCTGAAACTCTGTGACACTCTCTGAAACACTCTGAAACTCTCTGACACTCTCCGACACACTCAGAAACTGTCAGAAAGTCTCAGGCACTCTCTGACACTCTCAGAAAGTCTCTGAAACTCTCTGACACTCTCTGAAACTCTCTGACACTCTCTGACACTCTCTGACACTCTCTGACACTCTGAAACTCTTTGACACTCTTTGACACTCTCAGACACTGTCTGACTCTCTCTGAAACTCTCTGAAACTCTCTGACATTCTCTGACACTCCCTGACACTCTCTGAAGCTCTCTGAAAATCTCTGAAACTCTCTGACACTCTCTGACACTCTCTGACACTCTCTGAAACTCTTCGACACTCTCTCACCCTCTCAGATACTGTCTGACACTCTCTGAAATTCTCTGACACTCTCTGACACTCCCTGACACTCTCTGAATCTCTCTGAAGGTCTCTGACTCTCTGTGACACTCTCTGAAACTTTATGGCACTCTCTGACTCTCTTTGAAGATCTCTGAAACTCGCTGAAAATCTCTGACACTCTCTGAAACTCTGTGACACTCTCTGAAACTCTGTGACACTCTCTGAAACACTCTGACACTCTCTGACACTCTCCGACACACTCAGAAACTGTCAGAAAGTCTCAGGCACTCTCTGACACTCTCAGAAAGTCTCTGAAACTCTCTGACACTCTCTGAAACTCTCTGACACTCTCTGACACTCTCTGACACTCTGAAACTCTTTGACACTCTCAGACACTGTCTGACTCTCTCTGAAACTCTCTGAAACTCTCTGAAACTCTCTGACACTCCCTGACACTCTCGGAAGCTCTCTGAAACTCTCTTACACTCTCTGACACTCTCTGCAACTCTCTGAAACTCTCTGACACTCTCTGAAACTCTCTGACACTCTCATAAACTCTCAGAAGCTCTCTGAAACTCACTGACACTCTCTGAAACTCTCTCACACTCTGTGACCCTCTCTGAAACTCTCTGACACTCTGTGACATGCTCAGAAACTCTCTGACACTCTGTGACACTCGCTGACACTCTCTGACACTCGCTGACACTCTCTGATACTCTCTGACACTCACTGACACTGTGTGACACTCTCTGAAACTCTCTGACACTCACTGAAATTCTGTGACACTCTCTGAAACTCTCTGACACTCTCTGACACTCTCTGAAACTCTCTGACACTCTCTGACTCTCACAGATAATTTCTGAAACACTCTGACAGTATCTGACATTTTCTGAAACTCTCTGACACACTCTGACACTCTCTGACTCTCACTGACACTCTGTGACACTCTCTGAATCTCTCTGAAGCTCTCTGACACTCTCTGAAAATCTCTGACACTCTCTGAATCTCTGTGACACTCTCTGAGACACTCTGACACTCTCTGACACTTTCTGAAACTCTCTGACACTATCTGACACTTTCTGAAACTCTCAGACACTCTCTGACACTCTCTGCAACTCAGTGACACTCTCAGACACACTCTGAAACTCTCTGAATCTCTCTGAAACTCTCTGACACTTTCTGACACTCTCTGAAACTCTTCGACACTCTCTCACCCTCTCAGATACTGTCTGACACTCTCTGAAACTCTCTGAAGCTCTCTGTCTCTCTGTGACACTCTCTGAAACTTTATGGCACTCTCTGACTCTCTCTGAAGATCTCTGAAACTCGCTGAAAATCTCTGACACTCTCTGAAACTCTGTGACACTCTCTGAAACACTCTGACACTCTCCGACACACTCAGAAACTGTCAGAAAGTCTCAGGCACTCTCTGACACTCTCAGAAAGTCTCTGAAACTCTCTGACACTCTCTGAAACTCTCTGACACTCTCTGACACTCTCTGATACTCTGAAACTCTTTGACACTCTTTGACACTCTCAGACACTGTCTGACTCTCTCTGAAACTCCCTGAAACTCTCTGACATTCTCTGACACTCCCTGACACTCTCTGAAGCTCTCTGAAACTCTCTGACACTCTCTGACACTCTCTGCAACTCTCTGAAACTCTCTGACACTCTCTGAAACTCTCTGACACTCTCATAAACTCTCAGAAGCTCTCTGAAACTCACTGACAATCTCTGACACTCTCTCACACTCTGTGACCCTCTCTGAAACTCTCTGACACTCTCTGACAATTTCTGACAAACTCAGAAACTCTCAGAAACTCTCTGACACTCTCAGACACTCTCAGACACTCTCTGAAACTCTCTGACGCTCTCTGAAACTCTGAAACTCTTTGACACTCTTTGACACTTCAGACACTGTCTGACTCTCTCTGAAACTCTCAGGCACTCTCTGACACTCTCAGAAAGTCTCTGAAACTCTCTGACAATTTCTGACAAACTCAGAAACTCTCAGAAACTCTCTGACACTCTCAGACACTCTCAGACACTCTCTGAAACTCTCTGACACTCTCTGAAACTCTCTGACACTCTCCGAAACTCTCTGACACTCTCATAAACTCTCAGAAGCTCTCTGAAACTCACTGACAATCTCTGACACTCTCTCACACTCTGTGACCCTCTCTGAAACTCTCTGACACTCTCTGACAATTTCTGACAAACTCAGAAACTCTCAGAAACTCTCTGACACTCTCAGACACTCTCAGACACTCTCTGAAACTCTCTGACGCTCTCTGACGCTCTCTGAAACTCTGAAACTCTTTGACACTCATTGACACTTCAGACACTGTCTGACTCTCTCTGAAACTCTCAGGCACTCTCTGACACTCTCAGAAAGTCTCTGAAACTCTCTGACAATTTCTGACAAACTCAGAAACTCTCAGAAACTCTCTGACACTCTCAGACACTCTCAGACACTCTCTGAAACTCTCTGACACTCTCTGAAACTCTCTGACACTCTCTGACACTCTCTGCAACTCTCTGAAACTCTCTGACACTCTCTGAAACTCTCTGACACTCTCATAAACTCTCAGAAGCTTTCTGAAACTCACTGACAATCTCTGACACTCTCTCACACTCTGTGACCCTCTCTGAAACTCTCTGACACTCTCTGACAATTTCTGACAAACTCAGAAACTCTCAGAAACTCTCTGACACTCTCAGACACTCTCAGACACTCTCTGAAACTCTCTGACGCTCTCTGAAAGTCTGAAACTCTTTGACACTCTTTGACACTTCAGACACTGTCTGACTCTCTCTGAAACTCTCAGGCACTCTCTGACACTCTCAGAAAGTCTCTGAAACTCTCTGACAATTTCTGACAAACTCAGAAACTCTCAGAAACTCTCTGACACTCTCAGACACTCTCAGACACTCTCTGAAACTCTCTGACACTCTCTGAAACTCTCTGACACTCTCTGACGCTCTCTGAAACTCTGAAACTCTTTGACACTCTTTGACACTTCAGACACTGTCTGACTCTCTGTGAAACTCTCTGAAACTCTCTGACACTTCAGACACTGTCTGACTCTCTGTGAAACTCTCTGAAACTCTCTGACATTCTCTGACACTCCCTGACACTCTCTGAAGCTCTCTGCAACTCTCAGAAACTCTCTGACACTCTCTGAAACTCTCTGACACTCTCATAAACTCTCAGAAGCTCTCTGAAACTCACTGACACGCTCTGACACTCTCTCACACTCTGTGACCCTCTCTGAAACTCTCTGACACTCTCTGACAATTTCTGACAAACTCAGAAACTCTCAGAAACTCTCAGAAACTCTCTGACACTCTCAGACACTCTCTGACGCTCTCTGAAACTCTCAGACACTCTCTGTCACTCTCTGACACTCTCTGACACTCTCTGACACTTTCAGACACTCTCTGACACACTCTGACACTTTCTGAAACTCTCTGACACTATCTGACACTTTCTGAATCTCTCGGGCTCTCTCTGACACTCACTGACTCTCTCTGACACTCTCTGATACTCTCTGACACTCTCTGAATCTCTCTGAAACACTCTGACACTCTGTGAAACTCTCTGAAACTTTCTGGAACTCTCTGACACTCTCTGAAGATCTCTGAAACTCTCTGAAACACTCTGACACTCTCTGACACTCTCAGACACTCTCAGACACACTCTGACACTTTCTGAAGCTCTCTGACACTCTCTGACACACTCTGCAACTCTGTGACACTCTCAGACACTCTCTGACATTCGCTGAAACTCTCTGAATCTCTCTGAAACTCTCTGACTCTCTCTGACACTCTCTGACACTCTCTGACAATCTCTGAATCTCTCTGAAACTCTCTGAAAATCTCTGAAACTCTCTGACACTCTGTGACACGCACAGAAACTCTCTGACACTCTCTGACACTCTCTGAAACTCTCTGACACTCTCTGACACTCAGAGATAATTTCTGAAACTCTCTGGCACTATCTGACACTTTCTGAAACTCTCTGACACACTCTGACACTCTCTGACTCTCACTGAGACTCTGTGACACTCTCTGAATCTCTCTGAAGCTCTCTGACACTCTGTGACACTCTCTGAAACTTTCTGGCACTCTCTGACTCTCTCTGAAGATCTCTGAAACTCTCTGAAAGTCTCTGAAAGTCTCTGACACTCTCTGAAACTCTGTGACACTCTCTGAGACACTCTGACACTCTCTGACACTTTCTGAAACTCTCTGACACTATCTGACACTTTCTGAAACTCTCGGACACTCTCTGACACTCTCTGCAAATCAGTGACACTCTCAGACAATCTCTGAAAATCTCTGAATCTCTCTGAAACTCTCTGACAATCTCTGACACTCTCTGACACTCTCTGAATACCTCTGAAACTCTCTGAAACTCTCGGACACTCTCTGACACTCTCTGCAACTCAGTGACACTCTCAGACACTCTCTGACACTCTCTGAAACTCTCTGAAACTCTCTGACACTCTCTGACACTCCTGAATACCTCTGAAACTCTCTGAAAATCTCTGAAACTCTCTGACACTCTCTGACACTCTCTGACACTCTCTGAAACTCTTCGACACTCTGTCACCCTCTCAGATACTGTCTGACACTCTCTGAAATTCTCTGACACTCTCTGACACTCCCTGACACTCTCTGAATCTCTCTGAAGCTCTCTGACTCTCTGTGACACTCTCTGAAACTTTATGGCACTCTCTGACTCTCTTTGAAGATCTCTGAAACTCGCTGAAAATCTCTGACACTCTCTGAAACTCTGTGACACTCTCTGAAACACTCTGAAACTCTCTGACACTCTCCGACACACTCAGAAACTGTCAGAAAGTCTCAGGCACTCTCTGACACTCTCAGAAAGTCTCTGAAACTCTCTGACACTCTCTGAAACTCTCTGACACTCTCTGACACTCTCTGACACTCTCTGACACTCTGAAACTCTTTGACACTCTTTGACACTCTCAGACACTGTCTGACTCTCTCTGAAACTCTCTGAAACTCTCTGACATTCTCTGACACTCCCTGACACTCTCTGAAGCTCTCTGAAAATCTCTGAAACTCTCTGACACTCTCTGACACTCTCTGACACTCTCTGAAACTCTTCGACACTCTCTCACCCTCTCAGATACTGTCTGACACTCTCTGAAATTCTCTGACACTCTCTGACACTCCCTGACACTCTCTGAATCTCTCTGAAGGTCTCTGACTCTCTGTGACACTCTCTGAAACTTTATGGCACTCTCTGACTCTCTTTGAAGATCTCTGAAACTCGCTGAAAATCTCTGACACTCTCTGAAACTCTGTGACACTCTCTGAAACTCTGTGACACTCTCTGAAACACTCTGACACTCTCTGACACTCTCCGACACACTCAGAAACTGTCAGAAAGTCTCAGGCACTCTCTGACACTCTCAGAAAGTCTCTGAAACTCTCTGACACTCTCTGAAACTCTCTGACACTCTCTGACACTCTCTGACACTCTGAAACTCTTTGACACTCTCAGACACTGTCTGACTCTCTCTGAAACTCTCTGAAACTCTCTGAAACTCTCTGACACTCCCTGACACTCTCGGAAGCTCTCTGAAACTCTCTTACACTCTCTGACACTCTCTGCAACTCTCTGAAACTCTCTGACACTCTCTGAAACTCTCTGACACTCTCTGAAACTCTCTGACACTCTCATAAACTCTCAGAAGCTCTCTGAAACTCACTGACACTCTCTGAAACTCTCTCACACTCTGTGACCCTCTCTGAAACTCTCTGACACTCTGTGACATGCTCAGAAACTCTCTGACACTCTGTGACACTCGCTGACACTCTCTGACACTCGCTGACACTCTCTGATACTCTCTGACACTCACTGACACTGTGTGACACTCTCTGAAACTCTCTGACACTCACTGAAATTCTGTGACACTCTCTGAAACTCTCTGACACTCTCTGACACTCTCTGAAACTCTCTGACACTCTCTGACTCTCACAGATAATTTCTGAAACACTCTGACAGTATCTGACATTTTCTGAAACTCTCTGACACACTCTGACACTCTCTGACTCTCACTGACACTCTGTGACACTCTCTGAATCTCTCTGAAGCTCTCTGACACTCTCTGAAAATCTCTGACACTCTCTGAATCTCTGTGACACTCTCTGAGACACTCTGACACTCTCTGACACTTTCTGAAACTCTCTGACACTATCTGACACTTTCTGAAACTCTCAGACACTCTCTGACACTCTCTGCAACTCAGTGACACTCTCAGACACACTCTGAAACTCTCTGAATCTCTCTGAAACTCTCTGACACTTTCTGACACTCTCTGAAACTCTTCGACACTCTCTCACCCTCTCAGATACTGTCTGACACTCTCTGAAACTCTCTGAAGCTCTCTGTCTCTCTGTGACACTCTCTGAAACTTTATGGCACTCTCTGACTCTCTCTGAAGATCTCTGAAACTCGCTGAAAATCTCTGACACTCTCTGAAACTCTGTGACACTCTCTGAAACACTCTGACACTCTCCGACACACTCAGAAACTGTCAGAAAGTCTCAGGCACTCTCTGACACTCTCAGAAAGTCTCTGAAACTCTCTGACACTCTCTGAAACTCTCTGACACTCTCTGACACTCTCTGACACTCTGAAACTCTTTGACACTCTTTGACACTCTCAGACACTGTCTGACTCTCTCTGAAACTCCCTGAAACTCTCTGACATTCTCTGACACTCCCTGACACTCTCTGAAGCTCTCTGAAACTCTCTGACACTCTCTGACACTCTCTGCAACTCTCTGAAACTCTCTGACACTCTCTGAAACTCTCTGACACTCTCATAAACTCTCAGAAGCTCTCTGAAACTCACTGACAATCTCTGACACTCTCTCACACTCTGTGACCCTCTCTGAAACTCTCTGACACTCTCTGACAATTTCTGACAAACTCAGAAACTCTCAGAAACTCTCTGACACTCTCAGACACTCTCAGACACTCTCTGAAACTCTCTGACGCTCTCTGAAACTCTGAAACTCTTTGACACTCTTTGACACTTCAGACACTGTCTGACTCTCTCTGAAACTCTCAGGCACTCTCTGACACTCTCAGAAAGTCTCTGAAACTCTCTGACAATTTCTGACAAACTCAGAAACTCTCAGAAACTCTCTGACACTCTCAGACACTCTCAGACACTCTCTGAAACTCTCTGACACTCTCTGAAACTCTCTGACACTCTCCGAAACTCTCTGACACTCTCATAAACTCTCAGAAGCTCTCTGAAACTCACTGACAATCTCTGACACTCTCTCACACTCTGTGACCCTCTCTGAAACTCTCTGACACTCTCTGACAATTTCTGACAAACTCAGAAACTCTCAGAAACTCTCTGACACTCTCAGACACTCTCAGACACTCTCTGAAACTCTCTGACGCTCTCTGACGCTCTCTGAAACTCTGAAACTCTTTGACACTCATTGACACTTCAGACACTGTCTGACTCTCTCTGAAACTCTCAGGCACTCTCTGACACTCTCAGAAAGTCTCTGAAACTCTCTGACAATTTCTGACAAACTCAGAAACTCTCAGAAACTCTCTGACACTCTCAGACACTCTCAGACACTCTCTGAAACTCTCTGACACTCTCTGAAACTCTCTGACACTCTCTGACACTCTCTGCAACTCTCTGAAACTCTCTGACACTCTCTGAAACTCTCTGACACTCTCATAAACTCTCAGAAGCTTTCTGAAACTCACTGACAATCTCTGACACTCTCTCACACTCTGTGACCCTCTCTGAAACTCTCTGACACTCTCTGACAATTTCTGACAAACTCAGAAACTCTCAGAAACTCTCTGACACTCTCAGACACTCTCAGACACTCTCTGAAACTCTCTGACGCTCTCTGAAAGTCTGAAACTCTTTGACACTCTTTGACACTTCAGACACTGTCTGACTCTCTCTGAAACTCTCAGGCACTCTCTGACACTCTCAGAAAGTCTCTGAAACTCTCTGACAATTTCTGACAAACTCAGAAACTCTCAGAAACTCTCTGACACTCTCAGACACTCTCAGACACTCTCTGAAACTCTCTGACACTCTCTGAAACTCTCTGACACTCTCTGACGCTCTCTGAAACTCTGAAACTCTTTGACACTCTTTGACACTTCAGACACTGTCTGACTCTCTGTGAAACTCTCTGAAACTCTCTGACACTTCAGACACTGTCTGACTCTCTGTGAAACTCTCTGAAACTCTCTGACATTCTCTGACACTCCCTGACACTCTCTGAAGCTCTCTGCAACTCTCAGAAACTCTCTGACACTCTCTGAAACTCTCTGACACTCTCATAAACTCTCAGAAGCTCTCTGAAACTCACTGACACGCTCTGACACTCTCTCACACTCTGTGACCCTCTCTGAAACTCTCTGACACTCTCTGACAATTTCTGACAAACTCAGAAACTCTCAGAAACTCTCAGAAACTCTCTGACACTCTCAGACACTCTCTGACGCTCTCTGAAACTCTCAGACACTCTCTGTCACTCTCTGACACTCTCTGACACTCTCTGACACTTTCAGACACTCTCTGACACACTCTGACACTTTCTGAAACTCTCTGACACTATCTGACACTTTCTGAATCTCTCGGGCTCTCTCTGACACTCACTGACTCTCTCTGACACTCTCTGATACTCTCTGACACTCTCTGAATCTCTCTGAAACACTCTGACACTCTGTGAAACTCTCTGAAACTTTCTGGAACTCTCTGACACTCTCTGAAGATCTCTGAAACTCTCTGAAACACTCTGACACTCTCTGACACTCTCAGACACTCTCAGACACACTCTGACACTTTCTGAAGCTCTCTGACACTCTCTGACACACTCTGCAACTCTGTGACACTCTCAGACACTCTCTGACATTCGCTGAAACTCTCTGAATCTCTCTGAAACTCTCTGACTCTCTCTGACACTCTCTGACACTCTCTGACAATCTCTGAATCTCTCTGAAACTCTCTGAAAATCTCTGAAACTCTCTGACACTCTGTGACACGCACAGAAACTCTCTGACACTCTCTGACACTCTCTGAAACTCTCTGACACTCTCTGACACTCAGAGATAATTTCTGAAACTCTCTGGCACTATCTGACACTTTCTGAAATTCTCTGAAACTCTCTGACACTCTCTGAAAATCTCTGACTCTCACTGACACTCTGTGACACTCTCTGTATCGCTCTGAAGCTCTCTGACACTCTCTGATGATCTCTGAAACTCTCTGAAACTCTCTGACACTCTCTGACACACTCTGCAACCCTGTGACACTCTCAGACACTCTCTGACACTCTCTGAAACTCTCTGAAAATCTCTGACACTCTCTGAAACTCTGTGACACACTCTGAGATACTCTGACACTCTCTGACACTCTCAGACACTCTCTGACACTCTCTGACTCTTGCTGAAACTCTCTGACACTATCTGACACTTTCTGAAACTCTCTGATACTCTCTGACACTTTCTGAAACTCGCTGACACTATCTGACACTTTCTGAATCTCTCGGACACTCTCTGACACTCTCTGACACTCGCTGACACTCTCTGATACTTTCTGACACTCTCTGAATCTCTCTGAAACTCTCTGACAATCTGTTAAACTCTCTGAAACTTTCTGGCACTCTCTGACACTCTCTGAAGATCTCTGAAACTCTCTGAAACACTCTGACATTCTCTGACACTCTCAGACGCTCTCTGACACTTTCTGAAACTCTCTGACACTCTCTGACACACACTGCAACCCTGTGACACTCTCAGACACTCTCTGACACTCTCTGACACTTACTGAATCTCTCTGAAACCCTCTGACACTCTGTGACACTCTCTGGCACTCTCTGACACTCTATGCCACTCTCTGAATCTCTCTGAAACTCTCTGACAATTTCTGACAAACTCAGAAACTCTCAGAAACTCTCTGACACTCTCAGACACTCTCAGACACTCTCTGAAACTCTCTGACGCTCTCTGAAACTCTGAAACTCTTTGACACTCTTTGACACTTCAGACACTGTCTGACTCTCTCTGAAACTCTCAGGCACTCTCTGACACTCTCAGAAAGTCTCTGAAACTCTCTGACAATTTCTGACAAACTCAGAAACTCTCAGAAACTCTCTGACACTCTCAGACACTCTCAGACACTCTCTGAAACTCTCTGACACTCTCTGAAACTCTCTGACACTCTCCGAAACTCTCTGACACTCTCATAAACTCTCAGAAGCTCTCTGAAACTCACTGACAATCTCTGACACTCTCTCACACTCTGTGACCCTCTCTGAAACTCTCTGACACTCTCTGACAATTTCTGACAAACTCAGAAACTCTCAGAAACTCTCTGACACTCTCAGACACTCTCAGACACTCTCTGAAACTCTCTGACGCTCTCTGAAACTCTGAAACTCTTTGACACTCATTGACACTTCAGACACTGTCTGACTCTCTCTGAAACTCTCAGGCACTCTCTGACACTCTCAGAAAGTCTCTGAAACTCTCTGACAATTTCTGACAAACTCAGAAACTCTCAGAAACTCTCTGACACTCTCAGACACTCTCAGACACTCTCTGAAACTCTCTGACACTCTCTGAAACTCTCTGACACTCTCTGACACTCTCTGCAACTCTCTGAAACTCTCTGACACTCTCTGAAACTCTCTGACACTCTCATAAACTCTCAGAAGCTCTCTGAAACTCACTGACAATCTCTGACACTCTCTCACACTCTGTGACCCTCTCTGAAACTCTCTGACACTCTCTGACAATTTCTGACAAACTCAGAAACTCTCAGAAACTCTCTGACACTCTCAGACACTCTCAGACACTCTCTGAAACTCTCTGACGCTCTCTGAAACTCTGAAACTCTTTGACACTCTTTGACACTTCAGACACTGTCTGACTCTCTCTGAAACTCTCAGGCACTCTCTGACACTCTCAGAAAGTCTCTGAAACTCTCTGACAATTTCTGACAAACTCAGAAACTCTCAGAAACTCTCTGACACTCTCAGACACTCTCAGACACTCTCTGAAACTCTCTGACGCTCTCTGAAACTCTGAAACTCTTTGACACTCTTTGACACTTCAGACACTGTCTGACTCTCTCTGAAACTCTCAGGCACTCTCTGACACTCTCAGAAAGTCTCTGAAACTCTCTGACAATTTCTGACAAACTCAGAAACTCTCAGAAACTCTCTGACACTCTCAGACACTCTCAGACACTCTCTGAAACTCTCTGACGCTCTCTGAAACTCTGAAACTCTTTGACACTCTTTGACACTTCAGACACTGTCTGACTCTCTCTGAAACTCTCAGGCACTCTCTGACACTCTCAGAAAGTCTCTGAAACTCTCTGACAATTTCTGACAAACTCAGAAACTCTCAGAAACTCTCTGACACTCTCAGACACTCTCAGACACTCTCTGAAACTCTCTGACGCTCTCTGAAACTCTGAAACTCTTTGACACTCTTTGACACTTCAGACACTGTCTGACTCTCTCTGAAACTCTCAGGCACTCTCTGACACTCTCAGAAAGTCTCTGAAACTCTCTGACAATTTCTGACAAACTCAGAAACTCTCAGAAACTCTCTGACACTCTCAGACACTCTCAGACACTCTCTGAAACTCTCTGACGCTCTCTGAAACTCTGAAACTCTTTGACACTCTTTGACACTTCAGACACTGTCTGACTCTCTCTGAAACTCTCAGGCACTCTCTGACACTCTCAGAAAGTCTCTGAAACTCTCTGACAATTTCTGACACTCTCAGACACTCTCAGACACTCTCTGAAACACTCTGACACTCTCTGAAACTCTCTGACACTCTCTGACGCTCTCTGAAACTCTGAAACTCTTTGACACTCTTTGACACTTCAGACACTGTCTGACTCTCTGTGAAACTCTCTGAAACTCTCTGACAATTTCTGACAAACTCAGAAACTCTCAGAAACTCTCAGAAGCTCTCTGAAACTCACTGACACGCTCTGACACTCTCTCACACTCTGTGACCCTCTCTGAAACTCTCTGACACTCTCTGACAATTTCTGACAAACTCAGAAACTCTCAGAAACTCTCAGAAACTCTCTGACACTCTCAGACACTCTCTGACGCTCTCTGAAACTCTCAGACACTCTCTGTCACTCTCTGACACTCTCTGACACTCTCTGACACTCTCTGACACTCTCAGACACTCTCTGACACTTTCTGAAACTCTCTGACACTATCTGACACTTTCTGAATCTCTCGGGCTCTCTCTGACACTCACTGACTCTCTCTGACACTCTCTGATACTCTCTGACACTCTCTGAATCTCTCTGAAACACTCTGACACTCTGTGAAACTCTCTGAAACTCTCTGACACTCTCATAAACTCTCAGAAGCTCTCTGAAACTCACTGACAATCTCTGACACTCTCTCACACTCTGTGACCCTCTCTGAAACTCTCTGACACTCTCTGACAATTTCTGACAAACTCAGAAACTCTCAGAATCTCTCTGACACTCTCAGACACTCTCAGACACTCTCTGAAACTCTCTGACGCTCTCTGAAACTCTGAAACTCTCTGACACTCTCTGAAACTCTCTGACACTCTCTGACACTCTCTGACACTCTGAAACTCTTTGACACTCTTTGACACTCTCAGACACTGTCTGACTCTCTCTGAAACTCTCTGAAACTCTCTGACATTCTCTGACACTCCCTGACACTCTCTGAAGCTCTCTGAAAATCTCTGAAACTCTCTGACACTCTCTGACACTCTCTGACACTCTCTGAAACTCTTCGACACTCTCTCACCCTCTCAGATACTGTCTGACACTCTCTGAAATTCTCTGACACTCTCTGACACTCCCTGACACTCTCTGAATCTCTCTGAAGGTCTCTGACTCTCTGTGACACTCTCTGAAACTTTATGGCACTCTCTGACTCTCGTTGAAGATCTCTGAAACTCGCTGAAAATCTCTGACACTCTCTGAAACTCTGTGACACTCTCTGAAACTCTGTGACACTCTCTGAAACACTCTGACACTCTCTGACACTCTCCGACACACTCAGAAACTGTCAGAAAGTCTCAGGCACTCTCTGACACTCTCAGAAAGTCTCTGAAACTCTCTGACACTCTCTGAAACTCTCTGACACTCTCTGACACTCTCTGACACTCTGAAACTCTTTGACACTCTTTGACACTCTCAGACACTGTCTGACTCTCTCTGAAACTCTCTGAAACTCTCTGAAACTCTCTGACACTCCCTGACACTCTCTGAAGCTCTCTGAAACTCTCTTACACTCTCTGACACTCTCTGCAACTCTCTGAAACTCTCTGACACTCTCTGAAACTCTCTGACACTCTCTGAAACTCTCTGACACTCTCATAAACTCTCAGAAGCTCTCTGAAACTCACTGACACTCTCTGAAACTCTCTCACACTCTGTGACCCTCTCTGAAACTCTCTGACACTCTGTGACATGCTCAGAAACTCTCTGACACTCTGTGACACTCGCTGACACTCTCTGACACTCGCTGACACTCTCTGATACTCTCTGACACTCACTGACACTGTGTGACACTCTCTGAAACTCTCTGACACTCACTGAAATTCTGTGACACTCTCTGAAACTCTCTGACACTCTCTGACACTCTCTGAAACTCTCTGACACTCTCTGACTCTCACAGATAATTTCTGAAACACTCTGACAGTATCTGACATTTTCTGAAACTCTCTGACACACTCTGACACTCTCTGACTCTCACTGACACTCTGTGACACTCTCTGAATCTCTCTGAAGCTCTCTGACACTCTCTGAAAATCTCTGACACTCTCTGAAACTCTGTGACACTCTCTGAGACACTCTGACACTCTCTGACACTTTCTGAAACTCTCTGACTATCTGACACTTTCTGAAACTCTCAGACACTCTCTGACACTCTCTGCAACTCAGTGACACTCTCAGACACACTCTGAAACTCTCTGAATCTCTCTGAAACTCTCTGACACTTTCTGACACTCTCTGAAACTCTTCGACACTCTCTCACCCTCTCAGATACTGTCTGACACTCTCTGAAACTCTCTGACACTCTCTGAAATTCTCTGACACTCTCTGACACTCCCTGACACTCTCTGAATCTCTCTGAAGCTCTCTGTCTCTCTGTGACACTCTCTGAAACTTTATGGCACTCTCTGACTCTCTCTGAAGATCTCTGAAACTCGCTGAAAATCTCTGACACTCTCTGAAACTCTGTGACACTCTCTGAAACACTCTGACACTCTCCGACACACTCAGAAACTGTCAGAAAGTCTCAGGCAATCTCTGACACTCTCAGAAAGTCTCTGAAACTCTCTGACACTCTCTGAAACTCTCTGACACTCTCTGACACTCTCTGACACTCTGAAACTCTTTGACACTCTTTGACACTCTCAGACACTGTCTGACTCTCTCTGAAACTCTCTGAAACTCTCTGACATTCTCTGACACTCCCTGACACTCTCTGAAGCTCTCTGAAACTCTCTGACACTCTCTGACACTCTCTGCAACTCTCTGAAACTCTCTGACACTCTCTGAAACTCTCTGACACTCTCATAAACTCTCAGAAGCTCTCTGAAACTCACTGACAATCTCTGACACTCTCTCACACTCTGTGACCCTCTCTGAAACTCTCTGACACTCTCTGACAATTTCTGACAAACTCAGAAACTCTCAGAAACTCTCTGACACTCTCAGACACTCTCAGACACTCTCTGAAACTCTCTGACGCTCTCTGAAACTCTGAAACTCTTTGACACTCTTTGACACTTCAGACACTGTCTGACTCTCTCTGAAACTCTCAGGCACTCTCTGACACTCTCAGAAAGTCTCTGAAACTCTCTGACAATTTCTGACAAACTCAGAAACTCTCAGAAACTCTCTGACACTCTCAGACACTCTCAGACACTCTCTGAAACTCTCTGACACTCTCTGAAACTCTCTGACACTCTCCGAAACTCTCTGACACTCTCATAAACTCTCAGAAGCTCTCTGAAACTCACTGACAATCTCTGACACTCTCTCACACTCTGTGACCCTCTCTGAAACTCTCTGACACTCTCTGACAATTTCTGACAAACTCAGAAACTCTCAGAAACTCTCTGACACTCTCAGACACTCTCAGACACTCTCTGAAACTCTCTGACGCTCTCTGAAACTCTGAAACTCTTTGACACTCATTGACACTTCAGACACTGTCTGACTCTCTCTGAAACTCTCAGGCACTCTCTGACACTCTCAGAAAGTCTCTGAAACTCTCTGACAATTTCTGACAAACTCAGAAACTCTCAGAAACTCTCTGACACTCTCAGACACTCTCAGACACTCTCTGAAACTCTCTGACACTCTCTGAAACTCTCTGACACTCTCTGACACTCTCTGCAACTCTCTGAAACTCTCTGACACTCTCTGAAACTCTCTGACACTCTCATAAACTCTCAGAAGCTCTCTGAAACTCACTGACAATCTCTGACACTCTCTCACACTCTGTGACCCTCTCTGAAACTCTCTGACACTCTCTGACAATTTCTGACAAACTCAGAAACTCTCAGAAACTCTCTGACACTCTCAGACACTCTCAGACACTCTCTGAAACTCTCTGACGCTCTCTGAAACTCTGAAACTCTTTGACACTCTTTGACACTTCAGACACTGTCTGACTCTCTCTGAAACTCTCAGGCACTCTCTGACACTCTCAGAAAGTCTCTGAAACTCTCTGACAATTTCTGACAAACTCAGAAACTCTCAGAAACTCTCTGACACTCTCAGACACTCTCAGACACTCTCAGACACTCTCTGAAACTCTCTGACACTCTCTGAAACTCTCTGACACTCTCTGACGCTCTCTGAAACTCTG
Source organism: Heterodontus francisci (assembly GCF_036365525.1). Lineage (NCBI taxonomy): Eukaryota > Metazoa > Chordata > Chondrichthyes > Heterodontiformes > Heterodontidae > Heterodontus > Heterodontus francisci. The sequence continues at coordinate 53,121,518 of NC_090404.1, read as the reverse complement.
AAACTCTTTGACACTCTTTGACACTTCAGACACTGTCTGACTCTCTGTGAAACTCTCTGAAACTCTCTGACATTCTCTGACACTCCCTGACACTCTCTGAAGCTCTCTGCAACTCTCTGAAACTCTCTGACACTCTCATAAACTCTCAGAAGCTCTCTGAAACTCACTGACACGCTCTGACACTCTCTCACACTCCGTGACCCTCTCTGAAACTCTCTGACACTCTCTGACAATTTCTGACAAACTCAGAAACTCTCAGAAACTCTCAGAAACTCTCTGACACTCTCAGACACTCTCTGACGCTCTCTGAAACTCTCAGACACTCTCTGTCACTCTCTGACACTCTCTGACACTCTCTGACACTCTCAGACACTCTCTGACACACTCTGACACTTTCTGAAACTCTCTGACACTATCTGACACTTTCTGAATCTCTCGGGCTCTCTCTGACACTCACTGACTCTCTCTGACACTCTCTGATACTCTCTGACACTCTCTGAATCTCTCTGAAACACTCTGACACTCTGTGAAACTCTCTGAAACTTTCTGGAACTCTCTGACACACTCTGAAGATCTCTGAAACTCTCTGAAACACTCTGACACTCTCTGACACTCTCAGACACTCTCAGACACACTCTGACACTTTCTGAAGCTCTCTGACACTCTCTGACACACTCTGCAACTCTGTGACACTCTCAGACACTCTCTGACATTCGCTGAAACTCTCTGAATCTCTCTGAAACTCTCTGACTCTCTCTGACACTCTCTGACACTCTCTGACAATCTCTGAATCTCTCTGAAACTCTCTGAAAATCTCTGAAACTCTCTGACACTCTGTGACACGCACAGAAACTCTCTGACACTCTCTGACACTCTCTGAAACTCTCTGACATTCTCTGACACTCAGAGATAATTTCTGAAACTCTCTGGCACTATCTGACACTTTCTGAAATTCTCTGAAACTCTCTGACACTCTCTGAAAATCTCTGACTCTCACTGACACTCTGTGACACTCTCTGTATCGCTCTGAAGCTCTCTGACACTCTCTGATGATCTCTGAAACTCTCTGAAACTCTCTGACACTCTCTGACACACTCTGCAACCCTGTGACACTCTCAGACACTCTCTGACACTCTCTGAAACTCTCTGAAAATCTCTGACACTCTCTGAAACTCTGTGACACACTCTGAGATACTCTGACACTCTCTGACACTCTCAGACACTCTCTGACACTCTCTGACTCTTGCTGAAACTCTCTGACACTATCTGACACTTTCTGAAACTCTCTGATACTCTCTGACACTTTCTGAAACTCGCTGACACTATCTGACACTTTCTGAATCTCTCGGACACTCTCTGACACTCTCTGACACTCGCTGACACTCTCTGATACTTTCTGACACTCTCTGAATCTCTCTGAAACTCTCTGACACTCTCTGACACTCTCCATCACTCACTATCACTCTCTGACACTCTCTGACACTCTCTATCACTCTTTGACACTCTCTGACACACTCTGAAACTCTCTATCACTCTCTATCACTCTCTGACACTCTCTGACACTCTCTGACACTCTCTATCACTTTCTGACACTCTCAGACACTCTCTGACACTCTCTGACAGTCTCTGAAACTCTCTATTACTCTCTGACACTCTCTGACACTCTCTGACACTCTCTATCACTCTTTGACACTCACAGACACCCTCTGACACTCTCAGACACTCACTCTCACTCTCTGATACTCTCTGACACTCTCTGACACTCTCTATCACTCTCCATCACCCTCTGACACTCTCAGACACTCTCAGACACTCTCTGACGCTCCCTGAAACTCTCTATCACTCTCTATCACTCTCTGACACTCACTATCACTCTCTGATACTCTCTGACACTCTCTGACACTCTCTATCACTCTCTATCACCCTCTGACACTCTCAGACACTCTCTGACGCTCCCTGAAACTCTCTATCACTCTCTATCACTCTCTATCACTCTCTGACACTCTCTGACACTCTCTGACACTCTCTATCACTCTCTGACACTCTCTGAAACTCTCTATCACTCTCTATCACGCTCTGACACTCTCTGACACTCTCTGACACTCTCTGACACTCTGTGACACTCTCTGACAGTCTCTATCACTCTCTATCACTATCTGACACTCCCTGACACTCTCTGACACTCTCTGAAACTCTCTATCACTCTCTATCACTCTCTGACACTCTCTGACACTCTCTGAAACTCTCTATCACTCTCTATCACTCTCTGACACTCTCTATCACTCTCTGACACTCTCTGACACTCTCTGACACTCTCTATCACTCTCTATCACTCTCAGACACTCACTATCACTCTCTGACACTCTCTGACACTCTCTGACAGTCTCTATCACTCTCTATCACTCTCTGACACTCTCAGACACTCTCAGACACTCTCTGACACTCTCTGACACTCTCTGACACTCTCTATCACTCTCTGACACTCTCAGACACTCTCTGACACTCTCTGAAACTCTCTATCAATCTCTGACACTCTCTGACAATCTCAGACACTCTCTGACACTCTCTATCACTCTCTGACACTCTCTGAAACTCTCTATCACTGTATCACTCTATCACTCTCTGCCACTCTCTGACACTCTCTGACACTCTCTGACACTCTCTATCACACTCTCTCACTCTCTGACACTCTCTGACACTCTCTGACACTCTCTGACACTCTCTATCACTCTCTGACTCTCAGACACTCTCTGACACTCTCTGAAACTCTCTATCACTCTCTATCACTCTCTGACGCTCTCTGGCACTCTCTATCACTCTCTGACACGCTCAGAAACTCTCTGACACTCTCAGACACTCTCTGAAACTCTCTATCAGTCTCTATCACTCTCTGACATTCTCTGACACTCTCTGACAGTCTCTATCACTCTCTGACACTATCTGACACTCTCTGACACTCTCTGAAACTCTCTATCACTCTCTATCACTCTCTGTCACTCTCTGACACTCTCTGACACTCTCTATCACTCTCTATCGCTCTCTGACACTCTCTGACACTCTCTGACACTCTCTGACACTCTCCATCACTCACTATCACTCTCTGACACTCTCTGACACTCTCTATCACTCTTTGACACTCTCTGACACACTCTGAAACTCTCTATCACTCTCTATCACTCTCTGACACTCTCTGACACTCTCTGACACTCTCTATCACTTTCTGACACTCTCAGACACTCTCTGACACTCTCTGACAGTCTCTGAAACTCTCTATTACTCTCTGACACTCTCTGACACTCTCTGACACTCTCTATCACTCTTTGACACTCACAGACACCCTCTGACACTCTCAGACACTCACTATCACTCTCTGATACTCTCTGACACTCTCTGACAGTCTCTATCACTCTCTATCACTATCTGACACTCCCTGACACTCTCTGACACTCTCTGAAACTCTCTATCACTCTCTATCACTCTCTGACACTCTCTGACACTCTCTGACACTCTCTGACACTCTCTATCACTCTCTGACACTCTCTGACACTCTCTGACACTCTCTATCACTCTCTGACACTCTCCGACACTCTCTGACACTCTCTATCACACTCTGACACTCTCAGACATTCTCTGACACTCTCTGAAACTCTCTATCACTCTCTGACAATCTCTGACTCTCTCTGACACTCTCTGACACTCTCTATCACACTCTGACACTCGCAGACACTCTCTGACACTCTCTGACACTCACTATCACTCTCTGACACTCTCAGACACTCTCTGACACTCTCTGACACTCTCTATCACTCTGACACTCTCAGACACTCTCTGACACTCTCTGAAACTCTCCATCACTCTCTATCACTCTCTGACACTCTCTGTCACTCTCTATCACTCTCTGACACTCTCAGACACTCTCTGACACTCTCAGACACTCTCTATCACTCTCTGACACTCTCAGACACTCTCAGACACTCTCTGACACTCTCTGACACTCTCTATCACTCTCTGACACTCTCTGACACTCTCTGACACTCTCAGACACTCTCTGAAACTCTCTATCACTCTCTGACACTCTCTGAAACTCTCTATCACTCTCTATCACTCTCTGACACTATCTTACACTCTCTGACACTCTCTGACACTCTCTATCACTCTCTATCACTCTCTGACACTCTCTGACACTCTCTGACACTCTCTGACACTCTCTATCACTCTCTGACACTCTCTGACACTCTCTGACACTCTCTATCACTCTCTGACACTCTCTGACACACTCTGACACTCTCAGACACTCTCTGACACTCTCTGACACTCTCTATCACTCTCTGACACTCTCTGACACTCTCTGACACTCTCAGACACTCCCTGACACTCTCTATCACTCTCTATCACTCTCTGACACTCTCTGACACTCTCTGAAACTCTCTATCACTCTCTATCACTCTCTGACACTCTCTGACACTCTCTGACACTCTCTGACACTCTCTATCACTCTGTGACACTCTCAGACACTCTCTGACACTCTCTGAAACTCTCTATCACTCTCTATCACTGTCTGACACTCTCTGACACTCTCTATCACTCTCTGACACACTCAGACTCTCTCAGACACTCACTATCACTCTCTGACACTCTCTGACACTCTCAGACACTCTCAGACACTCACTATCACTCTCTGACACTCTCTATCACTCTCTATCACTCTCTATCACTCTCTGACACTCTCTGACACTCTCTGACACTCTCTGACACTCTCTATCACTCTCTGACACTCTCAGACACTCACTATCACTCTCTGACACTCTCAGACACTCACTATCACTCTCTGACACTCTCTGACACTCTCTATCACTCTCTGACACTCGCAGACACTCTCTGACACTCTCTGACACTCACTATCACTCTCTGACACTCTCTATCACTCTCTATCACTCTCTGGCACTCTCAGACACACTCTGACACTCCCTGAATCTCTCTATCACTCTCTATCACTCTCTGACACTCTCTGACACTCTCTGACACTCTCTGACACTCTCTATCACTCTCTATCACTCTCAGACACGAACTATCACTCTCTGACACTCTCTGACACTCTCTGACAGTCTCTATCACTCTCTATCACTCTCAGACACTCTCAGACACTCTCTGACACTCTCTGACACTCTCTGACACTCTCTGACACTCTCTATCGCTCTCTGACACTCTCTGACACTCTCTGACACTCTCTGACACTCTCTGACACTCTCTATCACTCTCTGACACTCTCTGACACTCTCTATCACTCTCTGACACTCTCTGACACTCTCTATCACACTCTATCACTCTCTGACACTCTCTGACACTCTCTGACACTCTCTGACACTCTCTATCACTCTCTGACACTCTCTGACACTCTCTGACACTCTCTATCACTCTCAATCACTCTCTGACACTCTCTGACACTCTCAGACACTCTCTGACACTCTCTATCACTCTCTGACACTCTCTGACACTCTCTGACACTCTCTGACACTCTCTGACACTCTCTATCACTCTCTGACACTCTCTGACACTCTCTATCACTCTCTGACACTCTCTGACACTCTCTGACACTCTCTATCACTCTCAATCACTCTCTGACACTCTCTGACACTCTCAGACACTCTCTATCACTCTCTGACACTCTCTGACACTCTCTGACACTCTCTGACACTCTCTATCACTCTCTGACACTCTCTGACACTCTCTGACACTCTCTATCACTCTCAATCACTCTCTGACACTCTCTGACACTCTCAGACACTCTCTATCACTCTCTGACACTCTCTGACACTCTCTGACACTCTCTGACACTCTCTATCACTCTCTGACACTCTCTGACACTCTCTGACACTCTCTATCACTCTCAATCACTCTCTGACACTCTCTGACACTCTCAGACACTCTCTATCACTCTCTGACACTCTCTGACACTCTCTGACACTCTCTGACACTCTCTATCACTCTCTGACACTCTCTGACACTCTCAGACTCTCTCAGACACTCTCTGAAACTCTCTGAAACTCTCTATCACTCTCTATCACTCTCTGACACTCTCTGACACTCTCTATCACTCTCTGACCCTCTCTGACACTCTCAGACACTCTCAGACACTCTCAGACACTCTCAGACACTCTCTGACACTCTCTATCACTCTCTGACACTCTCTGACACTCTCTGACACTCTCTATCACTCTCTATCACTCTCTGACACTCTCTGACACTCTCTGACACTCTCAGACACTCTCTATCACTCTCTGACACTCTCTGACACTCTCTGACACTCTCTGACACTCTCTATCACTCTCTGACACTCTCTGACTCTCTCAGACTCTCTCAGACACTCTCTGAAACTCTCTGAAACTCTCTATCACTTTCTATCACTCTCTGACACTCTCTGACACTCTCTATCACTCTCTGACACTCTCTGACACTCTCAGACACTCTCTATCACTCTCTGACACTCTCTGACACTCTCTGACACTCTCTGACACTCTCTATCACTCTCTGACACTCTCTGACACTCTCTATCACTCTCTGACACTCTCTGACACTCTCTGACACTCTCTATCACTCTCTATCACTCTCTGACACTCTCAGACACTCTCTATCACTCTCTGACACTCTCTGACACTCTCTGACACTCTCTATCACTCTCTGACACTCTCTGACACTCTCTGACACTCTCAGACTCTCTCAGACACTCTCTGAAACTCTCTGAAACTCTCTATCACTCTCTATCACTCTCTGACACTCTCTGACACTCTCTATCACTCTCTGACACTCTCTGACACTCTCTGACACTCTCTGACACTCTCTATCACTCTCTATCACTCTCTGACACTCTCTGACACTCTCTGACACTCACTATCACTCTCTGACACTCTCTGACACTCTCTATCACTCTCTATCACTCTCTGGCACTGTCAGACACTCTCAGACACTCTCTGACACTCCCTGAAACTCTCTATCACTCTCTATCACTCGCTGACACTCTCTGACACTCTCTATCACTCTCTATCACTCTCTGGCACTCTCAGACACTCTCCGACACTCTCTGACACTCTCTGACTGTCTCTGACACTCTCTATCACTCTCTGACACTCTCTGACACTCTCTGACACTCTCTGACACTCACTATCACTCTCTGACACTCTCTGACACTCTCTATCACTCTCTATCACTCTCTGGCACTCTCAGACACTCTCTGACACTCCCTGAAACTCTCTATCACTCTCTATCACTCGCTGACACACTCTGACACTCTCTATCACTCTCTATCACTCTCTGGCACTCTCAGACACTCTCTGACACTCTCTGACACTCTCTGACTCTCTCTATCACTCTCTGACACTCTCTGACACTCTCTGACACTCTCTGACACTCTCTATCAATCTCTGACACTCTCAGACACTCACGATCACTCTCTGTCACTCTCTGACAGTCTCTATCACTCTCTATCACTCTCTGACACTCTCTGACACTCTCTGACACTCTCTGACACTGTCTATCACTCTCTGACACTCTCTGACACTCTCTGACACTCTCTGACACTCTCAGACTCTCTCAGACACTCTCTGAAACTCTCTGAAACTCTCTATCACTCTCTATCACTCTCTGACACTCTCTGACACTCTCTGACACTCTCTATCACTCTCTATCACTCTCTGACACTCTCTGACACTCTCAGACACTCTCTATCACTCTCTGACACTCTCTGACTCTCTCAGACTCTCTCAGACACTCTCTGAAACTCTCTGAAACTCTCTATCACTCTCTATCACTCTCTGACACTCTCTATCACTCTCTGACACTCTCTGACACTCTCAGACACTCTCTATCACTCTCTGACACTCTCTGACACTCTCTGACACTCTCTGACACTCTCTATCACTCTCTGACACTCTCTGACACTCTCTATCACTCTCTGACACTCTCTGACACTCTCTGACACTCTCTATCACTCTCTATCACTCTCTGACACTCTCAGACACTCTCTATCACTCTCTGACACTCTCTGACACTCTCTGACACTCTCTATCACTCTCTGACACTCTCTGACACTCTCTGACACTCTCAGACTCTCTCAGACACTCTCTGAAACTCTCTGAAACTCTCTATCACTCTCTATCACTCTCTGACACTCTCTGACACTCTCTATCACTCTCTGACACTCTCTGACACTCTCAGACACTCTCTGACACTCTCTGACACTCTCTGACACTCTCTATCACTCTCTATCACTCTCTGACACTCTCTGACACTCTCTATCACTCTCAGACTCTCTCAGATACTCTCTGAAACTCTCTGAAACTCTCTATCACTCTCTATCACTCTCTGACACTCTCTGACACTCTCTATCACTCTCTGACACTCTCTGACACTCTCTATCACTCTCTATCACTCTCTGACACTCTCTGACACTCTCTGACACTCATTGACACTCTCAGACACTCTCTGACACTCTCTGACACTCTCTGACACTCACTATCACTCTCTGACACTCTCTGACACTCTCTATCACTCTCTATCACTCTCTGGCACTGTCAGACACTCTCAGACACTCTCTGACACTCCCTGAATCTCTCTATCACTCTCTCTCACTCTCCGACACTTTCTGACACTCTCTGACACTCTCTGACACTCTCTATCACTCTCTATCACTCTCTGACACTCTCTGAAACTCTCTGACACTCTCTGACACTCTCTATCACTCTCTGACACTCTCAGACGCTCTCTGACACTCTCTGAAACTCTCTATCACTCTCTATCACTGTCTGACACTCTCTGACACTCTCTATCACTCTCTGACACTCTCAGACACTCTCTGGCACTCTCTGACACTCTCTGAAACTCTCTATCACTCTCTATCACTCTCTGACACTCTCTGACACTCTCTGAAACTCTCTATCACTCTCTATCACTCTCTGACACTCTCTGACACTCACTGATACTCTCTGACACTCTCTATCACTCTCTGACACTCACAGACACTCACAGACACTCTCTGACACTCTCTGAAACTCTCAGACACTCTATCACTCTCTGACACTCTCTGACACTCTCTGAAACTCTCTATCACTCTCTATCACTCTCTGACACTCTCTATCACTCTCTGACACTCACAGACGCTCTCTGACACTCTCTGAAACTCTCAGACACTCTATCACTCTCTGACACTCTCTGACACTCTCTGAAACTCTCTATCACTCTCTATCACTCTCTGACACTCTCAGACACTCACTATCACTCTCTGACACTCTCTGACACTCTCTATCACTCTCTATCACTCTCTGACACTCTCTGACACTCTCTATCACTCTCTGACACTCTCTATCACTCTCTGACACTCTCTGACACTCTCTGACCCTCTCTGACACTCACTATCACTCTCTGACACTCTCTGACACTCTCTATCACTCTCTATCACTCTCTGGCACTCTCAGACACTCTCTGACACTCCCTGAAACTCTCTATCACTCTCTATCACTCGCTGACACTCTCTGACACTCTCTATCACTCTCTATCACTCTCTGACACTCTCTGACACTCTCTATCACTCTCTATCACTCTCAGACACTCACTATCACTCTCTGACACTCTCTGACACTCTCTGACAGTCTCTATCACTCTCTATCACTCTCTGACACTCTCAGACACTCTCTGACACTCTCTATCACTCTCTATCACTCTCTGATACTCTCTGACACACTCTGACACTCTCTGACACTCTCTATCACTCTCTGACACTCTCTGACACTCTCTGACACTCTCTGACACTCTCTGACACTCTCTATCACTCTCTGACACTCTCTGACACTCTCTGACTCTCTCTATCACTCTCTGACACTCTCTGACACTCTCTGACACTCTCTGACACTCTCTATCACTCTCTGACACTCTCAGACACTCACGATCACTCTCTGACACTCTCTGACAGTCTCTATCACTCTCTATCACTCTCTGACACTCTCAGACACTCTCTGACACTCTCTGACACTCTCTGACACTCTCTGACACTCTCTGACACTCTCAGACTCTCTCAGACAATCTCTGAAACTCTCTGAAACTCTCTATCACTCTCTATCACTCTCTATCACTCTCTGACACTCTCTGACACTCTCTGACACTCTCTGACACTCTCTATCACTCTCTGACACTCTCTGACACTCTCTGACACTCTCTGACACTCTCTATCACTCTCTGACACTCTCTGACACTCTCTGACACTCTCTGACACTCTCTGACACTCTCAGACTCTCTCAGACACTCTCTGAAACTCTCTGAAACTCTCTATCACTCTCTATCACTCTCTATCACTCTCTGACACTCTCTGACACTCTCTGACACTCTCTGACACTCTCTGACACTCTCTATCACTCTCTGACACTCTCTGACACTCTCTGACACTCTCAGACACTCTCTGACACTCTCTGACACTCTCTATCACTCTCTGACACTCTCTGACACTCTCTGACACTCTCTATCACTCTCTATCACTCTCTGACACTCTCTGACACTCTCTGACACTCTCTATCACTCTCTATCGCTCTCTGACACTCTCTGACACTCTCTGACACTCTCTATCACTCTGTGACACTCTCAGACACTCTCTGACACTCTCTGAAACTCTCTATCACTCTCTATCACTGTCTGACACTCTCTGACACTCTCTATCACTCTCTGACACACTCAGACACTCTCTGCCACTCTCTGCCACTCTCTGACACTCTCTGAAACTCTCTATCACTCTCTATCACTCTCTGACACTCTCTGAAACTCTCTATCACTCTCTGACACTCTCAGAGACTCTCTGACACTCTCTGAAAATCTCTATCACTCTCTATCACTCTCTGACACTCTCTGACATTCTCTATCACTCTCTGACACTCTCAGACACTCTCTGACACTCTCTGAAACTCTGAGACACTCTATCACTCTCTGACACTCTCTGACACTCTCTGAAACTCTCTATCACTCTCTATCACTCTCAGACACTCTCTGACACTCTCTATCACTCTCTATCACTCTCTGACACTCGGTGACACACTCTGACACTCTCTATCACTCTCTGACACTCTCAGACACTCTCTGACACTCTCAGATACTCACTATCACTCACTATCACTCTCTGACACTCTCAGACACTCTCAGACACTCACTATCACTCTCTGACACTCTCTATCACTCTCTATCACTCTCTATCAATCTCTATCACTCTCTGACACTCTCTGACACTCTCTGACACTCTCTGACACTCTCTATCACTCTCTGACACTCTCTGACGCTCTCTGTCACTCACTATCACTCACTATCACTCTCTGACACTCTCAGACACTCTCAGACACTCACTATCACTCTCTGACACTCTCTATCACTCTCTATCACTCTCTATCAATCTCTATCACTCTCTGACACTCTCTGACACTCTCTGACACTCTCTATCACTCTCTGACACTCTCTGACTCTCTCTGTCACTCTCTGACACTCTCAGACACTCTCAGACACTCTCTGACACTCTCTGAAACTCTCTGACAGTCTCTACCACTCTCTATCACTCTCTGACACTCTCAGACACTCTCAGACACTCTCTGACACTCTCTATCACTCTCTATCACTCTCTGATACTCTCTGACACTCTCTGACACTCTCTGACACTCTCTGACACTCTCTATCACTCTCTGACACTCTCTGACACTCTCTGACAATCTCAGACACTCTCTATCACTCTCTGACACTCTCTATCACTCTCTGACACTCTCAGACACTCACGATCACTCTCTGACACTCTCTGACACTCTCTGACAGTCTGTATCACTCTCTATCAATCTCTGATACTCTCTGACACTCTCTGACACTCTCTGACACTCTCTATCACTCTCTATAACTCTCTGACACTCTCTGACACTCTCTATCACTCTCTGACACTCTCAGACACTCACGATCACTCTCTGAAACTCTCTGACACTCTCTGACAGTCTCTATCACTCTCTATCACTCTCTGACACTCTCAGACACTCTCTGACACTCTCTATCTCTCTCTAACACTCTCTGACACTCTCTGACACTCTCTATCACTCTCTGACACTCTCTGACACTCTCTGACACTCTCTGACACTCTCAGATTCTCTCAGACAGTCTCTGAAACTCTCTGAAACTCTCTATCACTCTCTATCACTCTCTGACACACTCTGACACTCTCTGACACTCTCTGACACTCTCTATCACTCTCTGACACTCTCTGACACTCTCTGACACTCTCTATCACTCTCTGACACTCTCTGACACTCTCAGACACTCTCTGACACTCTCTATCACTCTCTATCACTCTCTGACACTCTCTGACACTCTCTGACACTCTCTATCACTCTCTATCACTCTCTGACACTCTCTGACACTCTCTGACACTCTCTATCACTCTGTGACAGTCTCAGACAATCTCTGACACTCTCTGAAACTCTCTATCACTCTCCAGCACTGGCTGACACTCTCTGACACTCTCTATCACTCTCTGACACACTCAGACACTCTCAGACACTCTCTGACACTCTCTGAAACTCTCAGACACTCTATCACTCTCTGAAACTCTCTGACACTCTCTGAAACTCTCTATCACTCTCTATCACTCTCTGACACTCTCAGACACTCTCTGACACTCTCTATCACTCTCTATCACTCTCTGACACTCGGTGACACAATCTGACACTCTCTATCACTCTCTGACACTCTCAGACACTCTCTGACACTCTCTGACACTCTCAGACACTCTCAGACACTCACTATCACTCTCTGACACTCACTATCACTCTCTGACACTCTCTGACACTCTCAGACACTCTCAGACACTCACTATCACTCTCTGACACTCACTATCACTCTCTGACACTCTCAGACACTCTCAGACACTCACTATCACTCTCTGACACTCTCTATCACTCTCTATCACTCTCTATCAATCTCTATCTCTCTCTGACACTCTCTGACAGTCTCTGACACTCTCTGACACTCTCTATCACTCTCTGACACTCTCTGACACTCTCTATCACTCTCTGACACTCTCTGACACTCTCTATCACTCTCAGACACTCTCTGACACTCTCTGAAACTCTCTATCACTCTCTGACACTCTCTGACAATCTCTGACAATCTCTATCACTCTCTATCACTCTCCGACAATCTCAGACACTCTCAGACACTCACTATCACTCTCTGACACTCTCTATCACTCTCTATCCATCTCTATCAATCTCTATCACTCTCTGAAACTCTCTGACACTCTCTGACACTCTCTATCACTCTCTGACACTCTCTGATACTCTCTATCACTCTCTGACACTCTCAGACACTCTCAGACACTCTCTGACACTCTCTGAAACTCTCTATCACTCTCTATCACTCTCTGACACTCTCTGAGAATCTCTGACACTCTCTATCACTCTCTATCACTCTCCGACACTCTCAGACAATCTCAGACACTCTCTGACACTCTCTGACACTCTCCATCACTCTCTGACAATCTCTGACACTCTCTGACACTCTCTATCACTCTATATCACTCTCTGACACTCTCTGACACTCACTGACACTCACTATCACTCTCTGACACTCTCTGACACTCACTGACACTCTCTATCACTCTCTATCACACTCTGACACTCTCAGACACTCTCTGACACGCTCTGAAACTCTCTATCACTCTCTATCACTCTCTGATACTCACTATCACTCTCTGACACTCACTATCACTCTCTGACACTCTCTGACACTCTCTGAAACTCTCTATCACTCTCTATCACTCTCTGACACTCTCAGACTCTCTCTGACACTCTTTATCACTCTCTATCACTCTCTATCACTCTCTGACACTCTCTGACACTCTCTATAACTCTCTGACACTCTCAGACACTCTCAGACACTCACTATCACTCTCTGACACTCTCTGACACTCTCAGACACTCTCAGACACTCACTATCACTCTCTGACACTCTCTATCACTCTCTATCACTCTCTGACACTCTCTGACACTCTCTGACACTCTCTGACACTCTCTGACACTCTCTATCACTCTCTGACACTCTCTGACACTCTCTGATTCTCTCTATCACTCTCTGACACTCTCAGACACTCTCAGACACTCACTATCACTCTCTGTCACTCTCTGACACTCTCTGACACTCTCAGACACTCTCAGACACTCTCTGACACTCTCTGACACTCTCTGAAACTCTCTATCACTCTCTATCACTCTCTGACACTCTCTGACACTCTCTGACACTCTCTGACACTCTCTATCACTCTCTATCACTCTCCGACACTCTCAGACACTCTCAGACACTCTCTGACACTCTCTGACACTCTCTGAAACTCTCTATCACTCTCTATCACACTCTGACACTCTCAGACAATCTCTGACACGCTCTGAAACTCTCTATCACTCTCTATCACTCTCTGACACTCACTATCACTCTCTGACACTCACTATCACTCTCTGACACTCGCTGACTCTCTCTGACACTCTCTATCACTCTCTGACACTCTCTGACACTCGCTGACACTCTCTATCACTCTCTATCACTCTCTATCACTCACTATCACTCTCTGACACTCTCTGAAACTCTCTATCACTCTCTATCACTCTCTGACACTCTCTGACACACTCTGACACTCTCTATCACTCTCTGACACTCTCAGACACTCTCTGACACTCTCTGACACTCTCTATCACTCTCTGACTCTCCCTGACACTCTCTAACACTCTCTATCACTCTCTGATACTTTCTGACACTCACTATCACTCTCTGACTCTCTCTATCACTCTCTGACACTCTCTATCACTCTCTGACACTCTCTGACACTCGCTGAAACTCTCTATCACTCTCTGACACTCACTATAACTCTCTGACAATCTCTATCACTCTCTGACACGCTCAGACATTTACTATAACTCTCTGACACTCCCTATCACTCTCCATCACTCTCTGACCCTCTCAGACACTCTCAGACACTCTCTATCACTCACAATGACATTCTGACACTCTCTGACACTCACTGTCACTCTCTGACACTCACTGTCACTCTCTGACACTCTCTGACACTCACTATCACTCTCTGACACTCTCTGACACTCTCTATCACTCTCTGACACTCTCTGACACTCTCTGACACTCTCAGACGCTCTCTGACACTCTCTGACACTCTCTGACACTCTCTATCACTCTCTGACACTCTCTGACACTCTCAGACACTCTCTGACTCTCTCTATCACTCTCTATCACTCTCTGACACTCTCTGACACTCTCTATCACTCTCTATCACTCTCTGACACTCTCTGACACTCTCTGACACTCTCTGACACTCTCTATCACTCTGTGACACTCTCAGACAATCTCTGACACTCTCTGAAACTCTCTATCACTCTCCAGCACTGGCTGACACTCTCTGACACTCTCTATCACTCTCTGACACACTCAGACACTCTCAGACACTCTCTGACACTCTCTGACAATCTCTGAAACTCTCAGACACTCTATCACTCTCTGAAACTCTCTGACACTCTCTGAAACTCTCTATCACTCTCTATCACTCTCTGACACTCTCAGACACTCTCTGACACTCTCTATCACTCTCTATCACTCTCTGACACTCGGTGACACACTCTGACACTCTCTATCACTCTCTGACAGTCTCAGACACTCTCTGACACTCTCTGACACTCTCAGACACTCTCAGACACTCACTATCACTCTCTGACACTCGGTGACACACTCTGACACTCTCTATCACTCTCTGACACTCTCAGACACTCTCTGACACTCTCTGACACTCTCAGACACTCTCAGACACTCACTATCACTCTCTGACACTCTCTATCACTCTCTATCACTCTCTATCAATCTCTATCTCTCTCTGACACTCTCTGACAGTCTCTGACACTCTCTGACACTCGGTGACACACTCTGACACTCTCTATCACTCTCAGACACTCTCAGACACTCACTATCACTCTCTGACACTCTCAGACACTCTCAGACACTCACTATCACTCTCTGACACTCTCTATCACTCTCTATCACTCTCTATCAATCTCTATCTCTCTCTGACACTCTCTGACAGTCTCTGACACTCTCTGACACTCTCTATCACTCTCTGACACTCTCTGACACTCTCTATCACTCTCTGACACTCTCTGACACTCTCTATCACTCTCAGACACTCTCTGACACTCTCTGAAACTCTCTATCACTCTCTGACACTCTCTGACAATCTCTGACACTCTCTATCACTCTCTATCACTCTCCGACACTCTCAGACACTCTCAGACACTCACTATCACTCTCTGACACTCTCTATCACTCTCTATCACTCTCTATCAATCTCTATCACTCTCTGAAACTCTCTGACACTCTCTGACACTCTCTATCACTCTCTGACACTCTCTGATACTCTCTATCACTCTCTGACTCTCTCAGACACTCTCTGACACTCTCTGAAACTCTCTATCACTCTCTATCACTCTCTGACACTCTCTGAGAATCTCTGACACTCTCTATCACTCTCTATCACTCTCCGACACTCTCAGACAATCTCAGACACTCTCTGACACTCTCTGACACTCTCTATCACTCTCTGACACTCTCTGACACTCTCTATCACTCTATATCACTCTCTGACACTCTCTGACACTCTCAGACACTCTCGATCACTCTCTGACACTCTCTGACACTCTCTGACACTCTCTGACACTCTCTATCACTCTCTGACACTCTCTGACACTCTCTATCACTCTCTATCACTCTCTGACACTCTCTGACACTCGCTGACACTCTCTATCATTCTCTATCACACTCTGACACTCTCAGACACTCTCTGACACGCTCTGAAACTCTCTATCACTCTCTATCACTCTCAGACACTCACTATCACTCTCTGACACTCGGTGACACACTCTGACACTCTATCACTCTCTGACACTCTCAGACACTCTCTGACACTCTCTGACACTCTCAGACACTCTCAGACACTCACTATCACTCTCTGACACTCTCTATCACTCTCTATCACTCTCTATCAATCTCTATCTCTCTCTGGCACTCTCTGACAGTCTCTGACACTCTCTGACACTCGGTGACACACTCTGACACTCTCTATCACTCTCAGACACTCTCAGACACTCACTATCACTCTCTGACACTCTCAGACACTCTCAGACACTCACTATCACTCTCTGACACTCTCTATCACTCTCTATCACTCTCTATCAATCTCTATCTCTCTCTGACACTCTCTGACAGTCTCTGACACTCTCTGACACTCTCTATCACTCTCTGACACTCTCTGACACTCTCTATCACTCTCTGACACTCTCTGACACTCTCTATCACTCTCAGACACTCTCTGACACTCTCTGAAACTCTCTATCACTCTCTGACACTCTCTGACAATCTCTGACACTCTCTATCACTCTCTATCACTCTCCGACACTCTCAGACACTCTCAGACACTCACTATCACTCTCTGACACTCTCTATCACTCTCTATCACTCTCTATCAATCTCTATCACTCTCTGAAACTCTCTGACACTCTCTGACACTCTCTATCACTCTCTGACACTCTCTGATACTCTCTATCACTCTCTGACTCTCTCAGACACTCTCAGACACTCTCTGACACTCTCTGAAACTCTCTATCACTCTCTATCACTCTCTGACACTCTCTGAGAATCTCTGACACTCTCTATCACTCTCTATCACTCTCCGACACTCTCAGACAATCTCAGACACTCTCTGACACTCTCTGACACTCTCTATCACTCTCTGACACTCTCTGACACTCTCAGACACTCTATATCACTCTCTGACACTCTCTGACACTCTCTGACACTCTCTGACACTCTCTATCACTCTCTGACACTCTCTGACACTCTCTATCACTCTCTATCACTCTCTGACACTCTCTGACACTCGCTGACACTCTCTATCATTCTCTATCACACTCTGACACTCTCAGACACTCTCTGACACGCTCTGAAACTCTCTATCACTCTCTATCACTCTCTGACACTCACTATCACTCTCTGACACTCACTATCACTCTCTGACACTCTCTGACACTCTCTGAAACTCTCTATCACTCTCTATCACTCTCTGAAACTCTCAGACACTCTCTGACACTCTTTATCACTCTCTATCACTCTCTATCACTCTCTGACTCTCTCTGACACTCTCTATAACTCTCTGACACTCTCAGACACTCTCTATCACTCTCTGACACTCTCAGACACTCTCTGACACTCTCTGACACTCTCTATCACTCTCTGACTCTCCCTGACACTCTCTAACACTCTCTATCACTCTCTGATACTTTCTGACAGTCACTATCATTCTCTGACTCTCTCTATCACTCTCTGACACTCTCTATCACTCTCTGACACTCTCAGACACTCTCTGACACTCGCTGAAACTCTCTATCACTCTCTGACACTCTCTGACACTCACTATAACTCTCTGACAATCTCTATCACTCTCTGACACGCTCAGACATTTACTATCACTCTCTGACACTCCCTATCACTCTCCATCACTCTCTGACCCTCTCAGACACTCTCAGACACTCTCTATCACTCACAATCACACTCTGACACTCTCTGACACTCACTGTCACTCTCTGACACTCACTGTCACTCTCTGACACTCTCTGACACTCACTATCACTCTCTGACACTCTCTGACACTCTCTGACACTCTCTATCACTCTCTATCACTCTCTGACACTCTCTGAAACTCTCAGACACTCACTTTCACTCTCTGACACTCTCTGACACTCTCTAGCACTCTCTGACACTCACTAAAACTCTCTCACACTCTCTATCACTCTCCGACACTCTCTGATACTCTCTGACACTCTCCGACACTCTCTGATACTCTCGGGCACTCACTATTACTCTCTGATACTCTCTGACACTCACTAAAACTCTCTCACACTCTCTATCACTCTCTGACACTCTCCGACACTCTCTGACACTCTCTGACACTCTCTGACACACTCTGACACTCTCTTACACTCACTATCACTCTCTGACACTTTCTATCACTCTCTGATACTCTCCAAAACTCACTATTATCTCTGAATCTCTCAGACACTCTCGGACACTCACTATCACTCTCTGATACTCTCTGACACTCACTATCAATCTCTGACATTCTCTATCACTCTCTGACACTCTCTGACACTCATTATCACTCTCTGACAGTCTCGATAACTCTCTCACACTCTATATCACTCTCTGAAACTCTCTATCTGTCTCTGACACTCTCTGACACTCTCTATAACTCTCTGACTCTCCCTGACACTCTCTAACACTCTCTATCACTCTCTGATACTTTCTGACACTCACTAACACTCTCTGACACTCTCTGACACTCTCTATCACTCTCTGACACTCTCTGACACTCTCAGACACTCTCGGATACTCACTATCACTCTCTGATACTTCTGACACTCACTATCACTCTCTGACACTCTCTATCAATCTCTGACACTCTCTATCACTTCTTTGATACTCTCTGACCCTCACAAACACTCTCTGACACTCTCTGTCACTCTCTATCACTCTCTGACACTCTCAGACACTCTCGGACACTCACTATCACTCTCTGACACTCACTATCGCTCTCTGACACTCTCTATCTCTCTTTGACACTCACTATCACCCTCTGACACTCTCTATCTCACTCTGACACACTCTGTCCCTCTCTAACTCTCTCTGAAACTCTCTGACAATCTCAGACATTCTCATGCACTCACTATCACTCTCTGACATTCTCTGACACT
Organism: Heterodontus francisci; assembly: GCF_036365525.1. Classification (NCBI taxonomy): domain Eukaryota; kingdom Metazoa; phylum Chordata; class Chondrichthyes; order Heterodontiformes; family Heterodontidae; genus Heterodontus; species Heterodontus francisci. The sequence goes on along the minus strand of NC_090404.1, from coordinate 53,101,665 downwards.
CTCTGACATTCTCAGAAACTCTCAGAAACTCACTATCACTCTCTGATACTCTCTGACACTGTCAGACACACTCAGACACTCACTATCACTCTCTGACACTCTCTATCACTCTCTATCACTCACTATCACTCTCTATCACTCTCTGACACTCTCAGACACTCTCTGACACTCTCTGACACTCTCTGACACTCTCTATCACTCTCTGACACTCTCAGACACTCTCTGACACTCTCTATCACTCTCTGACACTCGGTGACACACTCTGACACTCTCTATCACTCTCTGACACTCACTATCACTCTCTATCACTCTCTGACACTCTCAGACACTCTCTGACACTCTCTGACACTCTCTGACACTCTCTATCACTCTCTGACACTCTCAGACACTCTCTGACACTCTCTATCACTCTCTATCACTCTCTGACACTCGGTGACACACTCTGACACTCTCTATCACTCTCTGACACTCTCAGACACTCTCAGACACTCTCTGACACTATCTGACACTCTCAGACACTCTCAGACACTCTCAGACACTCACTATCACTCTCTGACACTCTCAGACACTCTCAGACACTCACTATCACTCTCTGACACTCTCTGACACTCTCTGACACTCTCTGACACTCTCTATCACTCTCTGACACTCTCAGACACTCTCTGACACTCTCTATCACTCTCTATCACTCTCTGACACTCGGTGACACACTCTGACACTCTCTATCACTCTCTGACACTCTCAGACACTCTCAGACACTCACTATCACTCTCTGTCACTCTCTGACACTCTCTGACACTCTCTGACACTCTCTATCACTCTCTGACACTCTCAGACACTCACTATCACTCTCTGTCACTCTCTGACACTCTCTGACACTCTCTGACACTCTCAGACACTCTCTGACACTCTCTGAAACTCTCTATCACTCTCTATCACTCTCTGACACTCTCTGACACTCTCTGACACTCTCTGACGCTCTCTATCACTCTATATCACTCTCCGACACTCTCAGACACTCACTATCACTCTCTGTCACTCTCTGTCACTCTCTGACACTCTCTGACACTCTCAGACAGTCTCTGACACTCTCTGACACTCTCTATCACTCTCTGACACTCTCTGACACTCTCTGACACTCTCTGACACTCTCTATCACTCTATATCACTCTCCGACACTCTCAGACACTCACTATCACTCTCTGTCACTCTCTGAAACTCTCTGACACTCTCAGACACTCTCAGACACTCTCTGACACTCTCTGAAACTCTCTATCACTCTCTATCACTCTCTGACACTCTCTGACACTCTCTGACACTCTCTGACACTCTCTATCACTCTATATCACTCTCCGACACTCTCAGACACTCACTATCACTCTCTGTCACTCTCTGACACTCTCTGACACTCTCAGACACTCTCAGACACTCTCTGACTCTCTCTGACACTCTCAGACACTCACTGTCACTCTCTGTCACTCTCTGACACTCTCTGACACTCTCAGACACTCTCAGACACTCTCTGACACTCTCTGAAACTCTCTATCACTCTCTATCACTCTCTGACACTCTCTGACACTCTCTGACACTCTCTGACACTCTCTATCACTCTATATCACTCTCCGACACTCTCAGACACTCACTATCACTCTCTGTCACTCTCTGAAACTCTCTGACACTCTCAGACACTCTCAGACACTCTCTGACACTCTCTGAAACTCTCTATCACTCTCTATCACTCTCTGACACTCTCTGACACTCTCTGACACTCTCTGACACTCTCTATCACTCTATATCACTCTCCGACACTCTCAGACACTCACTATCACTCTCTGTCACTCTCTGACACTCTCTGACACTCTCAGACACTCTCAGACACTCTCTGACACTCTCTGAAACTCTCTATCACTCTCTATCACTCTCTGACACTCTCTGACATTCTCTGACACTCTCTGACACTCTCTATCACTCTATATCACTCTCCGACACTCTCAGACACTCACTATCACTCTCTGTCACTCTCTGAAACTCTCTGACACTCTCAGACACTCTCAGACACTCTCAGACACTCTCTGACACTCTCTGAAACTCTCTATCACTCTCTATCACTCTCTGACACTCTCTGACACTCTCAGACACTCTCTATCACTCTCTGACACTCTCTGACACTCACTATCACTCTCTGTCACTCTCTGACACTCTCTGACACTCTCAGACACTCTCAGACACTCTCAGACACTCTCTGACACTCTCTGAAACTCTCTATCACTCTCTATCACTCTCTGACACTCTCTGACACTCTCTGACACTCTCTGACACTCTCTATCACTCTATATCACTCTCCGACACTCTCAGACACTCACTATCACTCTCTGTCACTCTCTGACACTCTCTGACACTCTCAGACACTCTCAGACACTCTCAGACACTCTCTGACACTCTCTGAAACTCTCTATCACTCTCTATCACTCTCTGACACTCTCTGACACTCTCTGACACTCTCTATCACTCTATATCACTCTCCGACACTCTCAGACACTCTCAGACACTCTCTGACACTCTCTGAAGCTCTCTATCACTCTCTATCACTCTCTGACTCTCTCTGACTCTCTCTGACACTCTCTATCACTCTCTGACACTCTCTGACACTCTCTATCACTCTCTATCACTCTCTATCACTCTCTGACACTCTCTGACACTCTCAGAATCTCTCAGACACTCTCTATCACTCTCTGACACTCTCTGACACTCTCTATCACTCTCTATCACTCTCTATCACTCTCTGACACTCTCTGAAACTCTCTATCACTCTCTATCACTCTCTGACACTCTCTGACACTCACTATCACTCTCTGACACTCTCAGACACTCACTATCACTCTCTGTCACTCTCTGACACTCTCTGACACTCTCTGACACTCTCTGACACTCTCTGACACTCTCTGACACTCTCTGACACTCTCTGAAACACTCTATCACTCTCTATCACTCTCTGACACTCTCTGACACTCTCTGACACTCTCTATCACTCTCTATCACTCTCTATCACTCTCCGACACTCTCCGACACTCTCAGACACTCTCAGACACTCTCTGACACTCTCTGAAACTCTCTATCACTCTCTATCACTCTCTGACACTCTCTGACACTCTCTGACTCTCTCTGACACTCTCTATCACTCTCTGACACTCTCTGACACTCTCTGACACTCTCTATCACTCTCTATCACTCTCTATCACTCTCTGTCACTCTCTGACACTCTCTGACTCTCTCTGACACTCTCTGACACTCTCTGACACTCTCAGACACTCTCTGACACTCTCTGAAACTCTCTATCACTCTCTATCACTCTCTGACACTCTCTGACACTCTCTGACACTCTCTATCACTCTCTATCACTCTCCGACACTCTCCGACACTCTCAGACACTCTCAGACACTCTCTGACACTCTCTGAAACTCTCTATCACTCTCTATCACTCTCTGACACTCTCTGACACTCTCTGACTCTCTCTGACACTCTCTATCACTCTCTGACACTCTCTGACACTCTCTGACACTCTCTATCACTCTCTATCACTCTCTATCACTCTCTGACACTCTCTGACACTCTCTGACACTCTCTATCACTCTCTATCACTCTCCGACACTCTCCGACACTCTCAGACACTCTCAGACACTCTCTGACATTCTCTGACACTCTCTATCACTCTCTATCACTCTCTATCACTCTCTATCACTCTCTGACACTCTCTGACACTCTCTATCACTCTCTATCACTCACTATCACTCTCTGACACTCTCTGAAACTCTCTATCACTCTCTATCACTCTCTGACACTCTCTGACGCACTCTGACACTCTATATCACTCTCTGACACTCTCAGACACTTTCTGACACTCTCTGACACTCTCTATCACTCTCTGACTCTCCCTGACACTCTCTAACACTCTCTATCACTCTCTGATACTTTCTGACACTCACTATCACTCTCTGACACTCTCTATCACTCTCTGACACTCTCTATCACTCTCTGACACTCTCAGACACTCTCTGACACTCGCTGAAACTCTCTATCACTCTCTGACACTCTATGACACTCACTATAACTCTCTGACAATCTCTATCACTCTCTGACACGCTCAGACATTTACTATCACTCTCAGACACTCTCTATCACTCACAATCACACTCTGACACTCTCTGACACTCACTGTCACTCTCTGACACTCACTGTCACTCTCTGACACTCTCTGACACTCACTATCACTCTCTGACACTCTCTGACACTCTCTGACACTCTCTATCACTCTCTATCACTCTCTGACACTCTCTGAAACTCTCAGACACTCACTTTCACTCTCTGACACTCTCTGACACTCTCTGACACTCTCTGATACTCCCTGACACTCACTATCACTCTCTGACACTCTCTGACACTCTCTAGCACTCTCTGACACTCACTAAAACTCTCTCACACTCTCCATCACTCTCTGACACTCTCCGACACTCTCTGATACTCTCGGACACTCACTATTACTCTCTGATACTCTCTGACACTCACTAGCACTCTCTGACACTCACTACAACTCTCTCACACTCTCTATCACTCTCCGACACTCTCTGATACTCTCGGACACTCACTATCACACTCTGATACTCTCTGACACTCACTATCACTCTCTGACACTCTCTGACACTCACTAAAACTCTCTCACACTCTCTATCACTCTCTGACACTCTCCGACACTCTCCGACACTCTCTGACACTCTCTGACACACTCTGATACTCTCTTACACTCACTATCACTCTCTGACACTTTCTATCACTCCCTGATACTCTCCGAAACTCACTATTACTCTCTGAATCTCTCAGACACTCTCGGACACTCACTATCACTCTCTGATACTCTCTGACAATCACTATCAATCTCTGAAATTCTCTATCACTCTCTGACACTCTCTGACACTCATTATCACTCTCTGACAGTCTCGATAACTCTCTGACACTCTATATCACTATCTGAAACTCTCTATCTGTCTCTGACACTCTCTGACACTCTCTATCACTCTCTGACTCTCCCTGACACTCTCTAACACTCTCTATCACTCTCTGATACTTTCTGACACTCACTAACACTCTCTGACACTCTCTGACACTCTCTATCACTCTCTGACACTCTCTGACACTCTCAGACACTCTCAGACACTCTCGGACACTCACTATCACTCTCTGATACTTCTGACACTCACTATCACTCTCTGACACTCTCTATCAATCTCTGACACTCTCTGACACTCTCTATCACTTCTTTGATACTCTCTGACCCTCACAAACACTCTCTGACACTCTCTGTCACTCTCTATCACTCTCTGACACTCTCAGACACTCTCGGACACTCACTATCACTCTCTGACACTCACTATCGCTCTCTGACACTCTCTATCTCTCTTTGATACTCACTATCACCCTCTGACACTCTCTATCTCACTCTGACACTCTCTGTCCCTCTCTAACACTCTCTGAAACTCTCTGACAATCTCAGACATTCTCAGAAACTCTCAGAAACTCACTATCACTCTCTGATACTCTCTGACACTGTCAGACACTCTCAGACACTCACTATCACTCTCTGACACTCTCTATCACTCTCTATCACTCTCTATCACTCTCTATCACACTCTATCACTCTCTGACACTCTCTATCACTCTCTGACACTCTCTGACACTCTCTGACACTCCCTATCACTCTCCATCACTCTCTGACACTCTCAGACAATCACTATCTCTCTCTGACCCTCTCTGACACTCTCAGACACTCTCAGACACTCTCTATCACTCACTATCACTCTCTGAGACTCTCTGACACTCTCTGACACTCTCTGACACTCACTATCACTCTCTGACACTCTCTGACACTCTCTATCACTCTCTATCACTCTCTGACACTCTCTGAAACTCTCAGACACTCACTTTCACTCTCTGACACTCTCTGACACTCTCTGACACTCTCTGATACTCTCTGACACTCACTATCACTCTCTGACACTCTCTGACACTCTCTAGCACTCTCTGACACTCACTAAAACTCTCTCACACTCTCCATCACTCTCTGACACTCTCCGACACTCTGTGATACTCTCGGACACTCACTATTACTCTCTGATACTCTCTGACACTCACTATCACTCTCTGACACTCACTAAAACTCTCTCACACTCTCTATCACTCTCCGACTCTCTCTGATGCTCTCGGACACTCACTATCACACTCTGATACTCTCTGACACTCACTATCACTCTCTGACACTCTCTGACACTCACTAAAACTCTCTCACACTCTCTATCACTCTCCGACATTCTCCGACACTCTCTGACACTCTCTGACACTCTCTGACACACTCTGACACTCTCTTACACTCACTATCACTCTCTGACACTTTCTATCACTCTCTGATACTCTCCGAAACTCACTATTACTCTCTGACTCTCTCAGACACTCTTGGACACTCACTATCACTCTCTGATACTCTCTGACACTCACTATCACTCTCTGACAGTCTCTATCACTCTCTGACACTCTCTGACACTCATTATCACTCTCTGACAGTCTCGATAACTCTCTGACACTCTATATCACTCTCTGAAACTCTCTATCAGTCTCTGACACTCTCTGACACTCTCTATCACTCTCTGACTCTCCCTGACACTCTCTGACACTCTCTATCACTCTCTGATACTTTCTGGCACTCACTAACACTCTTGTACACTCTCTGACACTCTCTATCACTCTCTGACACTCACAGACACTCTCAGACACTCTCAGACACTCTCGGACACTCACTATCACTCTCTGATACTTCTGACACACACTATCACTCTCTGACACTCTCTATCACTTCTTTGATACTCTCTGACCCTCACGAACACTCTCTGACACTCTCTGACACTCTCTATCACTCTCTGACACTCACTATCACTCTCTGACACTCTCTATCTCTCTCTGACACTCACTATCACCCTCTGACACTCTCTATCTCACTCTGACACTCTCTGTCCCTCTCTAACACTCTCTGACACTCTCTGACAATCTCAGACTTTCTCATGCACTCACGATCACTCTCTGACATTCTCTGACACTCTCTGACATTCTCAGAAACTCTCAGACACTCACTATCACTCTCTGATACTCTCTGACACACACTATCACTCTCTGATACTCTCTATCAATCTCTGACACTCTCTGACACTCTCTATCACTCTCAGAAACTCTCTATCACTCTCAGACACTCTCAGACACTCACTATCACTCTCTGACACTCACTATCACTCTCTGACACACTCTCACACTCTCAGACACTCTCCGACACTCACTATCACTCTGTGATACTCTCTGACACTCACTATCACTCTCTGATACTCTCTGACACTCTCTATCACTCTCTGACACGCACTATCACTCTCTGACTCTCTCTGACACTCACTATCACTCTCAATCACTCTCTGACACACTCTGACACGCTCAGACAGTCAGTGTCACTCTCTGAGTCTCTCTGACATTCTCTATCACTCTCTATCACTCTCTGACACACTCTGACTAACTCTGACACTTTCAGACTCTCAGTGTCACTCTCTGACACTCTCTGACACACTCTATCACTCTCTATCACTCTCTGACACTCTCTGACACTCTCTGACACACTCTATCATTCTCTATCACTCTCTGACACTCTCTGACACTCTCAGACACTCAGAGACACTCTCTGACTCTCTCTGACACTCTCTGACACTCACTATCACTCTCTGACACTCCCTATCAATCTCTGACACACTCTGGCACTCTCTGACACTCTCTGACAATCACTATCACTCTCTGACAATCCCTATCACTCTCTGACACGCTCTGACACTCTCTAACACTCTCTGACACTCTCTGACACTCTCTATCACTCTCTATCACTCTCTGACACTCTCTGCCACACTCAGACACTCTCTGACACTTTCTATCACTCTCTGACACTCTCAGACACTCTCTGACACTCTCTGACAATCTCAGACACTCTCAGACACTCACTATCACTCTCTGACACTCTCTGACACTCTCAGACACTCACTATCACTCTCTGACACTCTCTGACACTCTCTATCACTCTCTATCACTCTCTGACACTCTCTGACACTCTCAATCACTCTCTGACACTCTCAATCACTCTCTGACACTCTCTGACACTCTCTGACACTCTCTATCACTCTCTATCACTCTCTGACACTCTCAATCACTCTCTGACACGCTCTGAAACTCTCTATCACTCTCTATCACTCTCTGACACTCTCTGACACTCTCTATCACTCTCTGACACTCTCAGACACTCACTATCACTCTCTGACACTCTCTGACACTCTCTATCACTCTCTGACACTCTCGGACACTCACTATCACTCTCTGATACTTCTGACACACACTATCACTCTCTGACACTCTCTATCACTTCTTTGATACTCTCTGACCCTCACGAACACTCTCTGACACTCTCTGACACTCTCTATCACTCTCTGACACTCACTATCACTCTCTGACACTCTCTATCTCTCTCTGACACTCACTATCACCCTCTGACACTCTCTATCTCACTCTGACACTCTCTGTCCCTCTCTAACACTCTCTGACACTCTCTGACAATCTCAGACTTTCTCATGCACTCACGATCACTCTCTGACATTCTCTGACACTCTCTGACATTCTCAGAAACTCTCAGACACTCACTATCACTCTCTGATACGCTCTGACACACACTATCACTCTCTGATACTCTCTATCAATCTCTGACACTCTCTGACACTCTCTATCACTCTCAGAAACTCTCTATCACTCTCAGACACTCTCAGACACTCACTATCACTCTCTGACACTCACTATCACTCTCTGACACACTCTCACACTCTCAGACACTCTCCGACACTCACTATCACTCTCTGATACTCTCTGACACTCTCTATCACTCTCTGACACGCACTATCACTCTCTGACTCTCTCTGACACTCACTATCACTCTCAATCACTCTCTGACACACTCTGACACGCTCAGACAGTCAGTGTCACTCTCTGAGTCTCTCTGACATTCTCTATCACTCTCTATCACTCTCTGACACACTCTGACTAACTCTGACACTTTCAGACTCTCAGTGTCACTCTCTGACACTCTCTGACACACTCTATCACTCTCTATCACTCTCTGACACTCTCTGACACTCTCTGACACTCTCTGACACACTCTATCACTCTCTATCACTCTCTGACACTCTCTGACACTCTCAGACACTCAGAGACACTCTCTGACTCTCTCTGACACTCTCTGACACTCACTATCACTCTCTGACACTCCCTATCAATCTCTGACACACTCTGGCACTCTCTGACACTCTCTGACACTCACTATCACTCTCAATCACTCTCTGACACACTCTGACACGCTCAGACAGTCAGTGTCACTCTCTGAGTCTCTCTGACATTCTCTATCACTCTCTATCACTCTCTGACACACTCTGACTAACTCTGACACTTTCAGACTCTCAGTGTCACTCTCTGACACTCTCTGACACACTCTATCACTCTCTATCACTCTCTGACACTCTCTGACACTCTCTGACACACTCTAGCACTCTCTATCACTCTCTGACACTCTCTGACACTCTCAGACACTCAGAGACACTCTCTGACTCTCTCTGACACTCTCTGACACTCACTATCACTCTCTGACACTCCCTATCAATCCCTGACACACTCTGGCACTCTCTGACACTCTCTGACACTCACTATCACTCTCTGACAATCCCTATCACTCTCTGACACGCTCTGACACTCTCTAACACTCTCTGACACTCTCTGACACTCTCTATCACTCTCTATCACTCTCTGACACTCTCTGCCACACTCTGACACTCTCTGACACTTTCTATCACTCTCTGACACTCTCAGACACTCTCTGACACTCTCTGACAATCTCAGACACTCTCAGACACTCACTATCACTCTCTGACACTCTCTGACACTCTCAGACACTCACTATCACTCTCTGACACTCTCTGACACTCTCTGACACTCTCTATCACTCTCTGACACTCTCAATCACTCCCTGATACTCTCTGACACTCTCTGACACTCTCTATCACTCTCTATCACTCTCTGACACTCTCTGACACTCTCTGATACTCTCAATCACTCTCTGACACGCTCTGAAACTCTCTATCACTCTCTATCACTCTCTGACACTCTCTGACACTCTCTATCACTCTCTGACACTCTCAGACACTCACTATCTCTCTCTGACACTCTCTGACACTCTCTGACACTCTCTATCACTCTCTATCACTCTCTGACACTCTCTGACACTCTCTGACACTCTCTGACACTCACTATCACTCTCTGACACTCCCTATCAATCCCTGACACACTCTGGCACTCTCTGACACTCTCTGACACTCACTATCACTCTCTGACAATCCCTATCACTCTCTGACACGCTCTGACACTCTCTAACACTCTCTGACACTCTCTGACACTCTCTATCACTCTCTATCACTCTCTGACACTCTCTGCCACACTCTGACACTCTCTGACACTTTCTATCACTCTCTGACACTCTCAGACACTCTCTGACACTCTCTGACAATCTCAGACACTCTCAGACACTCACTATCACTCTCTGACACTCTCTGACACTCTCAGACACTCACTATCACTCTCTGACACTCTCTGACACTCTCTGACACTCTCTATCACTCTCTGACACTCTCAATCACTCCCTGATACTCTCTGACACTCTCTGACACTCTCTATCACTCTCTATCACTCTCTGACACTCTCTGACACTCTCTGATACTCTCAATCACTCTCTGACACGCTCTGAAACTCTCTATCACTCTCTATCACTCTCTGACACTCTCTATCACTCTCTGACACTCTCAGACACTCACTATCTCTCTCTGACACTCTCTGACACTCTCTGACACTCTCTATCACTCTCTATCACTCTCTGACACTCTCTGACACTCTCAAACACTCTCTGACACGCTCTGAAACTCTCTATCACTCTCTATCACTCTCTGACATCTCTGACACTCTCTGACACTCTCTATCACTTTCCGACACTCTCAGACACTCACTATCACTCTCTGACACTCTCTGACACTCTCTATCACTCTCTGACACTCTCTGACACTCACTATCACTCTCTGACACTCTCTGACACTCTCTGACACTCTCTAACACTCTCTGACACTCTCTATCACTCACTATCACTCTCTGACACTCTCTGACACTCTCAAACACTCTCTGACACGCTCTGAAACTCACTATCACTCTCTATCACTCTCTGACACTCTCTGACACTCTCTGACACTCTCTATCACTCTCTGACACTCTCAGACACTCACTATCACTCTCTGACACTCTCTGACACTCTCTATCACTCTCTGACTCTCTCTGAGACTCTCAGACACTCTCAGAAACTCTCTGACACTGTCTGAAACTCTCTATCACTCTCTATCAATCTCTGACACTCTCTGACACTCTCTGACACTCTCTATCACTCTCTGACACTCTCAGACACACTCTGACATTCTCTGACACTCTCTGAAACTCTCTATCACTCTCTGAAACTCTCTGACACTCTCTATCACTCTCTGACACTCTCTGACACTCTCAGACACTCTCAGACACTCTCTGACACTGTCTGAAACTCTCTATCACTCTCTATCAATCTCTGACACTCTCTGACACTCTCTGACACTCTCTGACACTCTCTATCACTCTCTGACACTCTCAGACACACTCTGACATTCTCTGACACTCTCTGAAACTCTCTGTCACTCTCAATCACTCTCAATCACTCTCAATCACTCTCTGACACTCTCTCTCACTCTCTGGCACTCTCAGACACTCTCTGACACTCTCTGACACTCTCTGAAACTCTCTATCACTCTCTGACACTCTCTGAAACTCTCTGACACTCTCTGACACTCTCTGACACTCTCTATCACTCTCTGACACTCTCAGACACACTCTGACATTCTCTGACACTCTCTGAAACTCTCTATCACTCTCAATCACTCTCAATCACTCTCTGAGACTCTCTGACACTCTCTGACACTCTCTATATCTCTCTGGCACTCTCAGACACTCTCTGACACTCTCTGACACTCTCTGAAACTCTCTATCACTCGCTGACACTCTCAGACACACTCTGACATTCTCTGACACTCTCTGAAACTCTCGATCACTCTCTGACACTCTCAATTACTCTCTGACACTCTCTGACACTCTCTGACACTCTCTGACACTCTCTATCACTGTTTGGCACTCTCAGACACTCTCTGACACTCTCTGAAACTCTCTATCACTCTCTGACACTCTCTGACACTCTCTATCACTCTCTATCACCCTCTGACACTCTCAATTACTCTCTGACACTCTCTGACACTCTCTGACACTCTCTATCACTCTCTGACACTCACTATCACTCTCTGACACTCTCTGACACTCTCTGACACTCTCTATCACTCTCTATCACTCTCTGACACTCTCTGACATTCTAAAACACTCTCTGACACGCTCTGAAACTCATTATCACTCTCTATCACTCTCTGACACTCTCCGACACTCTCTGACACTCTCTATCACTCTCTGACACTCTCAGACATTCACTATCACTCTCTGACACTCTCTGACACTCTCTATCACTCTCTGACACTCTCTGACACTCTCAGACACTCTCAGACACTCTCAGAAACTCTCTGACACTGTCTGAAACTCTCTATCACTCTCTATCAATCTCTTACACTCTCTGACACTCTCTGACACTCTCTGACACTCTCTATCACTCTCTGACACTCTCAGACACACTCTGACATTCTCTGACACTCTCTGAAACTCTCTATCACTCTCTGACACTGTCTGACACTCTCTATCACTCTCTGACACTCTCTGACACTCTCAGACACTCTCTGACACTGTCTGACACTCTCTATCAATCTCTGACACTCTCTGACACTCTCAGACACACTGACATTCTCTGACACTCTCTGAAACTCTCTATCACTCTCAATCACTCTCAATCACTCTCTGACACTCTCTGACACTCTCTGACACTCTCTATCACTCTCTATCACTCTCTGGCACTCTCAGACACTCTCTGACACTCTCTGACACTCTCTGAAACTCTCTATCACTCTCTGACACTCTCTGAAACTCTCTGACACTCTCTGACACTCTCTGACACTCTCTATCACTCTCTGACACTCTCAGACACACTCTGACATTCTCTGACACTCTCTGAAACTCTCTATCACTCTCTGACACTCTCAATCACTCTCTGACACTCTCTGACACTCTCTGACACTCTCTATCACTCTCTGGCACTCTCAGACACTCTCTGACACTCTCTGACACTCTCTGAAACTCTCTATCACTCTCTGACACTCTCAGACACACTCTGACATTCTCTGACACTCTCTGAAACTCTCGATCACTCTCAATCACTCTCAATTACTCTCTGACACTCTCTGACACTCTCTGACACTCTCTGACACTCTCTGACACTCTCTATCACTCTCTGGCACTCTCAGACACTCTCTGACACTCTCTGACACTCTCTGAAACTCTCTATCACTCTCTGACACTCTCTGACACTCTCTGACACTCTCTATCACTCTCTATCACCCTCTGACACTCTCAGACACTCTCAGACACTCTCTGACACTCCCTGAAACTCTCTATCACTCTCTATCACTCTCTGACACTCTCTGACACTCTCTGACACACTCTATCACTCTCTAACACTCTCTGACACTCTCTATCACTCTCTATCACTCTCTGACACTCTCTATCACTCTCTGACACTCTCTGACACTCTCAGACACTCTCAGACACTCTCTATCACTCTCTGACACTCTCAGACACACTCTGACACTCTCTATCACTCTCTATCACTCTCTGACTCTCCCTGACACTCTCTAACACTCTCTATCACTCTCTGATACTTTCTGACACTCACTATCACTCTCTGACACTCTCTATCACTCTCTGACACTCTCTATCACTCTCTGACACTCTCAGACACTCTCTGACACTCGCTTAAACTCTCTATCACTCTCTGACACTCTCTGACACTCACTATAACTATCTGACAATCTCTATCACTCTCTGACACGCTCAGACATTTACTATCACTCTCTGACACTCCCTATCACTCTCCATCACTCTCTGACCCTCTCAGACACTCTCAGACACTCTCTATCACTCACAATCACACTCTGACACTCTCTGACACTCACTGTCACTCTCTGACACTCACTGTCACTCTCTGACACTCTCTGACACTCACTATCACTCTCTGACACTCTCTGACACTCTCTATCACTCTCTATCACTCTCTGACACTCTCTGAAACTCTCAGACACTCACTTTCACTCTCTGACACTCTCTGACACTCTCTGACACTCTCTGATACTCTCTGACACTCACTATCACTCTCTGACACTCTCTGACACTCTCTAGCACTCTCTGACACTCACTAAAACTCTCTCACACTCTCCAACACTCTCTGACACTCTCCGACACTCTCTGATACTCTCCGACACTCACTATTACTCTCTGATACTCTCTGACACTCACTAGCACTCTCTGACACTCACTAAAACTCTCTCACACTCTCTATCACTCTCCGACACTCTCTGATACTCTCGGACACTCACTATCACACTCTGATACTCTCTGACACTCACTATCACTCTCTGACACTCTCTGACACTCACTAAAACTCTCTCACTCTCTCTATCACTCTCTGACACTCTCCGACACTCTCTGACACTCTCTGACACACTCTGAAACTCTCTTACACTCACTATCACTCTCTGACACTTTCTATCACTCCCTGATACTCTCCGAAACTCACTATTACTCTCTGAATCTCTCAGACACTCTCGGACACTCACTATCACTCTCTGATACTCTCTGACAATCACTATCAATCTCTGAAATTCTCTATCACTCTCTGACACTCTCTGACACTCATTATCACTCTCTGACAGTCTCGATAACTCTCTGACACTCTATATCACTATCTGAAACTCTCTATCTGTCTCTGACACTCTCTGACACTCTCTATCACTCTCTGACTCTCCCTGACACTCTCTAACACTCTCTATCACTCTCTGATACTTTCTGACACTCACTAACACTCTCTGACACTCTCTGACACTCTCTGACAGTCTCAGACACTCTCGGACACTCACTATCACTCTCTGATACTTCTGACACTCACTATCACTCTCTGACACTCTCTATCAATCTCTGACACTCTCTGACACTCTCTATCACTTCTTTGATACTCTCTGACCCTCACAAACACTCTCTGACACTCTCTGTCACTCTCTATCACTCTCTGACACTCTCAGACACTCTCGGACACTCACTATCACTCTCTGACACTCACTATCGCTCTCTGACACTCTCTATCTCTCTTTGACACTCACTATCACCCTCTGACACTCTCTATCTCACTCTGAAACTCTCTGTCCCTCTCTAACACTCTCTGATACTCTCTGACACTGTCAGACACTCTCAGACACTCACTGTCACTCTCTGACACTCTCTATCACTCTCTATCACTCTCTATCACTCTCTATCACTCTCTATCACTCTCTGACACTCTCAGACACTCTCTGACACTCTCTGACACTCTCTGACACTCCCTATCACTCTCCATCACTCTCTGACACTCTCAGACAATCACTATTTCTCTCTGACCCTCTCTGACACTCTCAGACACTCTCTATCACTCACTATCACTCTCTGAGACTCTCTGACACTCTCTGACACTCACTATCACTCTCTGAAACTCTCTGACACTCTCTGACACTCTCTATCACTCTCTATCACTCTCTGACACTCTCTGAAACTCTCAGACACTCACTTTCACTCTCTGACACTCTCTGACACTCTCTGACACTCTCTGACACTCTCTGATACTCTCTGACACTCACTATCACTCTCTGACACTCTCTGACACTCTCTAGCACTCTCTGACACTCACTAAAACTCTCTCACACTCTCCATCACTCTCTGACACTCTCCGACACTCTGTGATACTCTCGGACACTCACTATTACTCTCTGATACTCTCTGACACTCACTATCACTCTCTGACACTCACTAAAACTCTCTCACACTCTCTATCACTCTCCGACTCTCTCTGATGCTCTCGGACACTCACTATCACACTCTGATACTCTCTGACACTCACTATCACTCTCTGACACTCTCTGACACTCTCTGACACTCACTAAAACTCTCTCACACTCTCTATCACTCTCCGACATTCTCCGACACTCTCTGACACTCTCTGACACACTCTGACACTCTCTGACACTCTCTGACACACTCTGACACTCTCTTACACTCACTATCACTCTCTGACACTTTCTATCACTCTCTGATACTCTCTGAAACTCACTATTACTCTCTGACTCTCTCAGACACTCTCGGACACTCACTATCACTCTCTGATACTCTCTGACACTCACTATCACTCTCTGACAGTCTCTATCACTCTCAATTACTCTCTGACACTCATTATCACTCTCTGACAGTCTCGATAACTCTCTGACACTCTATATCACTCTCTGAAACTCTCTATCAGTCTCTGACACTCTCTGACACTCTCTATCACTCTCTGACTCTCTCTGACACTCTCTGACACTCTCTATCACTCTCTGATACTTTCTGACACTCACTAACACTCTCTGACACTCTCTGACACTCTCTATCACTCTCTGACACTCTCAGACACTCTCAGACACTCTCAGACACTCTCGGACACTCACTATCACTCTCTGATACTTCTGACACTCACTATCACTCTCTGACACTCTCTATCACTTCTTTGATACTCTCTGACCCTCACGAACACTCTCTGACACTCTCTGACACTCTCTATCACTCTCTGACACTCACTATCACTCTCTGACACTCTCTATCTCTCTCTGACACTCACTATCACCCTCTGACACTCTCTATCTCACTCTGACACTCTCTGTCCCTCTCTAACACTCTCTGACACTCTCTGACAATCTCAGACTTTCTCATGCACTCACGATCACTCTCTGACATTCTCTGACACTCTCTGACATTCTCAGAAACTCTCAGACACTCACTATCACTCTCTGATACTCTCTGACACACACTATCACTCTCTGATACTCTCTATCAATCTCTGACACTCTCTGACACTCTCTATCACTCTCAGAAACTCTCTATCACTCTCAGACACTCTCAGACACTCACTATCACTCTCTGACACTCACTATCACTCTCTGATACTCTCTGACACTCTCTATCACTCTCTGACACGCACTATCACTCTCTGACTCTCTCTGACACTCACTATCACTCTCAATCACTCTCTGACACACTCTGACACGCTCAGACAGTCAGTGTCACTCTCTGAGTCTCTCTGACATTCTCTATCACTCTCTATCACTCTCTGACACACTCTGACTAACTCTGACACTTTCAGACTCTCAGTGTCACTCTCTGACACTCTCTGACACACTCTATCACTCTCTATCACTCTCTGACACTCTCTGACACTCTCTGACACTCTCTGACACACTCTATCACTCTCTATCACTCTCTGACACTCTCTGACACTCTCAGACACTCAGAGACACTCTCTGACTCTCTCTGACACTCTGTGACACTCACTATCACTCTCTGACACTCCCTATCAATCTCTGACACACTCTGGCACTCTCTGACACTCTCTGACACTCACTATCACTCTCTGACAATCCCTATCACTCTCTGACACGCTCTGACACTCTCTAACACTCTCTGACACTCTCGACACTCTCTAGCACTCTCTATCACTCTCTGACACTCTCTGCCACACTCTGACACTCTCTGACACTTTCTATCACTCTCTGACACTCTCAGACACTCTCTGACACTCTCTGACAATCTCAGACACTCACAGACACTCACTATCACTCTCTGACACTCTCTGACACTCTCAGACACTCACTATCACTCTCTGACACTCTCTGACACTCTCTATCACTCATTATCACTCTCTGACACTCTCTGACACTCTCAATCACTCTCTGACACGCTCCGAAACTCTCTATCACTCTCTATCACTCTCTGACACTCTCTGACACTCTCTATCACTCTCTGACACTCTCAGACAATCACTATCACTCTCTGACACTCTCTGACACTCTCTGACACTCTCTGACACTCTCTATCACTCTCTATCACTCTCTATCACTCTCTGACACTCTCTGACACTCTCAAACACTCTCTGACACGCTCTGAAACTCTCTATCACTCTCTGTCACTCTCTGACATCTCTGACACTCTCTGACACTCTCTATCACTTTCTGACACTCTCAGACACTCACTATCACTCTCTGACACTCTCTGACACTCTCTATCACTCTCTGACACTCTCTGACACTCACTATCACTCTCTGACACTCTCTGACACTCTCTGACACTCTCTATCACTCTCTATCACTCTCTGACACTGTCTGACACTCTCAAACACTCTCTGACATGCTCTGAAACTCACTATCACTCTCTATCACTCTCTGACACTCTCTGACACTCTCTGACACTCACTATCACTCTCTGACACTCTCTGACACGCTCTATCACTCTCTGACACTCTCTGACACTCTCAGACACTCTCAGAAACTCTCTGACACTGTCTGAAACTCTCTATCACTCTCTATCAATCTCTGACACTCTCTGACACTCTCTGACACTCTCTGACACTCTCTGACACTCTCTATCACTCTCTGACACTCTCAGACACACTCTGACATTCTCTGACACTCTCTGAAACTCTCTATCAATCTCTGAAACTCTCTGACACTCTCTATCACTCTCTGACACTCTCTGACACTCTCAGACACTCTCAGACATTCTCTGACACTCTCTGAAACTCTCTATCACTCTCTGACACTCTCTGACACTCTCTGACACTCTCTGACACTCTCTGACACTCTCTATCACTCTCTGACACTCTCAGACACACTCTGACATTCTCTGACACTCTCTGAAACTCTCTATCACTCTCAATCACTCTCAATCACTCTCTGACACTCTCTGACACTCTCTATCACTCTCTGGCACTCTCAGACACTCTCTGACACTCTCTGACACTCTCTGAAACTCTCTATCACTCTCTGACACTCTCTGAAACTCTCTGACACTCTCTGACACTCTCTGACACTCTCTATCACTCTCTGACACTCTCAGACACTCTCTGACATTCTCTGACACTCTCTGAAACTCTCTATCACTCTCAATCACTCTCAATCACTCTCTGACACTCTCTGACACTCTCTGACACTCTCTATCACTCTCTGGCACTCTCAGACACTCTCTGACACTCTCTGACACTCTCTGAAACTCTCTATCACTCTCTGACACTCTCAGACACACTCTGACATTCTCTGACACTCTCTGAAACTCTCGATCACTCTCAATCACTCTCAATTACTCTCTGACACTCTCTGACACTCTCTGACACTCTCTATCACTCTCTGGCACTCTCAGACACTCTCTGACACTCTCTGACACTCTCTGAAACTCTCTATCACTCTCTGACACTCTCTGACACTCTCTGACACTCTCTATCACTCTCTATCACCCTCTGACACTCTCAATTACTCTCTGACACTCTCTGACACTCTCTGACACTCTCTATCACTCTCTGACACTCACTATCACTCTCTGACACTCTCTGACACTCTCTGACACTCTCTATCACTCTCTATCACTCTCTGACACTCTCTGACACTCTCAAACACTCTCTGACACGCTCTGAAACTCACTATCACTCTCTGTCACTCTCTGACACTCTCCGACACTCTCTGACACTCTCTATCACTCTCTGACACTCTCAGACACTCAATATCACTCTCTGACACTCTCTGACACTCTCTATCACTCTCTGACAATCTCTGACACTCTCAGACACTCTCAGAAACTCTCTGACACTGTCTGAAACTCTCTATCACTCTCTGACAATCTCTGACACTCTCAGAAACTCTCTGACACTGTCTGAAACTCTCTATCACTCTCTATCAATCTCTGACACTCTCTGACACTCTCTGACACTCTCTGACACTCTCTATCACTCTCTGACACTCTCAGACACACTCTGACATTCTCTGACACTCTCTGAAACTCTCTATCACTCTCTGAATCTGTCTGACACTCTCTGACACTCTCTGACACTCTCAGACACTCTCAGACACTCTCTGACACTGTCTGAAACTCTCTATCACTCTCAATCACTCTCAATCACTCTCTGACACTCTCTGACACTCTCTGACACTCTCTATCACTCTCTGGCACTCTCAGACACTCTCTGACACTCTCTGACACTCTCTGAAACTCTCTATCACTCTCTGACACTCTCTGAAACTCTCTGACACTCTCTGACACTCTCTGACACTCTCTATCACTCTCTGACACTCTCAGACACACTCTGACATTCTCTGACACTCTCTGAAACTCTCTATCACTCTCAATCACTCTCAATCACTATCTGACACTCTCTGACACTCTCTATCACTCTCTGGCACTCTCAGACACTCTCTGACACTCTCTGAAACTCTCTATCACTCTCTGACACTCTCAGACACACTCTGACATTCTCTGACACGCTCTGAAACTCTCGATCACTCTCAATCACTCTCAATTACTCTCTGACACTCTCTGACACTCTCTATCACTCGCTGGCACTCTCAGACACTCTCTGACACTCTCTGACACTCTCTGACACTCTCTGAAACTCTCTATCACTCTCTGACACTCTCTGACACTCTCTGACACTCTCTATCACTCTTTATCACCCTCTGACACTCTCAGACACTCTCAGACACTCTCTGACACTCCCTGAAACTCTCTATCACTCTCTATCACTCTCTGACACTCTCTGACACTCTCTGACACTCTCTATCACTCTCTGACACTCTCAGACACTCTATGACACTCTCTATCACTCTCTGACACTCTATATCACTCTCTGACACTCTCTGACACTCTCAGACAATCTCAGACACTCTCTGACACTGTCTTAAACTCTCTATCACTCTCTATCAATCTCTGACACTCTCTGACACTCTCTGACACTCTCTGACACTCTCTATCACTCTCTGACACTCTCAGACACACTCTGACATTCTCTGACACTCTCTGAAACTCTCTATCACTCTCTGAAACTCTCTGACACTCTCTATCACTCTCTGACACTCTCTGACACTCTCAGACACTCTCAATCACTCTCTGACACTCTCTGACACTCTCTGACACTCTCTATCACTCTCTGGCACTCTCTGACACTCTCTGACACTCTCTATCACTCTCTGACACTCTCAGACACACTCTGACATTCTCTGACACTCTCTGAAACTCTCTATCACTCTCTGAAACTCTCTGACACTCTCTATCACTCTCTATCACTCTCTGACACTCTCTGACACTCTCTGACACTCTCTATCACTCTCTGACACTCTCAGACACTCTATGACACTCTCTATCACTCTCTGACACTCTATATCACTCTCTGACACTCTCTGACACTCTCAGACAATCTCAGACACTCTCTGACACTGTCTTAAACTCTCTATCACTCTCTATCAATCTCTGACACTCTCTGACACTCTCTGACACTCTCTGACACTCTCTATCACTCTCTGACACTCTCAGACACACTCTGACATTCTCTGACACTCTCTGAAACTCTCTATCACTCTCTGAAACTCTCTGACACTCTCTATCACTCTCTGACACTCTCTGACACTCTCAGACACTCTCAATCACTCTCTGACACTCTCTGACACTCTCTGACACTCTCTATCACTCTCTGGCACTCTCTGACACTCTCTGACACTCTCTATCACTCTCTGACACTCTCAGACACACTCTGACATTCTCTGACACTCTCTGAAACTCTCTATCACTCTCTGAAACTCTCTGACACTCTCTATCACTCTCTGACACTCTCTGACACTCTCTGACACTCTCAGACACTCTCAGACACTCTCTGACACTGTCTGAAACTCTCTATCACTCTCTATCAATCTCTGACACTCTCTGACACTCTCTGACACTCTCTGACACTCTCTATCACTCTCTATCACTCTCTGTCACTCTCAGACACACTCTGACATTCTCTGACACTCTCTGAAACTCTCTATCACTCTCAATCACTCTCAATCACTCTCTGACACTCTCTGACACTCTCTATCACTCTCTGGCACTCTCAGACACTCTCTGACACTCTCTGACACTCTCTGAAACTCTCTATCACTCTCTGACACTCTCTGAAACTCTCTGACACTCTCTGACACTCTCTGACACTCTCTATCACTCTCTGACACTCTCAGACACACTCTGACATTCTCTGACACTCTCTGAAACTCTCTATCACTCTCAATCACTCTCTGACACTCTCTGACACTCTCTGACACTCTCTATCACTCTCTGGCACTCTCAGACACTCTCTGACACTCTCTGACACTCTCTGAAACTCTCTATCACTCTCTGACACTCTCAGACACACTCTGACATTCTCTGACACTCTCTGAAACTCTCGATCACTCTCAATCACTCTCAATTACTCTCTGACACTCTCTGACACTCTCTGACACTCTCTATCACTCTCTGGCACTCTCTGGCACTCTCAGACACTCTCTGACACTCTCTGACACTCTCTGAAACTCTCTATCACTCTCTGACACTCTCTGACACTCTCTGACACTCTCTATCACTCTCTATCACCCTCTGACAATCTCAATTACTCTCTGACACTCTCTGACACTCTCTGACACTCTCTGACACTCTCTATCACTCTCTGACACTCACTATCACTCTCTGACACTCTCTGACACTCTCTGACACTCTCTATCACTCTCTATCACTCTCTGACACTCTCTGACACTCTCAAACACTCTCTGACACGCTCTGAAACTCACTATCACTCTCTATCACTCTCTGACACTCTCCGACACTCTCTGACACTCTCTATCACTCTCTGACACTCTCAGACACTCAATATCACTCTCTGACACTCTCTGACACTCTCTATCACTCTCTGACACTCTCTGACACTCTCTGACACTCTCAGACACTCTCAGACACTCAATATCACTCTCTGACACTCTCTGACACTCTCTATCACTCTCTGACACTCTCTGACACTCTCAGACACTCTCAGAAACTCTCTGACACTGTCTGAAACTCTCTATCACTCTCTATCAATCTCTGACACTCTCTGACACTCTCTGACACTCTCTGACACTCTCTATCACTCTCTGACACTCTCAGACACACTCTGACATTCTCTGACACTCTCTGAAACTCTCTATCACTCTCTGAAACTGCCTGACACTCTCTGACACTCTCTGACACTCTCAGACACTCTCAGACACTCTCTGACACTGTCTGAAACTCTCTATCACTCTCAATCACTCTCAATCACTCTCTGACACTCTCTGACACTCTCTGACACTCTCTATCACTCTCTGACACTCTCTGACACTCTCTGAAACTCTCTATCACTCTCTGACACTCTCTGAAACTCTCTGACACTCTCTGACACTCTCTGACACTCTCTATCACTCTCTGACACTCTCAGACACACTCTGACATTCTCTGACACTCTCTGAAACTCTCTATCACTCTCAATCACTCTCAATCACTCTCTGACACTCTCTGACACTCTCTATCACTCTCTGGCACTCTCAGACACTCTCTGACACTCTCTGACACTCTCTGAAACTCTCTATCACTCTCTGACACTCTCAGACACACTCTGACATTCTCTGACACTCTCTGAAACTCTCGATCACTCTCAATCACTCTTAATTACTCTCCGACACTCTCTGACACTCTCTGACACTCTCTATCACTCGCTGGCACTCTCAGACACTCTCTGACACTCTCTGACACTCTCTGAAACTCTCTATCACTCTCTGACACTCTCTGACACTCTCTGACACTCTCTATCACTCTCTATCACCCTCTGACACTCTCAGACACTCTCAGACACTCTCTGACACTCCCTGAAACTCTCTATCACTCTCCATCACTCTCTGACACTCTCTGACACTCTCTATCACTCTCTGACACTCTCAGACACTCTCTGACACTCTCTATCACTCTCTGACACTCTCTATCACTCTCTGACACTCTCTGACACTCTCAGACAATCTCAGACACTCTCTGACACTGTCTTAAACTCTCTATCACTCTCTATCAATCTCTGACACTCTCTGAAACTCTCTGACACTCTCTATCACTCTCTGACACTCTCTGACACTCTCAGACACTCTCAGACACTCTCTGACACTGTCTGAAACTCTCTATCACTCTCTGACACTCTCTGACACTCTCTGACACTCTCTGACACTCTCTATCACTCTCTGACACTCTCAGATACACTCTGACATTCTCTGACACTCTCTGAAACTCTCTATCACTCTCAATCACTCTCAATCACTCTCTGACACTCTCTGACACTCTCTGACACTCTCTATCACTCTCTGGCACTCTCAGACACTCTCTGACACTCTCTGACACTCTCTGAAACTCTCTATCACTCTCTGACACTCTCAGACACACTCTGACATTCTCTGACACTCTCTGAAACTCTCTATCACTCTCAATCACTCTCAATCACTCTCTGACACTCTCTGACACTCTCTATCACTCTCTGGCACTCTCAGACACTCTCTGACACTCTCGGACACTCTCTGAAACTCTCTATCACTCTCTGACACTCTCTGACACTCTCTGACAATCTCTATCACTCTCTATCACCCTCTGACACTCTCAGACACTCTCAGACACTCTCTGGCACTCCCTGAAACTCTCTATCACTCTCTAACACTCTCTGACACTCTCTGACACTCTCTGACACTCTCTATCACTCTCTGACACTCTCAGACACTCTCTGACACTCTCTATCACTCTCTATCACCCTCTGACACTCTCAGACACTCTCAGACACTCTCTGACACTCACTTTAACTCTCTGACACTCTCTGACACTCTCTGACACTCTCTATCACTCTCTATCATTCTCTGACACTCTCTTACACTCTCAGACACTCTCTGACACGCTCTGAAACTCTCTATCACTCTCTATCACTCTCTGACACTCTCTGACACTCTCTGACACTCGCTATCACTCTCTGACACTCTCAGACACTCACTATCACTCTCTGACACTCTCTGACACTCTCTATCACTCTCTGACACTCTCTGACACTCTCAGACACTCTCAGACACTCTCTGACACTCTCTGAAACTCTCTATCACTCTCTATCAATCTCTGACACTCTCTGACACTCTCTGAGACTCTCTGACACTCTCTATCACTCTCTGGCACTCTCAGACACACTCTGACACTCTCTGAAACTCTCTATCAATCTCTGACACTCTCAGACACACTCTGACATTCTCTGACACTCTCTGAAACTCTCGATCACTCTCAATCACTCTCAATTACTCTCTGACACTTTCTGACACTCTCTGACACTCTCTGACACTCTCTATCACTCTCTGGCACTCTCTGACACTCTCTGACACTCTCTGACACTCTCTGAAACTCTCTATCACTCTCTGACACTCTCTGACACTCTCTGACACTCTCTATCACTCTCTATCACCCTCTGACACTCTCAATTACTCTCTGACACTCTCTGACACTCTCTGACACTCTCTATCACTCTCTGACACTCACTATCACTCTCTGACACTCTCTGACACTCTCTGACACTCTCTATTACTCTCTATCACTCTCTGACACTCTCTGACACTCTCAAACAATCTCTGACACGCTCTGAAACTCACTATCACTCTCTATCACTCTCTGACACTCTCCGACACTCTCTGACACTCTCTATCACTCTCTGACACTCTCAGACACTCACTATCACTCTCTGACACTCTCTGACACTCTCTATCACTCTCTGACACTCTCTGACACTCTCAGACACTCTCAGAAACTCTCTGACACTGTCTGAAACTCTCTATCACTCTCTATCAATCTCTGACACTCTCTGACACTCTCTGACACTCTCTGACACTCTCTATCACTCTCTGACACTCTCAGACACACTCTGACATTCTCTGACACTCTCTGAAACTCTCTATCACTCTCTGAAACTGTCTGACACTCTCTGACACTCTCTGACACTCTCAGACACTCTCAGACACTCTCTGACACTGTCTGAAACTCTCTATCACTCTCAATCACTCTCAATCACTCTCTGACACTCTCTGACACTCTCTGACACTCTCTGACACTCTCTATCACTCTCTGACACTCTCTGACACTCTCTGAAACTCTCTATCACTCTCTGACACTCTCTGAAACTCTCTGACACTCTCTGACACTCTCTGACACTCTCTATCACTCTCTGACACTCTCAGACACACTCTGACATTCTCTGACACTCTCTGAAACTCTCTATCACTCTCAATCACTCTCAATCACTCTCTGACACTCTCTGACACTCTCTATCACTCTCTGGCACTCTCAGACACTCTCTGACACTCTCTGACACTCTCTGAAACTCTCTATCACTCTCTGACACTCTCAGACACACTCTGACATTCTCTGACACTCTCTGAAACTCTCGATCACTCTCAATCACTCTTAATTACACTCCGACACTCTCTGACACTCTCTGACACTCTCTATCACTCGCTGGCACTCTCAGACACTCTCTGACACTCTCTGACACTCTCTGAAACTCTCTATCACTCTCTGACACTCTCTGACACTCTCTGACACTCTCTATCACTCTCTATCACCCTCTGACACTCTCAGACACTCTCAGACACTCTCTGACACTCCCTGAAACTCTCTATCACTCTCCATCACTCTCTGACACTCTCTGACACTCTCTATCACTCTCTGACACTCTCAGACACTCTCTGACACTCTCTATCACTCTCTGACACTCTCTATCACTCTCTGACACTCTCTGACACTCTCAGACAATCTCAGACACTCTCTGACACTGTCTTAAACTCTCTATCACTCTCTATCAATCTCTGACACTCTCTGAAACTCTCTGACACTCTCTATCACTCTCTGACACTCTCTGACACTCTCAGACACTCTCAGACACTCTCTGACACTGTCTGAAACTCTCTATCACTCTCTGACACTCTCTGACACTCTCTGACACTCTCTGACACTCTCTATCACTCTCTGAAACTCTCAGATACACTCTGACATTCTCTGACACTCTCTGAAACTCTCTATCACTCTCAATCACTCTCAATCACTCTCTGACACTCTCTGACACTCTCTGACACTCTCTATCACTCTCTGGCACTCTCAGACACTCTCTGACACTCTCTGACACTCTCTGAAACTCTCTATCACTCTCTGACACTCTCAGACACACTCTGACATTCTCTGACACTCTCTGAAACTCTCTATCACTCTCAATCACTCTCAATCACTCTATGACACTCTCTGACACTCTCTATCACTCTCTGGCACTCTCAGACACTCTCTGACACTCTCGGACACTCTCTGAAACTCTCTATCACTCTCTGACACTCTCTGACACTCTCTGACAATCTCTATCACTCTCTATCACCCTCTGACACTCTCAGACACTCTCAGACACTCTCTGGCACTCCCTGAAACTCTCTATCACTCTCTAACACTCTCTGACACTCTCTCACACTCTCTGACACTCTCTATCACTCTCTGACACTCTCAGACACTCTCTGACACTCTCTATCACTCTCTATCACCCTCTGACACTCTCAGACACTCTCAGACACTCTCTGACACTCACTTTAACTCTCTGACACTCTCTGACACTCTCTGACACTCTCTATCACTCTCTATCATTCTCTGACACTCTCTTACACTCTCAGACACTCTCTGACACGCTCTGAAACTCTCTATCACTCTCTATCACTCTCTGACACTCTCTGACACTCTCTGACACTCGCTATCACTCTCTGACACTCTCAGACACTCACTATCACTCTCTGACACTCTCTGACACTCTCTATCACTCTCTGACACTCTCTGACACTCTCAGACACTCTCAGACACTCTCTGACACTCTCTGAAACTCTCTATCACTCTCTATCAATCTCTGACACTCTCTGACACTCTCTGAGACTCTCTGACACTCTCTATCACTCTCTGGCACTCTCAGACACACTCTGACACTCTCTGAAACTCTCTATCAATCTCTGACACTCTCAGACACACTCTGACATTCTCTGACACTCTCTGAAACTCTCGATCACTCTCAATCACTCTCAATTACTCTCTGACACTTTCTGACACTCTCTGACACTCTCTGACACTCTCTATCACTCTCTGGCACTCTCTGACACTCTCTGACACTCTCTGACACTCTCTGAAACTCTCTATCACTCTCTGACACTCTCTGACACTCTCTGACACTCTCTATCACTCTCTATCACCCTCTGACACTCTCAATTACTCTCTGACACTCTCTGACACTCTCTGACACTCTCTATCACTCTCTGACACTCACTATCACTCTCTGACACTCTCTGACACTCTCTGACACTCTCTATTACTCTCTATCACTCTCTGACACTCTCTGACACTCTCAAACAATCTCTGACACGCTCTGAAACTCACTATCACTCTCTATCACTCTCTGACACTCTCCGACACTCTCTGACACTCTCTATCACTCTCTGACACTCTCAGACACTCACTATCACTCTCTGACACTCTCTGACACTCTCTATCACTCTCTGACACTCTCTGACACTCTCAGACACTCTCAGAAACTCTCTGACACTGTCTGAAACTCTCTATCACTCTCTATCAATCTCTGACACTCTCTGCCACTCTCTGACACTCTCTGACACTCTCTATCACTCTCTGACACTCTCAGACACACTCTGACATTCTCTGACACTCTCTGAAACTCTCTGAAACTCTCAATCACTCTCAATCACTCTCTGACACTCTCTGACACTCTCTGACACTCTCTATCACTCTCTGGCACTCTCTGGCACTCTCTGACACTCTCTGACACTCTCTGACACTCTCTGAAACTCTCTATCACTCTCTGACACTCTCTGAAACTCTCTGACACTCTCTGACACTCTCTGACACTCTCTATCACTCTCTGACACTCTCAGACACACTCTGACATTCTCTGACACTCTCTGAAACTCTCTATCACTCTCAATCACTCTCAATCACTCTCTGACACTCTCTGACACTCTCTGACACTCTCTATCACTCTCTGGCACTCTCAGACACTCTCTGACACTCTCTGAAACTCTCTATCACTCTCTGACACTCTCAGACACACTCTGACATTCTCTGAAACTCTCGATCACTCTCAATCACTCTCAATTACTCTCTGACACTCTCTGACACTCTCTGACACTCTCTGACACTCTCTATCACTCTCTGGCACTCTCTGGCACTCTCAGACACTCTCTGACACTCTCTGACACTCTCAATTACTCTCTGACACTCTCTGACACTCTCTGAAACTTTCTGACACTCTCTATCACTCTCTGGCACTCTCAGACACTCTCTGACACTCTCTGACACTCTCTGAAACTCTCTATCACTCTCTGACACTCTCTGACACTCTCTGACACTCTCCATCACTCTCTATCACCCTCCGACACTCTCAGACACTCTCACACACTCTCTGACACTCCCTGAAACTCTCTATCACTCTCTATCACTCTCTGACACTCTCTGACACTCTCTATCACTCTCTGACACTCTCAGACACTCTCTGACACTCTCTATCACTCTCTATCACTCTCTGACACTCTCTGACACTCTCTGACACTCTCAGACACTCTCAGACACTGTCTGACACTGTCTTAAACTCTCTATCACTCTCTATCAATCTCTGACACTCTCTGACACTCTCTGACACTCTCTGACACTCTCTATCACTCTCTGAAACTCTCTGACACTCTCTATCACTCTCTGACACTCTCTGACACTCTCTGACACTCTCAGACACTCTCAGACACTCTCTGACACTGTCTGAAACTCTCTATCACTCTCTATCAATCTTTGACACTCTCTGACACTCTCTGACACTCTCTATCACTCTCTGACACTCTCAGACACACTCTGACATTCTCTGACACTCTCTGAAACTCTCTATCACTCTCAATCACTCTCAATCACTCTCTGACACTCTCTCACACTCTCTGACACTCTCTGACACTCTCTGACACTCTCTATCACTCTCTGGCACTCTCAGACGCTCTCTGACACTCTCTGACACTCTCTGACACTCTCTTTCACTCTCTGACACTCTCAGACACACTCTGACATTCTCTGACACTCTCGGACACTCTCTGAAACTCTCTATCACTCTCTGACACTCTCTGACACTCTCTGACACTCTCTATCACCCTCTGACACTCTCAGACACTCTCAGACACTCTCAGACACTCTCTGACACTCCCTGAAACTCTCTATCACTCTCTAACACTCTCTGACACTCTCTGACACTCTCCATCACTCTCTGACACTCTCAGACACTCTCTGAAACTCTCTATCACTCTCTATCACCCTCTGACACTCTCAGACACTCTCAGACACTCTCTGACACTCACTATCACTCTCTGACACTCTCTGACACTCTCTGACACTCTCTATCACTCTCTATCACTCTCTGACACTCTCAGACACTCTCAGACACTCTCTGACACGCTCTGAAACTCTCTATCACTCTCTATCACTCTCTGACACTCTCTGACACTCTCTGACACTCTCTATCACTCTCTGACACTCTCTATCACTCTCTGACACTCTCTGACACTCTCAAACAATCTCTGACACGCTCTGAAACTCACTATCACTCTCTATCACTCTCTGACACTCTCCGACACTCTCTGACACTCTCTATCACTCTCTGACACTCTCAGACACTCACTATCACTCTCTGACACTCTCTGACACTCTCTATCACTCTCTGACATCTCTGACACTCTCAGACACTCTCAGAAACTCTCTGACACTGTCTGAAACTCTCTATCACTCTCTATCAATCTCTGACACTCTCTGCCACTCTCTGACACTCTCTGACACTCTCTATCACTCTCTGACACTCTCAGACACACTCTGACATTCTCTGACACTCTCTGAAACTCTCTGAAACTCTCAATCACTCTCAATCACTCTCTGACACTCTCTCACACTCTCTGACACTCTCTGACACTCTCTGACACTCTCTATCACTCTCTGACACTCTCAGACACACTCTGACATGCTCTGACACTCTCTGAAACTCTCTATCACTCTCTGAAACTCTCTGACACTCTCTATCACTCTCTGACACTCTCTGCACTCTCAGACACTCTCAGACACTCTCTGACACTGTCTGAAACTCTCTATCACTCTCTATCAATCTTTGACACTCTCTGACACTCTCTGACACTCTCTATCACTCTCTGACACTCTCAGACACACTCTGACATTCTCTGACACTCTCTGAAACTCTCTATCACTCTCAATCACTCTCAATCACTCTCTGACACTCTCTCACACTCTCTGACACTCTCTGACACTCTCTGACACTCTCTATCACTCTCTGGCACTCTCAGACGCTCTCTGACACTCTTTGACACTCTCTGACACTCTCTATCACTCTCTGACACTCTCAGACACTCTCTGAAACTCTCTATCACTCTCTATCACCCTCTGACACTCTCAGACACTCTCAGACACTCTCTGACACTCACTATCACTCTCTGACACTCTCTGACACTCTCTGACACTCTCTATCACTCTCTATCACTCTCTGACACTCTCAGACACTCTCAGACACTCTCTGACACGCTCTGAAACTCTCTATCACTCTCTATCACTCTCTGACACTCTCTGACACTCTCTGACACTCTCTATCACTCTCTGACACTCTCAGACACACTCTGACATGCTCTGACACTCTCTGAAACTCTCTATCACTCTCTGAAACTCTCTGACACTCTCTATCACTCTCTGACACTCTCTGACACTCTCAGACACTCTCAGACACTCTCTGACACTGTCTGAAACTCTCTATCACTCTCTATCAATCTTTGACACTCTCTGACACTCTCTGACACTCTCTATCACTCTCTGACACTCTCAGACACACTCTGACATTCTCTGACACTCTCTGAAACTCTCTATCACTCTCAATCACTCTCAATCACTCTCTGACACTCTCTGACACTCTCTGACACTCTCTGACACTCTCTATCACTCTCTGGCACTCTCAGACGCTCTCTGACACTCTCTGACACTCTCTGACACTCTCTTTCACTCTCTGACACTCTCAGACACACTCTGACATTCTCTGACACTCTCGGACACTCTCTGAAACTCTCTATCACTCTCTGACACTCTCTGACACTCTCTGACACTCTCTATCACTCTCTATCACCCTCTGACACTCTCAGACACTCTCAGACACTCTCTGACACTCCCTGAAACTCTCTATCACTCTCTAACACTCTCTGACACTCTCTGAAACTCTCTATCACTCTCTATCACCCTCTGACACTCTCAGACACTCTCAGACACTCTCTGACACTCACTGTCACTCTCTGACACTCTCTGACACTCTCTGACACTCTCTATCACTCTCTATCACTCTCTGACACTCTCAGACACTCTCTGACACGCTCTGAAACTCTCTATCACTCTCTATCACTCTCTGACACTCTCTGACACTCTCTGACACTCTCTATCACTCTCTGACACTCTCTATCACTCTCTGACACTCTCTGACACTCTCAAACAATCTCTGACACGCTCTGAAACTCACTATCACTCTCTATCACTCTCTGACACTCTCCGACACTCTCTGACACTCTCTATCACTCTCTGACACTCTCAGACACTCTCAGACACTCACTATCACTCTCTGACACTCTCTGACACTCTCTATCACTCTCTGACACTCTCTGACACACTCAGACACTCTCAGAAACTCTCTGACACTGTCTGAAACTCTCTATCACTCTCTATCAATCTCTGACACTCTTTGCCACTCTCTGACACTCTCTGACACTCTCTATCACTCTCTGACACTCTCAGACACACTCTGACATTCTCTGACACTCTCTGAAACTCTCTGAAACTCTCAATCACTCTCAATCACTCTCTGACACTCTCTGACACTCTCTGACACTCTCTGACACTCTCTATCACACTCTGACACTCTCAGACACACTCTGACATGCTCTGACACTCTCTGAAACTCTCTATCACTCTCTGAAACTCTCTGACACTCTCTATCACTCTCTGACACTCTCTGACACTCTCAGACACTCTCAGACACTCTCTGACACTGTCTGAAACTCTCTATCACTCTCTATCAATCTTTGACACTCTCTGACACTCTCTGACACTCTCTATCACTCTCTGACACTCTCAGACACACTCTGACATTCTCTGACACTCTCTGAAACTCTCTATCACTCTCAATCACTCTCAATCACTCTCTGACACTCTCTCACACTCTCTGACACTCTCTGACACTCTCTGACACTCTCTATCACTCTCTGGCACTCTCAGACGCTCTCTGACACTCTCTGACACTCTCTGACACTCTCTGACACTCTCTATCACTCTCTGACACTCTCAGACACTCTCTGAAACTCTCTATCACTCTCTATCACCCTCTGACACTCTCAGACACTCTCAGACACTCTCTGACACTCACTATCACTCTCTGACACTCTCTGACACTCTCTGACACTCTCTATCACTCTCTATCACTCTCTGACACTCTCAGACACTCTCAGACACTCTCTGACACGCTCTGAAACTCTCTATCACTCTCTATCACTCTCTGACACTCTCTGACACTCTCTGACACTCTCTATCACTCTCTGACACTCTCTATCACTCTCTGACACTCTCTGACACTCTCAAACAATCTCTGACATGCTCTGAAACTCACTATCACTCTCTATCACTCTCTGACACTCTCCGACACTCTCTGACACTCTCTATCACTCTCTGACACTCTCAGACACTCACTATCACTCTCTGACACTCTCTGACACTCTCTATCACTCTCTGACACTCTCTGACACTCTCAGACACTCTCAGAAACTCTCTGACACTGTCTGAAACTCTCTATCACTCTCTATCAATCTCTGACACTCTCTGCCACTCTCTGACACTCTCTGACACTCTCTATCACTCTCTGACACTCTCAGACACACTCTGACATTCTCTGACACTCTCTGAAACTCTCTGAAACTCTCAATCACTCTCAATCACTCTCAATCACTCTCTGACACTCTCTGACACTCTCTGACACTCTCTGACACTCTCTGGCACTCTCTGGCACTCTCTGACACTCTCTGACACTCTCTGAAACTCTCTATCACTCTCTGACACTCTCTGAAACTCTCTGACACTCTCTGACACTCTCTGACACTCTCTATCAGTCTCTGACACTCTCAGACACACTCTGACATTCTCTGACACTCTCTGAAACTCTCTATCACTCTCAATCACTCTCAATCACTCTCTGACACTCTCTGACACTCTCTGACACTCTCTGACACTCTCTATCACTCTCTGGCACTCTCAGACACTCTCTGACACTCTCTGACACTCTCTGAAACTCTCTATCACTCTCTGACACTCTCAGACACACTCTGACATTCTCTGAAACTCTCGATCACTCTCAATCACTCTCAATCACTCTCTGACACTCTCTGACACTCTCTGACACTCTCTGACACTCTCTATCACTCTCTGGCACTCTCAGACACTCTCTGACACTCTCTGACACTCTCTGAAACTCTCTATCACTCTCTGACACTCTCAGACACACTCTGACATTCTCTGAAACTCTCGATCACTCTCAATCACTCTCAATTACTCTCTGACACTCTCTGACACTCTCTGACACTCTCTGACACTCTCTATCACTCTCTGGCACTCTCAGACACTCTCTGACACTCTCTGACACTCTCTGAAACTCTCTATCACTCTCTGACACTCTCTGACACTCTCTATCACTCTCTATCACGCTCTGACACTCTCAGACACTCTCAGACACTCTCTGACACTCTCTGACACTCCCTGAAACTCTCTATCACTCTCTATCACTCTCTGACACTCTCTGACACTCTCTGACACTCTCTATCACTCTCTGACACTCTCAGACACTCTCTGACACTCTCTATCACTCTCTATCACTCTCTGACACTCTCAGACACTCACTATCACTCTCTGACACTCTCTGACACTCTCTATCACTCTCTGACACTCTCTGACACTCTCAGACACTCTCAGAAACTCTCTGACACTGTCTGAAACTCTCTATCACTCTCTATCAATCTCTGACACTCTCTGCCACTCTCTGACACTCTCTGACACTCTCTATCACTCTCTGACACTCTCAGACACACTCTGACATTCTCTGACACTCTCTGAAACTCTCTGAAACTCTCAATCACTCTCAATCACTCTCTGACACTCTCTGACACTCTCTGACACTCTCTATCACTCTCTGACACTCTCAGACACACTCTGACATGCTCTGACACTCTCTGAAACTCTCTATCACTCTCTGAAACTCTCTGACACTCTCTATCACTCTCTGACACTCTCTGACACTCTCAGACACTCTCAGACACTCTCTGACACTGTCTGAAACTCTCTATCACTCTCTATCAATCTTTGACACTCTCTGACACTCTCTGACACTCTCTATCACTCTCTGACACTCTCAGACACACTCTGACATTCTCTGACACTCTCTGAAACTCTCTATCACTCTCAATCACTCTCAATCACTCTCTGACACTCTCTCACACTCTCTGACACTCTCTGACACTCTCTGACACTCTCTATCACTCTCTGGCACTCGCAGACGCTCTCTGACACTCTCTGACACTCTCTGACACTCTCTATCACTCTCTGACACTCTCAGACACTCTCTGAAACTCTCTATCACTCTCTATCACCCTCTGACACTCTCAGACACTCTCAGACACTCTCTGACACTCACTATCACTCTCTGACACTCTCTGACACTCTCTGACACTCTCTATCACTCTCTATCACTCTCTGACACTCTCAGACACTCTCAGACACTCTCTGACACGCTCTGAAACTCTCTATCACTCTCTATCACTCTCTGACACTCTCTGACACTCTCTGACACTCTCTATCACTCTCTGACACTCTCTGACACTCTCAAACAATCTCTGACACGCTCTGAAACTCAC
The DNA here is from genome assembly GCF_036365525.1 of Heterodontus francisci. NCBI lineage: Eukaryota > Metazoa > Chordata > Chondrichthyes > Heterodontiformes > Heterodontidae > Heterodontus > Heterodontus francisci. The sequence continues at coordinate 53,065,339 of NC_090404.1, read as the reverse complement.
TATCACTCTCTATCACTCTCTGACACTCTCCGACACTCTCTGACACTCTCTATCACTCTCTGACACTCTCAGACACTCACTATCACTCTCTGACACTCTCTGACACTCTCTATCACTCTCTGACACTCTCAGACACTCTCAGAAACTCTCTGACACTGTCTGAAACTCTCTATCACTCTCTATCAATCTCTGACACTCTCTGACACACTCTGACATTCTCTGACACTCTCTGAAACTCTCTGAAACTCTCAATCACTCTCAATCACTCTCTGACACTCTCTGACACTCTCTGACACTCTCTGACACTCTCTGGCACTCTCTGGCACTCTCTGACACTCTCTGACACTCTCTGAAACTCTCTATCACTCTCTGACACTCTCTGAAACTCTCTGACACTCTCTGACACTCTCTGACACTCTCTATCAGTCTCTGACACTCTCAGACACACTCTGACATTCTCTGACACTCTCTGAAACTCTCTATCACTCTCAATCACTCTCAATCACTCTCTGACACTCTCTGACACTCTCTGACACTCTCTGACACTCTCTGACACTCTCTATCACTCTCTGGCACTCTCAGACACTCTCTGACACTCTCTGACACTCTCTGAAACTCTCTATCACTCTCTGACACTCTCAGACACACTCTGACATTCTCTGAAACTCTCGATCACTCTCAATCACTCTCAATCACTCTCAATTACTCTCTGACACTCTCTGACACTCTCTGACACTCTCTATCACTCTCTGGCACTCTCAGACACTCTCTGACACTCTCTGACACTCTCTGACACTCTCTATCACTCTCTATCACCCTCTGACACTCTCAGACACTCTCAGACACTCTCTGACACTCCCTGAAACTCTCTATCACTCTCTATCACTCTCTGACACTCTCTGACACTCTCTATCACTCTCTGACACTCTCTATCACTCTCTGACACTCTCTATCACTCTCTATCACTCTCTGACACTCTCTGACACTCTCTGACACTCTCAGACACTCTCAGACACTCTCTGACACTGTCTTAAACTCTCTATCACTCTCTATCAATCTCTGACACTCTCTGACACTCTCTGACACTCTCTGACACTCTCTATCACTCTCTGGCACTCTCAGACACTCTCTGACACTCTCTGACACTCTCTGAAACTCTCTATCACTCTCTGACACTCTCAGACACACTCTGACATTCTCTGAAACTCTCGATCACTCTCAATCACTCTCAATTACTCTCAGACACTCTCTGTCACTCTCTGACACTCTCAATTACTCTCTGACACTCTCTGACACTCTCTGACACTCTCTATCACTCTCTGGCACTCTCAGACACTCTCTGACACTCTCTGACACTCTCTGAAACTCTCTATCACTCTCTGACACTCTCTGACACTCTCTATCACTCTCTATCACCCTCTGACACTCTCAGACACTCTCAGACACTCTCTGACACTCCCTGAAACTCTCTATCACTCTCTATCACTCTCTGACACTCTCTGACACTCTCTGACACTCTCTATCACTCTCTGACACTCTCAGACACTCTCTGACACTCTCTATCACTCTCTATCACTCTCTGACACTCTCTGACACTCTCTGACACTCTCAGACACTCTCAGACACTCTCTGACACTGTCTTAAACTCTCTATCACTCTCTATCAATCTCTGACACTCTCTGACACTCTCTGACACTCTCTGACACTCTCTATCACTCTCTGACACTCTCAGACACACTCTGACATTCTCTGACACTCTCTGAAACTCTCTATCACTCTCTGAAACTCTCTGACACTCTCTATCACTCTCTGACACTCTCTGACACTCTCAGACACTCTCAGACACTCTCTGACACTGTCTGAAACTCTCTATCACTCTCTATCTATCTTTGACACTCTCTGACACTCTCTGACACTCTCTATCACTCTCTGACAATCTCAGACACACTCTGACATTCTCTGACACTCTCTGAAACTCTCTGAAACTCTCTATCACTCTCAATCACTCTCTGACACTCTCTCACACTCTCTGACACTCTCTATCACTCTCTGGCACTCTCAGACGCTCTCTGACACTCTCTGACACTCTCTGAAACTCTCTATCACTCTCTGACACTCTCTCACACTCTCTGACACTCTCTATCACTCTCTGGCACTCTCAGACGCTCTCTGACACTCTCTGACACTCTCTGAAACTCTCTATCACTCTCTGACACTCTCAGACACACTCTGACATTCTCTGACACTCTCTGAAACTCTCTATCACTCTCAATCACTCTCAATCACTCTCTGACACTCTCTGACACTCTCTGACAATCTCTATCACTCTCTGGCACTCTCAATCACTCTCTGACACTCTCTGACACTCTCTGACACTCTCTATCACTCTCTGGCACTCTCAGACACTCTCTGACACTCTCGGACACTCTCTGAAACTCTCTATCACTCTCTGACACTCTCAGACACACTCTGACATTCTCTGACACTCTCTGAAACTCTCTATCACTCTCAAACACTCTCTATCACTCTCTGACACTCTCTGACACTCTCTGACACTCTCTATCACTCTCTGACACTCTCAGACACTCTCTGACACTCTCTATCACTCTCTATCACTCTCTGACACTCTCTGACACTCTCTGACACTCTCAGACACTCTCAGACACTCTCTGACACTGTCTTAAACTCTCTATCACTCTCTATCAATCTCTGACACTCTCTGACACTCTCTGACACTCTCTATCACTCTCTGACACTCTCAGACACACTCTGACATTCTCTGACACTCTCTGAAACTCTCTATCACTCTCTGAAACTCTCTGACACTCTCTATCACTCTCTGACACTCTCTGACACTCTCAGACACTCTCAGACACTCTCTGACACTGTCTGAAACTCTCTATCACTCTCTATCTATCTTTGACACTCTCTGACACTCTCTGACACTCTCTGACACTCTCTATCACTCTCTGACACTCTCAGACACACTCTGACATTCTCTGACACTCTCTGAAACTCTCTGAAACTCTCTATCACTCTCAATCACTCTCTGACACTCTCTCACACTCTCTCACACTCTCTGACACTCTCTATCACTCTCTGGCACTCTCAGACGCTCTCTGACACTCTCTGACACTCTCTGAAACTCTCTATCACTCTCTGACACTCTCAGACACACTCTGACATTCTCTGACACTCTCTGAAACTCTCTATCACTCTCAATCACTCTGAATCACTCTCTGACACTCTCTGACACTCTCTGACACTCTCTATCACTCTCTGGCACTCTCAGACACTCTCTGACAATCTCGGACACTCTCTGAAACTCTCTATCACTCTCTGACACTCTCTGACAATCTCTGACACTCTCTATCACTCTCTATCACCCTCTGACACTCTCAGACACTCTCAGACACTCTCTGACACTCCCTGAAACTCTCTATCACTCTCTAACACTCTCTGACACTCTCTGACACTCTCTATCACTCTCTGACACTCTCAGACACTCTCTGAAACTCTCTATCACTCTCTATCACCCTCTGACACTCTCAGACACTCTCTGACACTCACTATCACTCTCTGACACTCTCTGACACTCTCTGACACTCTCTATCACTCTCTGACACTCACAGACACTCTCAGACACTCTCTGACACGCTCTGAAACTCTCTATCACTCTCTATCACTCTCTGACACTCTCTGACACTCTCTGACACTCTCTATCACTCTCTGACACTCTCAGACACTCACTATCACTCTCTGACACTCTCTGACACTCTCTATCACTCTCTGACACTCTCTGAAACTCTCTGACACTCTCAGACACTCACTATCACTCTCTGACACTCTCTGACACTCTCTATCACTCTCTGACACTCTCTGACACTCTCTGACACTCTCTGACACTCACTATCACTCTCTGACACTCTCTGACACTCTCTATCACTCTCTGACACTCTCTGAAACTCTCTGACACTCTCAGACACTCACTATCACTCTCTGACACTCTCTGACACTCTCTATCACTCTCTGACACTCTCTGACACTCTCAGACACTCTCAGACACTCTCTGACACTCTCTGAAACTCTCTATCACTCTCTATCAATCTCTGACACTCTCTGACACTCTCTGAGACTCTCTGACACTCTATATCACTCTCTGACACTCTCTGACACTCTCAGACACTCTCAGACACTCTCTGACACTCTCTGAAACTCTCTATCACTCTCTATCAATCTCTGACACTCTCTGACACTCTCTGAGACTCTCTGACACTCTATATCACTCTCTGACACTCTCAGACACACTCTGACATTCTCTGACACTCTCTGAAACTCTCTATCACTCTCAATCACTCTCTGACACTCTCTGACACTCTCTGACACTCTCTATCATTCTCTGGCACTCTCAGACACTCTCTGACACTCTCTGACACTCTCTGAAACTGTCTATCACTCTCTGACACTCTCAGACACGCTCTATCACTCACTATCACTCTCTGACACTCTCTGACACTCACTGTCACTCTCTGACACTCACTGTCACTCTCTGACACTCTCTGACACTCTCTGTCACTCACTATCACTCTCTGACACTCTCTGACACTCTCTGAAACTCTCAGACACTCACTTTCACTCTCTGACACTCTCTGACACTCTCTGATACTCTCTGACACTCACTATCACTCTCTTACACTCTCTGACACTCTCTAGCACTCTCTGACAATCACTAAAACTCTCTCACACTCTCTATCACTCTCTGACACTCTCCAACACTCTCTGATACTCTCGGACACTCACTATCACTCTCTGATACTCTCTGACACTCACTATCACTCTCTGACACTCTCTGACACTCACTAAAACTCTCTCACACTCTCCGACACTCTCTGATACTCTCGGACACTCACTATCACACTCTGAAACTCTCTGACACTCAATATCACTCTCTGACACTCTCTGATACTCACTAAAACTCTCTCACACTCTCTATCACTCTCCGACACTCTACGACACTCTCCGACACTCTCCGACACTCTCTGACACTCTCTGACACTCTCTATCACTCTCAGAAACTCTCTATCACTCTCAGACACTCTCAGACACTCTATCACTCTCTGACACTCACTATCACTCTCTGACACACTCTCACACTCTCTGACACTCACTGACACTCTCTATCACTCTCTGACACTCTCTGACACTCTCTGACACTCTCTGACAATCTCAGACACTCTCAGACACTCACTATCACTCTCTGACACTCTCTGACACTCTCTGACACTCTCTGACACTCTGTATCACTCTCTATCACTCTCTGACACTCTCTGACACTCTGTATCACTATCACTCTCTGACACTCTCTGACACTCACAGATACTCTCTGACACGCTCTGAAATTCTCTATCACTCTCTATCACTCTCTGACACTCTCTGACACTCTCTGACATTCTCTGACACTCTCTGACACTCTCTATCACTCTCTGACACTCTCAGACACTCACTATCACTCTCTGACACTCTCTGACACTCTCTATCACTCTCTGACACTCTCTGACACTCTCAGACACTCTCAGACAATCTCTGACACTCTCTGAAACTCTCTATCACTCTCTATCACTCTCTGACACTCTCTGACACTCTCTGACACTCTCTATCACTCTCTGACACTCTCAGACACACTCTGACATTCTCTGACACTCTCTGAAACTCTCTATCACTCTCTGTCACTCTCTGACACTCTCTGACACTCTCTGACACTCTCTATCACTCTCTGACACTCTCAGACATTCTCTGACACTCTCTATCACTCTCTATCGCTCTCCGACACTCTCGGATACTCTCGGAAACTCACTATCACCCTCTGATACTCTCTGACACTCACTATCACTCTCTGACACTCTCTGACACTCACTAAAACTCTCTCACACTCTCTATCACTCTCCGACACTCTCCGACACTCTCTGACACTCTCTGACACACTCTGACACTCTCTTACACTCACTATCACTCTCTGACACTTTCTATCACTCTCTGATACTCTCCGAAACTCACTATTACTCTCTGACTCTCTCAGACACTCTCTAAAACTCTCTCACACTCTCTATCACTCTCCGACACTCTCCGACACTCTCCGACACTCTCTGACACACTCTGACACTCTCTTACACTCACTATCACTCTCTGACACTCTCTGACACTCTCAGACACTCTCAGACACTCACTATCACTCTGTGATACTCTCTGACACTCACTATCACTCTCTGATACTCTCTGACACTCTCTATCACTCTCTGACACGCACTATCACTCTCTGACTCTCTCTGACACTCACTATCACTCTCAATCACTCTCTGACACACTCTGACACGCTCAGACACTCAGTGTCACTCTCTGATTCTCTCTGACATTCTCTATCACTCTCTATCACTCTCTGACACACTCTGACACACTCTGACACTTTCAGACTCTCAGTGTCACTCTCTGACACTCTTTGACACTCTCAGACAATCACTATCACTCTCTGACACTCTCTGACACACTCTATCACTCTCTATCACTCTCTGACACTCTCTGACTCTCTCTGACACACTCTATCACTCTCTATCAGTCTCTGACACTCTCTGACATTCTCAGACACTCAGAGACACTCTCTGACACTCTCTGACACTCTCTGACACTCACTATCACTCTCTGACACTCCCTATCAATCTCTGACACACTCTGACACTCTCTGACACTCACTATCACTATCTGACAATCCCTATCACTCTCTGACACGCTCTGACACTCTCTGACACTCTCTAACACTCTCTGACACTCTCTATCACTCTCTATCACTCACTGACACTCTCTGAAACTCTCTGACACTCTCTGACACTCTCTGACACTCTCAGACACTCTCTGACACTCTCTGACACTCTCAGACACTCTCAGACACTCACTATCACTATCTGACACTCTCTGACACTCTCAGACACTCTCAGACAATCACTATCACTCTCTGACACTCTCTGACACTCACTATCACTCTCTGACAATCTCTGACACTCTCAGACATTCTCAGACAATCACTATCACTCTCTGACACTCTCTGACACTCTCTGACACTCTCTATCACTCTCTATCACTCTCTGACACTCTCAGACACTCTCAGACACTCTCAGACACTCTCTGAAACTCTCTATCACTCTCTGACACTCTCTGACACTCTCTATCACTCTCTGACACTCACAGACACACTCTGACATTCTCTGACACTCTCTGAAACTCTCTATCACTCTCTATCACTCTCTGACACTCTCTGACACTCTCTGACACTCTCTATCACTCTCGATCACTCTCTGACACTCTCAGACTCTCTCTGACACTCTCTGAAACTCTCTATCACTCTCTATCACTCTCCGACACTCTCTGATACTCTCGGACACTCACTATCACTCTCTGATACTCTCTGACACTCACTATCACTCTCTGACACTCTCTGACACTCACTAAAACGCTCTCACACTCTCCGCCACTCTCCGCGCCTCTCCGACACTCTCTGACACTCTCTGACACTCTCTTACACTCACTATCACTCTCTGACACTTTCTATCACTCTCTGATACTCTCCGAAACTCACTATTACTCTCTGACTCTCTCAGACACACTCGGACACTCACTATCACTCTCTGATGCTCTCTGACACTCACTATCAATCTCTGACAGTCTCTATCACCCTCTGACACTCTCTGACACTCATTATCAATCTCTGACAGTCTCAAAAACTATCTGACACTCTATATCACTCTCTGAAACTCTCTATCAGTCTCTGACACTCTCTGACACTCTCTATCACTCTCTGATACTTTCTGACACTCACTAACACTCTCTGACACACTCTGACACTCTCTATCACTCTCTGACACTCTCTGACACTCTCAGACACTCTCTGACACTCTCAGACACTCTCTGACACTCTCAGACAGTCACTATCACTCTCTGACACTCTCTGACACTCTCAGACACTCTCAGACAATCACTATCACTCTCTGACACTCTCTGACACTCACTATCACTCTCTGACACTCTCTGACACTCTCAGACACTCTCAGACAATCACTATCACTCTCTGACACTCTCTGACACTCTCTGACACTCTCTATCACTCTCTATCACTCTCTGACACTCTCAGACACTCTCAGACACTCTCAGACACTCTCTATCACTCTCTGACACTCTCTGACACTCTCTATCACTCTCAATCACTCTCTGACACACTCTGACACGCTCAGACACTCAGTGTCACTCTCTGAGTATCTCTGACATTCTCTATCACTCTCCATCACTCTCTGACACACTCTGACACACTCTGACACATTTCAGACTCTCAGTGTCACTCTCTGACACTCTCTGAAACTCTCAGACAATCACTATCACTCTCTGACACTCTCTGACACTTTCTATCACTCTCTGATACTCTCCGAAACTCACTATTACTCTCTGACTCTCTCAGACACACTCGGACACTCACTATCACTCTCTGATACTCTCTGACACTCACTATCAATCTCTGACAGTCTCTATCACCCTCTGACACTCTCTGACACTCTCTGACACACTCTATCACTCTCTATCACTCTCTGACACTCTCTGACACTCTCTGACACACTCTATCACTCTCTATCAGTCTCTGACACTCTCTGACATTCTCAGACACTCAGAGACACTCTCTGACACTCTCTGACACTCACTATCACTCTCTGACACTCCCTATCAATCTCTGACACACTCTGACACTCTCTGACACTCTCTGACACTCACTATCACTCTCTGACAATCCCTATCACTCTCTGACACGCTCTGACACTCTCTGACACTCTCTAACACTCTCTGACACTCTCTATCACTCACTGACACTCTCTGAAACTCTCTGACACTCTCTGACACTCTCAGACACTCACTATCACTCTCTGACACTCTCTGACACTCTCTGACACTCTCTATCACTCTCTATCACTCTCCGACACTCTCTGATACTCTGGGACACTCACTATCACTCTCTGATACTCTCTGACACTCACTATCACTCTCTGACACTCTCTGACACTCACTAAAACTCTCTCACACTCTCTATCACTCTCCGACACTCTCCGACACTCTCTGAAACTCTCGATCACTCTCTGACACTCTCTGACACTCTCTGACACTCTCTGACACTCTCTATCACTCTCTGACACTCACAGACACACTCTGACATTCTCTGACACTCTCTGAAACTCTCTATCACTCTCTATCACTCTCTGACACTCTCTGACACTCTCTGACACTCTCTGACACTCTCTATCACTCTCTGACACTCTCTGACACTCTCAGACACTCTCTGACACTCTCTATCACTCTCTATCACTCTCTATCACTCTCTGACACTTTCTATCACTCTCTGATACTCTCCGAAACTCACTATTACTCTCTGACTCTCTCAGACACACTCGGACACTCACTATCACTCTCTGATACTCTCTGACACTCACTATCAATCTCTGACAGTCTCTATCACCCTCTGACACTCTCTGACACTCATTATCAATCTCTGACAGTCTCAAAAACTATCTGACACTCTATATCACTCTCTGAAACTCTCTATCAGTCTCTGACACTCTCTGACACTCTCTATCACTCTCTGATACTTTCTGACACTCACTAACACTCTCAGACACTCTCTGACACTCTCAGACACTCTCTGACACTCTCAGACACTCACTATCACTCTCTGACACTCTCTGACACTCTCAGACACTCTCAGACAATCACTATCACTCTCTGACACTCTCTGACACTCACTATCACTCTCTGACACTCTCTGACACTCTCAGACACTCTCAGACAATCACTATCACTCTCTGACACTCTCTGACACTCTCTGACACTCTCTATCACTCTCTATCACTCTCTGACACTCTCAGACACTCTCAGACACTCTCTGAAACTCTCTATCACTCTCTGACACTCTCTGACACTCTCTATCACTCTCAATCACTCTCTGACACACTCTGACACGCTCAGACACTCAGTGTCACTCTCTGAGTCTCTCTGACATTCTCTATCACTCTCCATCACTCTCTGACACACTCTGACACACTCTGACACTTTCAGACTCTCAGTGTCACTCTCTGACACTCTCTGAAACTCTCAGACAATCACTATCACTCTCTGACACTCTCTGACACACTCTATCACTCTCTATCACTCTCTGACACTCTCTGACACTCTCTGACACACTATCACTCTCTATCAGTCTCTGACACTCTCTGACATTCTCAGACACTCAGAGACACTCTCTGACACTCTCTGACACTCACTATCACTCTCTGACACTCCCTATCAATCTCTGACACACTCTGACACTCTCTGACACTCTCTGACACTCACTATCACTCTCTGACAATCCCTATCACTCTCTGACACGCTCTGACACTCTCTGACACTCTCTAACACTCTCTGACACTCTCTATCACTCACTGACACTCTCTGAAACTCTCTGACACTCTCAGACACTCTCAGACACTCACTATCACTCTCTGACACTCTCTGACACTCTCAGACACTCACTATCACTCTCTGACACTCTCTGACACTTTCTGACACTCTCTGACTCTCTCTATCACTCTCTATCACTCTCCGACACTCTCTGATACTCTGGGACACTCACTATCACTCTCTGATACTCTCTGACACTCACTATCACTCTCTGACACTCTCTGACACTCACTAAAACTCTCTCACACTCTCTATCACTCTCCGACACTCTCCGACACTCTCTGAAACTCTCGATCACTCTCTGACACTCTCTGACACTCTCTGACACTCTCTATCACTCTCTGACACTCACAGACACACTCTGACATTCTCTGACACTCTCTGAAACTCTCTATCACTCTCTATCACTCTCTGACACTCTCTGACACTCTCTGACACTCTCTGACACTCTCTATCACTCTCTATCACTCTCTGACACTCTCTGACACTCTCAGACACTCTCTGACACTCTCTATCACTCTCTATCACTCTCTATCACTCTCTGACACTCTCAGACACTCTCAGACACTCACTATCACTCTGTGACACTCTCTGCCACTCTCAGACACTCTCAGACAATCACTATCACTCTCTGACACTCTCTGACACTCACTATCACTCTCTGACACTCTCTGACACTCTCAGGCACTCTCAGACAATCACCATCACTCTCTGACACTCTCTGACACTCTCTATCACTCTCTATCACTCTCTGACACTCTCAGACACTCTCAGACACTCTCTGAAACTCTCTGAAACTCTCTATCACTCTCTGAAACTCTCTGACACTCTCTGACACTCTCTGACACTCTCTGACACTCTCTGACACTCTCTATCACTCTCTATCACTCTCTGACACTCACAGACAAACTCTGACATTCTCTGACACTCTCTGAAACTCTCTATCACTCTCTATCACTCTCTGACACTCTCTGACACTCTCTGACACTCTCTGACACTCTCTATCACTCTCTATCACTCTCTGACACTCTCAGACACTCTCTGACACTCTCTGAAACTCTCTATCACTCTCTATCACTCTCCGACACTCTCTGATACTCTGGGACACTCACTATCACTCTCTGATACTCTCTGACACTCACTATCACTCTCTGACACTCTCTGACACTCACTAAAACTCTCTCACACTCTCTATCACTCTCCGACACTCTCCGACACTCTCCGACACTCTCTGACACTCTCTGACACACTCTGACACTCTCTTACACTCACTATCACTCTCTGACACTTTCTATCACTCTCTGATACTCTCCGAAACTCACTATTACTCTCTGACTCTCTCAGACACACTCGGACACTCACTATCACTCTCTGATACTCTCTGACACTCACTATCACTCTCTGACAGTCTCGATCACCCTCTGACACTCTCTGATACTCATTATCAATCTCTGACAGTCTCAAAAACTATCTGACACTCTATATCACTCTCTGAAACTCTCTATCAGTCTCTGACACTCTCTGACACTCTCTATCACTCTCTGATACTTTCTGACACTCACTAACACTCTCTGACACACTCTGACACTCTCTATCACTCTCTGACACTCTCTGACACTCTCAGACACTCTCAGACACTCTCGGACACTCACTATCACTCTCTGATACTTCTGACACTCACTATAACTCTCTGACACTCTCTATCAATCTCTGACACTCTCTGACACTCTCTATCACTTCTTTGATACTCTCTGACACTCACGAACACTCTCTGACACTCTCTGACACTCTCTATCACACTCCGACACTCTCAGACACTCTCGGACACTCACTATCACTCTCTGAAACTCACTGTCACTCTCTGACACTCTCTATCTCTCTCTGACACTCACTATCACCCTCTGACACTCTCTATCTCACTCTGACACTCTCTGTCCCTCTCCAACACTCTCTGACACTCTCTGACAATCTCAGACTTTCTCATGTACTCACTATCACTCTCTGACATTCTCTGACACTCTCTGACATTCTCAGAAACTCTCAGACACTCACTATCACTCTCTGATACTCTCTGACACACACTATCACTCTCTGATACTCTCTATCAATCTCTGACACTCTCTGACACTCACTATCACTGTCTGACACTCTCTATCACTCTCAGAAACTCTCTATCACTCTCAGACTCTCTCAGACACTCACTATCACTCTCTGACACTCTCTCACACTCTCTGACACTCTCTGACACTCTCTATCACTCTCTGACACTCTCTGACACTCTCAGACACTCTCAGACACTCACTATCACTCTCTGATACTCTCTGACACTCTATATCACTCTCTGACACGCACTATCACTCTCTGACTCTCTCTGACACTCACTATCACTCACAATCACTCTCTGACACACTCTGACACGCTCAGACACTCAGTGTCACTCTCTGAGTCTCTCTGACATTCTCTATCACTCTCCATCACTCTCTGACACACTCTGACACAATCTGACACTTTCAGACTCTCAGTGTCACTCTCTGACACTCTCTGAAACTCTCAGACAATCACTATCACTCTCTGACACTCTCTGACACTCTCTGACACACTCTATCACTGTCTATCAGTCTCTGACACTCTCTGACATTCTCAGACACTCAGAGACACTCTCTGACACTCTCTGAACTCACTATCACTCTCTGACACTCCCTATCAATCTCTGACACACTCTGACACTCCCTGACACTCTCTGACACTCACTATCACTCTCTGACAATCCCTATCACTCTCTGACACGCTCTGACACTCTCTGACACTCTCTAACACTCTCTGACACTCTCTATCACGCTCTATCACTCACTGACACTCTCTGAAACTCTCTGACACTCTCTGACACTCTCTGACACTCTCTGACACTCTCAGACATTCTCAGACACTCACTATTACTCTCTGACACTCTCTGACACTCTCTGACACTCTCAGACACTCACTATCACTCTCTGACACTCTCTGACACTCTCTGACACTCTCTATCACTCTCCATCACTCTCTGACACTTTCAGACACTCTCTGAAACTCTCTATCACTCTCTATCACTCTCTGACACTCTCAGACACTCTCTATCACTCTCCATCACTCTCTGACACTCTCAGACACTCTCTGAAACTCTCTATCACTCTCTATCACTCTCTGACACTCTCAGACACTCTCTGAAACTCTCGATCACTCTCTGACACTCTCTGACACTCTCTGACACTCTCTATCACTCTCTGACACTCACAGACACACTCTGACATTCTCTGACACTCTCTGAAACTCTCTATCACTCTCTATCACTCTCTGACACTCTCTGACACTCTCTGACACTCTCTATCACTCTCTGACACTCTCTATCACTCTCTGACACTCTCTGACACTCTCTATCACTCTCTATCACTCTCTATCACTCTCTGACACTCTCAGACACTCTCAGACACTCACTATCACTCTCTGATACTCTCTGACACTCACTATCACTCTCTGATACCCTCGGACACTCTCTATCACTCCCTGACACGCACTATCACTCTCTGACTCTCTCTGACACTCACTATCACTCTCAATCACTCTCTGACACACTCTGACACGCTCAGACACAGTGTCACTCTCTGAGTCTCAATTACATTCTCTATCACTCTCTATCACTCTCTGACACACTCTGACACACTCTGACACTTTCAGACTCTCAGTGTCACTCTCTGACACTCTCTGACACTCTCAGACAATCACTATCACTCACTGACACTCTCTGACACACTCTATCACTCTCTATCACTCTCTGACACACTCTGACACTCTCTGACACACTCTGACACTCCCTATCACTCTCTGACACTCTCTGACACTCTCTGACACTCTCTAAATCTCTCTGACACTCTCTGACACTCTCTGACACTCTCTGACACTTTCACTATCACTCTCTGACACTCTCTGACACTCTCTGACACTCTCTGACACACACTATCTCTCTCTGACACTCCCTATCAATCTCTGACACACTCGGACACGCTCTGACACTCTCTGACACTCACTATCACTCTCAGACACTCACTATCACTCTCTGATACTCTCTGACACTCACTATGACTCTCTGACACTCTCTGGCACTCACTAAAACGCTCTCACACTCTCTATCACTCTCCGACACTCTCCGACACTCTCCAACACTCTCCGACACTCTCTGACTCTCTCTGACACTCTCTGACACACTCTGACACTCTCGTAAAATCATTATCACTCTTTGAAACTTTCTATCACTCTCTGATACTCTCCGAAACTCACTATTACTCTCTGACTCTCTCTGACACTCTCGGACACTCACTATCACTCTCTGATACTCTCTGACACTCACTATCACTCTCTGACTGTCTCTATCACCCTCTCACACACTCTTACACTCATTATCAATCTCTGACAGTCTCGATAACTATCTGACACTCTATATCACTCTCTGAAACTCTCTATCAGTCTCTGACACTCTCTGACACTCTCTATCACTCTCTGACAGTCTCTATCACCCTCTGACACTCTCTGACACTCATTATCAATCTCTGACAGTCTCAAAAATATCTGACACTCTATATCACTCTCTGAAACTCTCTCTCAGTCTCTGACACTCTCTGACACTCTCTATCACTCTCTGATACTTTCTGACACTCACTAACACTCTCTGACACACTCTGACACTCTCTATCACTCTCTGACACTCTCTGACACTCTCAGACACTCTCAGACACTCTCGGACTCTCACTATCACTCTCTGATACTTCTGACACTCACTATAACTCTCTGACACTCTCTATCAATCTCTATCAATCTCTGACACTCTCTGACACTCTCTATCACTTCTTTGATACTCTCTGACACTCACGAACACTCTCTGACACTCTCTGACACTCTCTATCACACTCCGACACTCTCAGACTCTCTCGGACACTCACTACCACTCTCTGAAACTCACTGTCACTCTCTGACACTCTCTATCTCTCTCTGACACTCACTATCACCCTCTGACACTCTCTATCTCACTCTGACACTCTCTGTCCCTCTCCAACACTCTCTGACACTCTCTGACAATCTCAGACTTTCTCATGTACTCACTATCACTCTCTGACATTCTCTGACACTCTCTGACATTCTCAGAAACTCTCAGACACTCACTATCACTCTCTGATACTCTCTGACACACACTATCACTCTCTGATACTCTCTATCAATATCTGACACTCTCTGACACTCACTATCACTGTCTGACACTCTCTATCACTCTCAGAAACTCTCTATCACTCTCAGACTCTCTCAGACACTCACTATCACTCTCTGACACTCTCTCACACTCTCTCACACTCTCTGACACTCTCTGACACTCTCTATCACTCTCTGACACTCTCTGACACTCTCAGACACTCAGAGACACTCACTATCACTCTCTGATACTCTCTGACACTCTCTATCACTCTGTGACACGCACTATCACTCTCTGACTCTCTCTGCCATTCACTATCACTCTCAATCACTCTCTGACACACTCTGACACGCTCAGACACTCAGTGTCACTCTCTGAGTCTCTCTGACATTCTCTATCACTCTCCATCACTCTCTGACACACTCTGACACACTCTGACACTTTCAGACTCTCAGTGTCACTCTCTGACACTCTCTGAAACTCTCAGACAATCACTATCACTCTCTGACACACTCTATCACTCTCTATCACTCTCTGACACTCTCTGACACTCTCTGACACACTCTATCACTCTCTATCAGTCTCTGACACTCTCTGACATTCTCAGACACTCAGAGACACTCTCTGACACTCTCTGACACTCACTATAACTCTCTGACACTCCCTATCAATCTCTGACACACTCTGACACTCTCTGACACTCTCTGACACTCACTATCACTCTCTGACAATCCCTATCACTCTCTGACACGCTCTGACACTCTCTGACACTCTCTAACACTCTCTGACACTCTGTATCACGCTCTATCACTCACTGACACTCTCTGAAACTCTCTGACACTCTCTGACACTCTCTATCACTCTCTGACACTCTCTGACACTCTCTGACACTCTCAGACACTCACTATTACTCTCTGACACTCTCTGACACTCTCTGACACTCTCAGACACTCACTATCACTCTCTGACACTCTCTGACACTCTCTGACACTCTCTATCACTCTCAGACACTCACTATCACTCTCTGACACTCTCTGACACTCTCTGACACTCTCTGACACTCTCTATCACTCTCTATCACTCTCTGACACTCTCTGACACTCTCAGACACTCTCTGAAACTCTCGATCACTCTCTGACACTCTCTGACATTCTCTATCACTCTCTGACACTCACAGACACACTCTGACATTCTCTGACACTCTCTGAAACTCTCTATCACTCTCTATCACTCTCTGACACTCTCTGACACTCTCTGACACTCTCTATCACTCTCTGACACTCTCAGACACTCTCTGACACTCTCCATCACTCTCTGACACTCTCTGACACTCTCAGACACTCTCCGAAACTCACTATTACTCTCTGACTCTCTCTGACACTCTCGGACACTCACTATCACTCTATGATACTCTCTGACACTCACTATCACTCTCTGACAGTCTCTATCACCCTCTCACACACTCTTACACTCATTATCAATCTCTGACAGTCTCGATAACTATCTGACACTCTATATCACTCTCTGAAATTCTCTATCACTCTCTGACACTCTCTGACACTCTCTATCACTCTCTGACCCTCCCTGACACTCTCTAACACACTCTATCACTCTCTGACACTTTCTAACACTCACTAACACTCTCTGACACTCTCTGACACTCTCTATCACTCTCTGACACTCTCTGACACTCTCAGACACTCTCAGACACTCTCGGACACTCACTATCACTCTCTGATACTTCTGACACTCACTATCACTCTCTGACACTCTCTATCAATCTCTGACACTCTCTGACACTCTCTATCACTTCTTTGATACTCTCTGACACGAACGAACACTCTCTGACACTCTCTGACACTATCTATCACTCTCTGACACTCTCAGACACTCTCGGACACTCACTATCACTCTCTGACACTCACTATCACTCTCTGACACTCTCTATCTCTCTCTGACACTCACTATCACACTCTGACACTCCCTATCTCACTCTGACACTCTCTTTCCCTCTCTAACACTCTCTGACACGCTCTGACAATCTCAGACTTTCTCATGCACTCACTATCACTCTCTGACATTCTCTGACACTCTCTGACATTCTCAGAAACTCTCAGACACTCACTATCACTCTCTGATACACTCTGACACACACTATCACTCTCGGACACGCTCTGAAACTCTCTATCACTCTCTATCACTCTCTGACACTCTCTGACACTCTCTGACACTCTCTATCACTCTCTGACACTCTCTATCACTCTCTGACACTCTCTGACACTCTCAAACACTCTCTGACACGCTCTGAAACTCACTATCACTCTCTATCACTCTCTGACACTCTCCGACACTCTCCGACACTCTCTGACACTCTCTATCACTCTCTGACACTCTCAGACACTCGCTATCACTCTCTGACACTCTCTGACACTCTCTATCACTCTCTGACACTCTCTGACACTCTCAAACACTCTCAAACACTCTCAGAAACTCTCTGACACTGTCTGAAACTCTCTATCACTCTCTATCAATCTCTGACACTCTCTGCCACTCTCTGACACTCTCAGACACTCGCTATCACTCTCTGACACTCTCTGACACTCTCTATCACTCTCTGACACTCTCTGACACTCTCAAACACTCTCAGAAACTCTCTGACACTGTCTGAAACTCTCTATCACTCTCTATCAATCTCTGACACTCTCTGCCACTCTCTGACACTCTCAGACACTCTCTATCACTCTCTGACACTCTCAGACACACTCTGACATTCTCTGACACTCTCTGAAACTCTCTGAAACTCTCAATCACTCTCAATCACTCTCTGACACTCTCTGACACTCTCTGACACTCTCTATCACTCTCTGGCACTCTCTGGCACTCTGTGACACTCTCTGACACTCTCTGAAACTCTCTATCACTCTCTGACACTCTCTGAAACTCTCTGACACTCTCTGACACTCTCTGACACTCTCTATCACTCTCTGACACTCTCAGACACACTCTGACATTCTCTGACACTCTCTGAAACTCTCTATCACTCTCAATCACTCTCAATCACTCTCTGACACTCTCTGACACTCTCTGACACTCTCTGACACTCTCTATCACTCTCTGGCACTCTCAGACACTCTCTGACACTCTCTGACACTCTCTGAAACTCTCTATCACTCTCTGACACTCTCAGACACACTCTGACATTCTCTGAAACTCTCGATCACTCTCAATCACTCTCAATTACTCTCTGACACTCTCTGACACTCTCTGACACTCTCTGACACTCTCTATCACTCTCTGGCACTCTCAGACACTCTCTGACACTCTCTGACACTCTCTGAAACTCTCTATCACTCTCTGACACTCTCTGACACTCTCTGACACTCTCTGACACTCTCTATCACTCTCTGGCACTCTCAGACACTCTCTGACACTCTCTGACACTCTCTGAAACTCTCTATCACTCTCTGACACTCTCAGACACACTCTGACATTCTCTGAAACTCTCGATCACTCTCAATCACTCTCAATTACTCTCTGACACTCTCTGACACTCTCTGACACTCTCTGACACTCTCTATCACTCTCTGGCACTCTCTGGCACTCTCAGACACTCTCTGACACTCTCTGACACTCTCTGACACTCTCTGAAACTCTCTATCACTCTCTGACACTCTCTGACACTCTCTATCACTCTCTATCACCCTCTGACACTCTCAGACACTCTCAGACACTCTCTGACACTCCCTGAAACTCTCTATCACTCTCTATCACTCTCTGACACTCTCTGACACTCTCTGACACTCTCTATCACTCTCTGACACTCTCAGACACTCTCTGACACTCTCTATCACTCTCTATCACTCTCTGACACTCTCTGACACTCTGAGACACTCTCTGACACTGTCTTAAACTCTCTATCACTCTCTATCAATCTCTGACACTCTCTGACACTCTCTGACACTCTCTGACACTCTCTATCACTCTCTGACACTCTCAGACACACTCTGACATTCTCTGACACTCTCTGAAACTCTCTATCACTCTCTGAAACTCTCTGACACTCTCTATCACTCTCTGACACTCTCTGACACTCTCAGACACTCTCAGACACTCTCTGACACTGTCTGAAACTCTCTATCACTCTCTATCAATCTTTGACACTCTCTGACACTCTCTGACACTCTGAGACACACTCTGACATTCTCTGACACTCTCTGAATCTCTCTATCACTCTCAATCACTCTCAATCACTCTCTGACACTCTCTGACACTCTTTATCACTCTCTGGCACTCTCAGACGCTCTCTGACACTCTCTGACACTCTCTGACACTCTCTGAAACTCTCTATCACTCTCTGACACTCTCAGACACACTCTGACATTCTCTGACACTCTCTGAAACTCTCTATCACTCTCAATCACTCTCAATCACTCTCTGACACTCTCTGACACTCTCTATCACTCTCTGGCACTCTCAGACACTCTCTGACACTCTCGGACACTCTCTGAAACTCTCTATCACTCTCTGACACTCTCTGACACTCTCTGACACTCTCTATCACTCTCTATCACCCTCTGACACTCTCAGACACTCAGACACTCTCTGACACTCCCTGAAACTCTCTATCACTCTCTAACACTCTCTGACACTCTCTGACACTCTCTATCACTCTCTGACACTCTCAGACACTCTCTGAAACTCTCTATCACTCTCTATCACCCTCTGACACTCTCAGACACTCTCAGACACTCTCTGACACTCACTATCACTCTCTGACACTCTCTGACACTCTCTGACACTCTCTGACACTCTCTATCACTCTCTATCACTCTCTGACACTCTCAGACACTCTCAGACACTCTCTGACACGCTCTGAAACTCTCTATCACTCTCTATCACTCTCTGACACTCTCTGACACTCTCTGACACTCTCTATCACTCTCTGACACTCTCAGACGCTCACTATCACTCTCTAACACTCTCTGACACTCTCTGACACTCTCTATCACTCTCTGACACTCTCAGACACTCTCTGAAACTCTCTATCACTCTCTATCACCCTCTGACACTCTCAGACACTCTCAGACACTCTCTGACACTCACTATCACTCTCTGACACTCTCTGACACTCTCTGACACTCTCTGACACTCTCTATCACTCTCTATCACTCTCTGACACTCTCAGACACTCTCAGACACTCTCTGACACGCTCTGAAACTCTCTATCACTCTCTATCACTCTCTGACACGCTCTGACACTCTCTGACACTCTCTAACACTCTCTGACACTCTCTATCACGCTCTATCACTCACTGACACTCTCTGAAACTCTCTGACACTCTCTGACACTCTCTGACACTCTCTGACACTCTCAGACATTCTCAGACACTCACTATTACTCTCTGACACTCTCTGACACTCTCTGACACTCTCAGACACTCACTATCACTCTCTGACACTCTCTGACACTCTCTGACACTCTCTATCACTCTCCATCACTCTCTGACACTCTCAGACACTCTCTGAAACTCTCTATCACTCTCTATCACTCTCTGACACTCTCAGACACTCTCTATCACTCTCCATCACTCTCTGACACTCTCAGACACTCTCTGAAACTCTCTATCACTCTCTATCACTCTCTGACACTCTCAGACACTCTCTGAAACTCTCGATCACTCTCTGACACTCTCTGACACTCTCAGACACTCTCTGAAACTCTCTATCACTCTCTATCACTCTCTGACACTCTCAGACACTCTCTATCACTCTCCATCACTCTCTGACACTCTCAGACACTCTCTGAAACTCTCTATCACTCTCTATCACTCTCTGACACTCTCAGACACTCTCTGAAACTCTCGATCACTCTCTGACACTCTCTGACACTCTCTGACACTCTCTATCACTCTCTGACACTCACAGACACACTCTGACATTCTCTGACACTCTCTGAAACTCTCTATCACTCTCTATCACTCTCTGACACTCTCTGACACTCTCTGACACTCTCTATCACTCTCTGACACTCTCTATCACTCTCTGACACTCTCTGACACTCTCTATCACTCTCTATCACTCTCTATCACTCTCTGACACTCTCAGACACTCTCAGACACTCACTATCACTCTCTGATACTCTCTGACACTCACTATCACTCTCTGATACCCTCGGACACTCTCTATCACTCCCTGACACGCATTATCACTCTCTGACTCTCTCTGACACTCACTATCACTCTCAATCACTCTCTGACACACTCTGACACGCTCAGACACAGTGTCACTCTCTGAGTCTCAATTACATTCTCTATCACTCTCTATCACTCTCTGACACACTCTGACACACTCTGACACTTTCAGACTCTCAGTGTCACTCTCTGACACTCTCTGACACTCTCAGACAATCACTATCACTCACTGACACTCTCTGACACACTCTATCACTCTCTATCACTCTCTGACACACTCTGACACTCTCTGACACACTCTGACACTCCCTATCACTCTCTGACACTCTCTGACACTCTCTGACACTCTCTAAATCTCTCTGACACTCTCTGACACTCTCTGACACTCTCTGACACTTTCACTATCACTCTCTGACACTCTCTGACACTCTCTGACACTCTCTGACACACACTATCTCTCTCTGACACTCCCTATCAATCTCTGACACACTCGGACACGCTCTGACACTCTCTGACACTCACTATCACTCTCAGACACTCACTATCACTCTCTGATACTCTCTGACACTCACTATGACTCTCTGACACTCTCTGGCACTCACTAAAACGCTCTCACACTCTCTATCACTCTCCGACACTCTCCGACACTCTCCAACACTCTCCGACACTCTCTGACTCTCTCTGACACTCTCTGACACACTCTGACACTCTCGTAAAATCATTATCACTCTTTGAAACTTTCTATCACTCTCTGATACTCTCCGAAACTCACTATTACTCTCTGACTCTCTCTGACACTCTCGGACACTCACTATCACTCTCTGATACTCTCTGACACTCACTATCACTCTCTGACTGTCTCTATCACCCTCTCACACACTCTTACACTCATTATCAATCTCTGACAGTCTCGATAACTATCTGACACTCTATATCACTCTCTGAAACTCTCTATCAGTCTCTGACACTCTCTGACACTCTCTATCACTCTCTGACAGTCTCTATCACCCTCTGACACTCTCTGACACTCATTATCAATCTCTGACAGTCTCAAAAATATCTGACACTCTATATCACTCTCTGAAACTCTCTCTCAGTCTCTGACACTCTCTGACACTCTCTATCACTCTCTGATACTTTCTGACACTCACTAACACTCTCTGACACACTCTGACACTCTCTATCACTCTCTGACACTCTCTGACACTCTCAGACACTCTCAGACACTCTCGGACTCTCACTATCACTCTCTGATACTTCTGACACTCACTACAACTCTCTGACACTCTCTATCAATCTCTATCAATCTCTGACACTCTCTGACACTCTCTATCACTTCTTTGATACTCTCTGACACTCACGAACACTCTCTGACACTCTCTGACACTCTCTATCACACTCCGACACTCTCAGACTCTCTCGGACACTCACTACCACTCTCTGAAACTCACTGTCACTCTCTGACACTCTCTATCTCTCTCTGACACTCACTATCACCCTCTGACACTCTCTATCTCACTCTGACACTCTCTGTCCCTCTCCAACACTCTCTGACACTCTCTGACAATCTCAGACTTTCTCATGTACTCACTATCACTCTCTGACATTCTCTGACACTCTCTGACATTCTCAGAAACTCTCAGACACTCACTATCACTCTCTGATACTCTCTGACACACACTATCACTCTCTGATACTCTCTATCAATATCTGACACTCTCTGACACTCACTATCACTGTCTGACACTCTCTATCACTCTCAGAAACTCTCTATCACTCTCAGACTCTCTCAGACACTCACTATCACTCTCTGACACTCTCTCACACTCTCTCACACTCTCTGACACTCTCTGACACTCTCTATCACTCTCTGACACTCTCTGACACTCTCAGACACTCAGAGACACTCACTATCACTCTCTGATACTCTCTGACACTCTCTATCACTCTGTGACACGCACTATCACTCTCTGACTCTCTCTGCCATTCACTATCACTCTCAATCACTCTCTGACACACTCTGACACGCTCAGACACTCAGTGTCACTCTCTGAGTCTCTCTGACATTCTCTATCACTCTCCATCACTCTCTGACACACTCTGACACACTCTGACACTTTCAGACTCTCAGTGTCACTCTCTGACACTCTCTGAAACTCTCAGACAATCACTATCACTCTCTGACACACTCTATCACTCTCTATCACTCTCTGACACTCTCTGACACTCTCTGACACACTCTATCACTCTCTATCAGTCTCTGACACTCTCTGACATTCTCAGACACTCAGAGACACTCTCTGACACTCTCTGACACTCACTATAACTCTCTGACACTCCCTATCAATCTCTGACACACTCTGACACTCTCTGACACTCTCTGACACTCACTATCACTCTCTGACAATCCCTATCACTCTCTGACACGCTCTGACACTCTCTGACACTCTCTAACACTCTCTGACACTCTGTATCACGCTCTATCACTCACTGACACTCTCTGAAACTCTCTGACACTCTCTGACACTCTCTATCACTCTCTGACACTCTCTGACACTCTCTGACACTCTCAGACACTCACTATTACTCTCTGACACTCTCTGACACTCTCTGACACTCTCAGACACTCACTATCACTCTCTGACACTCTCTGACACTCTCTGACACTCTCTATCACTCTCAGACACTCACTATCACTCTCTGACACTCTCTGACACTCTCTGACACTCTCTGACACTCTCTATCACTCTCTATCACTCTCTGACACTCTCTGACACTCTCAGACACTCTCTGAAACTCTCGATCACTCTCTGACACTCTCTGACATTCTCTATCACTCTCTGACACTCACAGACACACTCTGACATTCTCTGACACTCTCTGAAACTCTCTATCACTCTCTATCACTCTCTGACACTCTCTGACACTCTCTGACACTCTCTATCACTCTCTGACACTCTCAGACACTCTCTGACACTCTCCATCACTCTCTGACACTCTCTGACACTCTCAGACACTCTCCGAAACTCACTATTACTCTCTGACTCTCTCTGACACTCTCGGACACTCACTATCACTCTATGATACTCTCTGACACTCACTATCACTCTCTGACAGTCTCTATCACCCTCTCACACACTCTTACACTCATTATCAATCTCTGACAGTCTCGATAACTATCTGACACTCTATATCACTCTCTGAAATTCTCTATCACTCTCTGACACTCTCTGACACTCTCTATCACTCTCTGACCCTCCCTGACACTCTCTAACACACTCTATCACTCTCTGACACTTTCTAACACTCACTAACACTCTCTGACACTCTCTGACACTCTCTATCACTCTCTGACACTCTCTGACACTCTCAGACACTCTCAGACACTCTCGGACACTCACTATCACTCTCTGATACTTCTGACACTCACTATCACTCTCTGACACTCTCTATCAATCTCTGACACTCTCTGACACTCTCTATCACTTCTTTGATACTCTCTGACACGAACGAACACTCTCTGACACTCTCTGACACTATCTATCACTCTCTGACACTCTCAGACACTCTCGGACACTCACTATCACTCTCTGACACTCACTATCACTCTCTGACACTCTCTATCTCTCTCTGACACTCACTATCACACTCTGACACTCCCTATCTCACTCTGACACTCTCTTTCCCTCTCTAACACTCTCTGACACGCTCTGACAATCTCAGACTTTCTCATGCACTCACTATCACTCTCTGACATTCTCTGACACTCTCTGACATTCTCAGAAACTCTCAGACACTCACTATCACTCTCTGATACACTCTGACACACACTATCACTCTCGGACACGCTCTGAAACTCTCTATCACTCTCTATCACTCTCTGACACTCTCTGACACTCTCTGACACTCTCTATCACTCTCTGACACTCTCTATCACTCTCTGACACTCTCTGACACTCTCAAACACTCTCTGACACGCTCTGAAACTCACTATCACTCTCTATCACTCTCTGACACTCTCCGACACTCTCTGACACTCTCTATCACTCTCTGACACTCTCAGACACTCGCTATCACTCTCTGACACTCTCTGACACTCTCTATCACTCTCTGACACTCTCTGACACTCTCAAACACTCTCAGAAACTCTCTGACACTGTCTGAAACTCTCTATCACTCTCTATCAATCTCTGACACTCTCTGCCACTCTCTGACACTCTCAGACACTCTCTATCACTCTCTGACACTCTCAGACACACTCTGACATTCTCTGACACTCTCTGAAACTCTCTGAAACTCTCAATCACTCTCAATCACTCTCTGACACTCTCTGACACTCTCTGACACTCTCTATCACTCTCTGGCACTCTCTGGCACTCTGTGACACTCTCTGACACTCTCTGAAACTCTCTATCACTCTCTGACACTCTCTGAAACTCTCTGACACTCTCTGACACTCTCTGACACTCTCTATCACTCTCTGACACTCTCAGACACACTCTGACATTCTCTGACACTCTCTGAAACTCTCTATCACTCTCAATCACTCTCAATCACTCTCTGACACTCTCTGACACTCTCTGACACTCTCTGACACTCTCTATCACTCTCTGGCACTCTCAGACACTCTCTGACACTCTCTGACACTCTCTGAAACTCTCTATCACTCTCTGACACTCTCAGACACACTCTGACATTCTCTGAAACTCTCGATCACTCTCAATCACTCTCAATTACTCTCTGACACTCTCTGACACTCTCTGACACTCTCTATCACTCTCTGGCACTCTCAGACACTCTCTGACACTCTCTGACACTCTCTGAAACTCTCTATCACTCTCTGACACTCTCTGACACTCTCTGACACTCTCTGACACTCTCTATCACTCTCTGGCACTCTCAGACACTCTCTGACACTCTCTGACACTCTCTGAAACTCTCTATCACTCTCTGACACTCTCAGACACACTCTGACATTCTCTGAAACTCTCGATCACTCTCAATCACTCTCAATTACTCTCTGACACTCTCTGACACTCTCTGACACTCTCTGACACTCTCTATCACTCTCTGGCACTCTCTGGCACTCTCAGACACTCTCTGACACTCTCTGACACTCTCTGACACTCTCTGAAACTCTCTATCACTCTCTGACACTCTCTGACACTCTCTATCACTCTCTATCACCCTCTGACACTCTCAGACACTCTCAGACACTCTCTGACACTCCCTGAAACTCTCTATCACTCTCTATCACTCTCTGACACTCTCTGACACTCTCTGACACTCTCTATCACTCTCTGACACTCTCAGACACTCTCTGACACTCTCTATCACTCTCTATCACTCTCTGACACTCTCTGACACTCTGAGACACTCTCTGACACTGTCTTAAACTCTCTATCACTCTCTATCAATCTCTGACACTCTCTGACACTCTCTGACACTCTCTGACACTCTCTATCACTCTCTGACACTCTCAGACACACTCTGACATTCTCTGACACTCTCTGAAACTCTCTATCACTCTCTGAAACTCTCTGACACTCTCTATCACTCTCTGACACTCTCTGACACTCTCAGACACTCTCAGACACTCTCTGACACTGTCTGAAACTCTCTATCACTCTCTATCAATCTTTGACACTCTCTGACACTCTCTGACACTCTGAGACACACTCTGACATTCTCTGACACTCTCTGAATCTCTCTATCACTCTCAATCACTCTCAATCACTCTCTGACACTCTCTGACACTCTTTATCACTCTCTGGCACTCTCAGACGCTCTCTGACACTCTCTGACACTCTCTGACACTCTCTGAAACTCTCTATCACTCTCTGACACTCTCAGACACACTCTGACATTCTCTGACACTCTCTGAAACTCTCTATCACTCTCAATCACTCTCAATCACTCTCTGACACTCTCTGACACTCTCTATCACTCTCTGGCACTCTCAGACACTCTCTGACACTCTCGGACACTCTCTGAAACTCTCTATCACTCTCTGACACTCTCTGACACTCTCTGACACTCTCTATCACTCTCTATCACCCTCTGACACTCTCAGACACTCAGACACTCTCTGACACTCCCTGAAACTCTCTATCACTCTCTAACACTCTCTGACACTCTCTGACACTCTCTATCACTCTCTGACACTCTCAGACACTCTCTGAAACTCTCTATCACTCTCTATCACCCTCTGACACTCTCAGACACTCTCAGACACTCTCTGACACTCACTATCACTCTCTGACACTCTCTGACACTCTCTGACACTCTCTGACACTCTCTATCACTCTCTATCACTCTCTGACACTCTCAGACACTCTCAGACACTCTCTGACACGCTCTGAAACTCTCTATCACTCTCTATCACTCTCTGACACTCTCTGACACTCTCTGACACTCTCTATCACTCTCTGACACTCTCAGACGCTCACTATCACTCTCTAACACTCTCTGACACTCTCTGACACTCTCTATCACTCTCTGACACTCTCAGACACTCTCTGAAACTCTCTATCACTCTCTATCACCCTCTGACACTCTCAGACACTCTCAGACACTCTCTGACACTCACTATCACTCTCTGACACTCTCTGACACTCTCTGACACTCTCTGACACTCTCTATCACTCTCTATCACTCTCTGACACTCTCAGACACTCTCAGACACTCTCTGACACGCTCTGAAACTCTCTATCACTCTCTATCACTCTCTGACACGCTCTGACACTCTCTGACACTCTCTAACACTCTCTGACACTCTCTATCACGCTCTATCACTCACTGACACTCTCTGAAACTCTCTGACACTCTCTGACACTCTCTGACACTCTCTGACACTCTCAGACATTCTCAGACACTCACTATTACTCTCTGACACTCTCTGACACTCTCTGACACTCTCAGACACTCACTATCACTCTCTGACACTCTCTGACACTCTCTGACACTCTCTATCACTCTCCATCACTCTCTGACACTCTCAGACACTCTCTGAAACTCTCTATCACTCTCTATCACTCTCTGACACTCTCAGACACTCTCTATCACTCTCCATCACTCTCTGACACTCTCAGACACTCTCTGAAACTCTCTATCACTCTCTATCACTCTCTGACACTCTCAGACACTCTCTGAAACTCTCGATCACTCTCTGACACTCTCTGACACTCTCAGACACTCTCTGAAACTCTCTATCACTCTCTATCACTCTCTGACACTCTCAGACACTCTCTATCACTCTCCATCACTCTCTGACACTCTCAGACACTCTCTGAAACTCTCTATCACTCTCTATCACTCTCTGACACTCTCAGACACTCTCTGAAACTCTCGATCACTCTCTGACACTCTCTGACACTCTCTGACACTCTCTATCACTCTCTGACACTCACAGACACACTCTGACATTCTCTGACACTCTCTGAAACTCTCTATCACTCTCTATCACTCTCTGACACTCTCTGACACTCTCTGACACTCTCTATCACTCTCTGACACTCTCTATCACTCTCTGACACTCTCTGACACTCTCTATCACTCTCTATCACTCTCTATCACTCTCTGACACTCTCAGACACTCTCAGACACTCACTATCACTCTCTGATACTCTCTGACACTCACTATCACTCTCTGATACCCTCGGACACTCTCTATCACTCCCTGACACGCATTATCACTCTCTGACTCTCTCTGACACTCACTATCACTCTCAATCACTCTCTGACACACTCTGACACGCTCAGACACAGTGTCACTCTCTGAGTCTCAATTACATTCTCTATCACTCTCTATCACTCTCTGACACACTCTGACACACTCTGACACTTTCAGACTCTCAGTGTCACTCTCTGACACTCTCTGACACTCTCAGACAATCACTATCACTCACTGACACTCTCTGACACACTCTATCACTCTCTATCACTCTCTGACACACTCTGACACTCTCTGACACACTCTGACACTCCCTATCACTCTCTGACACTCTCTGACACTCTCTGACACTCTCTAAATCTCTCTGACACTCTCTGACACTCTCTGACACTCTCTGACACTTTCACTATCACTCTCTGACACTCTCTGACACTCTCTGACACTCTCTGACACACACTATCTCTCTCTGACACTCCCTATCAATCTCTGACACACTCGGACACGCTCTGACACTCTCTGACACTCACTATCACTCTCAGACACTCACTATCACTCTCTGATACTCTCTGACACTCACTATGACTCTCTGACACTCTCTGGCACTCACTAAAACGCTCTCACACTCTCTATCACTCTCCGACACTCTCCGACACTCTCCAACACTCTCCGACACTCTCTGACTCTCTCTGACACTCTCTGACACACTCTGACACTCTCGTAAAATCATTATCACTCTTTGAAACTTTCTATCACTCTCTGATACTCTCCGAAACTCACTATTACTCTCTGACTCTCTCTGACACTCTCGGACACTCACTATCACTCTCTGATACTCTCTGACACTCACTATCACTCTCTGACTGTCTCTATCACCCTCTCACACACTCTTACACTCATTATCAATCTCTGACAGTCTCGATAACTATCTGACACTCTATATCACTCTCTGAAACTCTCTATCAGTCTCTGACACTCTCTGACACTCTCTATCACTCTCTGACAGTCTCTATCACCCTCTGACACTCTCTGACACTCATTATCAATCTCTGACAGTCTCAAAAATATCTGACACTCTATATCACTCTCTGAAACTCTCTCTCAGTCTCTGACACTCTCTGACACTCTCTATCACTCTCTGATACTTTCTGACACTCACTAACACTCTCTGACACACTCTGACACTCTCTATCACTCTCTGACACTCTCTGACACTCTCAGACACTCTCAGACACTCTCGGACTCTCACTATCACTCTCTGATACTTCTGACACTCACTACAACTCTCTGACACTCTCTATCAATCTCTATCAATCTCTGACACTCTCTGACACTCTCTATCACTTCTTTGATACTCTCTGACACTCACGAACACTCTCTGACACTCTCTGACACTCTCTATCACACTCCGACACTCTCAGACTCTCTCGGACACTCACTACCACTCTCTGAAACTCACTGTCACTCTCTGACACTCTCTATCTCTCTCTGACACTCACTATCACCCTCTGACACTCTCTATCTCACTCTGACACTCTCTGTCCCTCTCCAACACTCTCTGACACTCTCTGACAATCTCAGACTTTCTCATGTACTCACTATCACTCTCTGACATTCTCTGACACTCTCTGACATTCTCAGAAACTCTCAGACACTCACTATCACTCTCTGATACTCTCTGACACACACTATCACTCTCTGATACTCTCTATCAATATCTGACACTCTCTGACACTCACTATCACTGTCTGACACTCTCTATCACTCTCAGAAACTCTCTATCACTCTCAGACTCTCTCAGACACTCACTATCACTCTCTGACACTCTCTCACACTCTCTCACACTCTCTGACACTCTCTGACACTCTCTATCACTCTCTGACACTCTCTGACACTCTCAGACACTCACAGACACTCACTATCACTCTCTGATACTCTCTGACACTCTCTATCACTCTGTGACACGCACTATCACTCTCTGACTCTCTCTGACATTCACTATCACTCTCAATCACTCTCTGACACACTCTGACACGCTCAGACACTCAGTGTCACTCTCTGAGTCTCTCTGACATTCTCTATCACTCTCCATCACTCTCTGACACACTCTGACACACTCTGACACTTTCAGACTCTCAGTGTCACTCTCTGACACTCTCTGAAACTCTCAGACAATCACTATCACTCTCTGACACACTCTATCACTCTCTATCACTCTCTGACACTCTCTGACACTCTCTGACACACTCTATCACTCTCTATCAGTCTCTGACACTCTCTGACATTCTCAGACACTCAGAGACACTCTCTGACACTCTCTGACACTCACTATAACTCTCTGACACTCCCTATCAATCTCTGACACACTCTGACACTCTCTGACACTCTCTGACACTCACTATCACTCTCTGACAATCCCTATCACTCTCTGACACGCTCTGACACTCTCTGACACTCTCTAACACTCTCTGACACTCTGTATCACGCTCTATCACTCACTGACACTCTCTGAAACTCTCTGACACTCTCTGACACTCTCTATCACTCTCTGACACTCTCTGACACTCTCTGACACTCTCAGACACTCACTATTACTCTCTGACACTCTCTGACACTCTCTGACACTCTCAGACACTCACTATCACTCTCTGACACTCTCTGACACTCTCTGACACTCTCTATCACTCTCAGACACTCACTATCACTCTCTGACACTCTCTGACACTCTCTGACACTCTCTATCACTCTCTATCACTCTCTGACACTCTCTGACACTCTCAGACACTCTCTGAAACTCTCGATCACTCTCTGACACTCTCTGACATTCTCTATCACTCTCTGACACTCACAGACACACTCTGACATTCTCTGACACTCTCTGAAACTCTCTATCACTCTCTATCACTCTCTGACACTCTCTGACACTCTCTGACACTCTCTGACACTCTCTATCACTCTCTGACACTCTCAGACACTCTCTGACACTCTCCATCACTCTCTGACACTCTCTGACACTCTCAGACACTCTCCGAAACTCACTATTACTCTCTGACTCTCTCTGACACTCTCGGACACTCACTATCACTCTATGATACTCTCTGACACTCACTATCACTCTCTGACAGTCTCTATCACCCTCTCACACACTCTTACACTCATTATCAATCTCTGACAGTCTCGATAACTATCTGACACTCTATATCACTCTCTGAAATTCTCTATCACTCTCTGACACTCTCTGACACTCTCTATCACTCTCTGACCCTCCCTGACACTCTCTAACACACTCTATCACTCTCTGACACTTTCTAACACTCACTAACACTCTCTGACACTCTCTGACACTCTCTATCACTCTCTGACACTCTCTGACACTCTCAGACACTCTCAGACACTCTCGGACACTCACTATCACTCTCTGATACTTCTGACACTCACTATCACTCTCTGACACTCTCTATCAATCTCTGACACTCTCTGACACTCTCTATCACTTCTTTGATACTCTCTGACACGAACGAACACTCTCTGACACTCTCTGACACTATCTATCACTCTCTGACACTCTCAGACACTCTCGGACACTCACTATCACTCTCTGACACTCACTATCACTCTCTGACACTCTCTATCTCTCTCTGACACTCACTATCACACTCTGACACTCCCTATCTCACTCTGACACTCTCTTTCCCTCTCTAACACTCTCTGACACGCTCTGACAATCTCAGACTTTCTCATGCACTCACTATCACTCTCTGACATTCTCTGACACTCTCTGACATTCTCAGAAACTCTCAGACACTCACTATCACTCTCTGATACACTCTGACACACACTATCACTCTCGGACACGCTCTGAAACTCTCTATCACTCTCTATCACTCTCTGACACTCTCTGACACTCTCTGACACTCTCTATCACTCTCTGACACTCTCTATCACTCTCTGACACTCTCTGACACTCTCAAACACTCTCTGACACGCTCTGAAACTCACTATCACTCTCTATCACTCTCTGACACTCTCCGACACTCTCTGACACTCTCTATCACTCTCTGACACTCTCAGACACTCGCTATCACTCTCTGACACTCTCTGACACTCTCTATCACTCTCTGACACTCTCTGACACTCTCAAACACTCTCAGAAACTCTCTGACACTGTCTGAAACTCTCTATCACTCTCTATCAATCTCTGACACTCTCTGCCACTCTCTGACACTCTCAGACACTCTCTATCACTCTCTGACACTCTCAGACACACTCTGACATTCTCTGACACTCTCTGAAACTCTCTGAAACTCTCAATCACTCTCAATCACTCTCTGACACTCTCTGACACTCTCTGACACTCTCTATCACTCTCTGGCACTCTCTGGCACTCTCTGACACTCTCTGACACTCTCTGAAACTCTCTATCACTCTCTGACACTCTCTGAAACTCTCTGACACTCTCTGACACTCTCTGACACTCTCTATCACTCTCTGACACTCTCAGACACACTCTGACATTCTCTGACACTCTCTGAAACTCTCTATCACTCTCAATCACTCTCAATCACTCTCTGACACTCTCTGACACTCTCTGACACTCTCTGACACTCTCTATCACTCTCTGGCACTCTCAGACACTCTCTGACACTCTCTGACACTCTCTGAAACTCTCTATCACTCTCTGACACTCTCAGACACACTCTGACATTCTCTGAAACTCTCGATCACTCTCAATCACTCTCAATTACTCTCTGACACTCTCTGACACTCTCTGACACTCTCTGACACTCTCTATCACTCTCTATCACTCTCTGACACTCTCTGACACTCTCTGACACTCTCTATCACTCTCTGGCACTCTCAGACACTCTCTGACACTCTCTGACACTCTCTGAAACTCTCTATCACTCTCTGACACTCTCAGACACACTCTGACATTCTCTGAAACTCTCGATCACTCTCAATCACTCTCAATTACTCTCTGACACTCTCTGACACTCTCTGACACTCTCTATCACTCTCTGGCACTCTCTGGCACTCTCAGACACTCTCTGACACTCTCTGACACTCTCTGACACTCTCTGAAACTCTCTATCACTCTCTGACACTCTCTGACACTCTCTATCACTCTCTATCACCCTCTGACACTCTCAGACACTCTCAGACACTCTCTGACACTCCCTGAAACTCTCTATCACTCTCTATCACTCTCTGACACTCTCTGACACTCTCTGACACTCTCTATCACTCTCTGACACTCTCAGACACTCTCTGACACTCTCTATCACTCTCTATCACTCTCTGACACTCTCTGACACTCTCTGACACTCTGAGACACTCTCTGACACTGTCTTAAACTCTCTATCACTCTCTATCAATCTCTGACACTCTCTGACACTCTCTGACACTCTCTGACACTCTCTATCACTCTCTGACACTCTCAGACACACTCTGACATTCTCTGACACTCTCTGAAACTCTCTATCACTCTCTGAAACTCTCTGACACTCTCTATCACTCTCTGACACTCTCTGACACTCTCAGACACTCTCAGACACTCTCTGACACTGTCTGAAACTCTCTATCACTCTCTATCAATCTTTGACACTCTCTGACACTCTCTGACACTCTGAGACACACTCTGACATTCTCTGACACTCTCTGAATCTCTCTATCACTCTCAATCACTCTCAATCACTCTCTGACACTCTCTGACACTCTTTATCACTCTCTGGCACTCTCAGACGCTCTCTGACACTCTCTGACACTCTCTGACACTCTCTGAAACTCTCTATCACTCTCTGACACTCTCAGACACACTCTGACATTCTCTGACACTCTCTGAAACTCTCTATCACTCTCAATCACTCTCAATCACTCTCTGACACTCTCTGACACTCTCTATCACTCTCTGGCACTCTCAGAAACTCTCTGACACTCTCGGACACTCTCTGAAACTCTCTATCACTCTCTGACACTCTCTGACACTCTCTGACACTCTCTATCACTCTCTATCACCCTCTGACACTCTCAGACACTCAGACACTCTCTGACACTCCCTGAAACTCTCTATCACTCTCTAACACTCTCTGACACTCTCTGACACTCTCTATCACTCTCTGACACTCTCAGACACTCTCTGAAACTCTCTATCACTCTCTATCACCCTCTGACACTCTCAGACACTCTCAGACACTCTCTGACACTCACTATCACTCTCTGACACTCTCTGACACTCTCTGACACTCTCTGACACTCTCTATCACTCTCTATCACTCTCTGACACTCTCAGACACTCTCAGACACTCTCTGACACGCTCTGAAACTCTCTATCACTCTCTATCACTCTCTGACACTCTCTGACACTCTCTGACACTCTCTATCACTCTCTGACACTCTCAGACGCTCACTATCACTCTCTAACACTCTCTGACACTCTCTATCACTCTCTGACACTCTCTGACACTCTCTATCACTCTCTGACACTCTCTGACACTCTCTATCACTCTCTGACACTCTCTGACACTCTCTAACACTCTCAGACACTCACTATCACTCTCTGACACTCTCTGACACTCTCTATCACTCTCTGACACTCTCTGACACTCTCTATCACTCTCTGACACTCTCTGACACTCTCAGACACTCTCAGACACTCACTATCACTCTCTAACACTCTCTGACACTCTCTATCACTCTCTGACACTCTCTGACACTCTCAGACACTCTCAGACACTCTCTGACACTCTCTGACACTCTCTGAAACTCTCTATCACTCTCTATCAATCTCTGACACTCTCTGAGACTCTCTGACACTCTATATCACTCTCTGACACTCTCTGACACTCTCTGAAACTCTCTATCACTCTCTAACACTCTCTGACAATCTCTATCACTCTCTGACACTCTCTGACACTCTCAGACACTCTCAGACACTCTCTGACACTCTCTGAAACTCTCTATCACTCTCTATCAATCTCTGACACTCTCTGAGACTCTCTGACACTCTATATCACTCTCTGACACTCTCTGACACTCTCTGAAACTCTCTATCACTCTCTGACACTCTCTGAAACTCTCTGACACTCTCTGACACTCTCTATCACTCTCTGACACTCTCAGACACACTCTGACATTCTCTGACACTCTCTGAAACTCTCTATCACTCTCAATCACTCTCAATCACTCTCTGACACTCTCTGACACTCTCTGACACTCTCTATCACTCTCTGGCACTCTCAGACACTCTCTGACACTCTCTGAAACTCTCTATCACTCTCTGACACTCTCAGACACACTCTGACATTCTCTGAAACTCTCGATCACTCTCAATCACTCTCAATTACTCTCTGACACTCTCTGACACTCTCTGACACTCTCTGACACTCTCTATCACTCTCTGGCACTCTCAGACACTCTCTGACACTCTCTGACACTCTCTGAAACTCTCTATCACTCTCTGACACTCTCTGACACTCTCTATCACTCTCTATCACCCTCTGACACTCTCTGACACTCTCTATCACTCTCTGACACTCTCAGACACTCTCTGACACTCTCTATCACTCTCTATCACTCTCTGACACTCTCTGACACTCTCTGACACTCTCAGACACTCTCTATCATTCTCTGGCACTCTCAGACACTCTCTGACACTCTCAGACACTCTCAGACACTCTCTGACATTCCCTGAAACTCTCTATCACTCTCTATCACTCTCTGACACTCTCTGACACTCTCTATCACTCTCTGACACTCTCAGACACTCTCTGACACTCTCTATCACTCTCTATCACTCTCTGACACTCTCTGACACTCTCTGACACTCTCAGACACTCTCTATCATTCTCTGGCACTCTCAGACACTCTCTGACACTCTCTGACACTCTCTATCACTCTCTGACACTCTCAGACACACTCTGACATTCTCTGACACTCTCTGAAACTCTCTATCACTCTCAATCACTCTCAATCACTCTCTGACACTCTCTGACACTCTCTATCACTCTCTGACACTCTCTGACACTCTCAGACACACTCTGACATTCTCTGACACTCTCTGAAACTCTCTATCACTCTCAATCACTCTCAATCACTCTCTGACACTCTCTGACACTCTCTATCACTCTCTGGCACTCTCAGACGCTCTCTGACACTCTCTGACACTCTCTGGCACTCTCTGAAACTCTCTATCACTCTCTGACACTCTCAGACACACTCTGACATTCTCTGACACTCTCTGAAACTCTCTATCACTCTCAATCACTCTCAATCACTCTCTGACACTCTCTGACACTCTCTATCACTCTCTGGCACTCTCAGACACTCTCTGACACTCTCGGACACTCTCTGAAACTCTCTATCACTCTCTGACACTCTCTGACACTCTCTGACACTCTCTATCACTCTCTATCACCCTCTGACACTCTCAGACACTCTCAGACACTCTCTGACACTCCCTGAAACTCTCTATCACTCTCTAACACTCTCTGACACTCTCTGACACTCTCTATCACTCTCTGACACTCTCAGACACTCTCTGAAACTCGCTATCACTCTCTATCACCCTCTGACACTCTCAGACACTCTCAGACACTCTCTGACACTCACTATCACTCTCAGACACTCTCAGACTCTCTCAGACACTCTCAGACACTCTCTGACACTCTCTGACACTCTCTGACACTCTCAGACACTCACTATCACTCTCTGACACTCTCTGACACTCTCTGACACTCTCTGACACTCTCTATCACTCTCTGACACTCTCTATCACTCTCTGACACTCTCTGACACTCTCAGACACTCTCAGACACTCTCTGACACGCTCTGAAACTCTCTATCACTCTCTATCACTCTCTGACACTCTCTGACACTCTCTGACACTCTCTATCACTCTCTGACACTCTCTGACACTCTCTATCACTCTCTGACACTCTCTGACACTCTCTATCACTCTCTGACACTCTCTGACACTCTCAGACACTCTCAGACACTCTCTGACACTCTCTGAAACTCTCTATCACTCTCTATCAATCTCTGACACTCTCTGACACTCTCTGAGACTCTCTGACACTCTATATCACTCTCTGACACTCTCAGACACACTCTGACATTCTCTGACACTCTCTGAAACTCTCTATCACTCTCAATCACTCTCTGACACTCTCTGATACTCTCTGGCACTCTCTGACACTCTCTATCATTCTCTGGCACTCTCAGACACTCTCTGACACTCTCTGACACTCTCTGAAACTGTCTCTCACTCTCTGACACTCTCAGACACGCTCTATCACTCACTATCACTCTCTGACACTCTCTGACAATCACTGTCACTCTCTGACACTCACTGTCACTCTCTGACACTCTCTGACACTCTCTGACACTCACTATCACTCTCTGACACTCTCTGACACTCTCTGAAACTCTCAGACTCTCACTTTCACTCTCTGACACTCTCTGACACTCTCTGATACTCTCTGACACTCACTATCACTCTCTTACACTCTCTGACACTCTCTAGCACTCTCTGACAACCACTAAAACTCTCTCACACTCTCTATCACTCTCTGACACTCTCCAACACTCTCTGATACTCTCGGACACTCACTATCACTCTCTGATACTCTCTGACACTCACTATCACCCTCTGACACTCTCTGACACTCACTAAAACTCTCTCACACTCTCTATCACTCTCCGACACTCTCTGATACTCTCGGACACTCACTATCACACTCTGAAACTCTCTGACACTCAATATCACTCTCTGACACTCTCTGATACTCACTAAAACTCTCTCACACTCTCTATCACTCTCCGTCACTCTACGACACTCTCCAACACTCTCCGACACTCTCTGACACTCTCTGACACTCTCTATCACTCTCAGAAACTCTCTATCACTCTCAGACACTCTCAGACACTCTATCACTCTCTGACACTCACTATCACTCTCTGACACACTCTCACACTCTCTGACACTCACTGACACTCTCTATCACTCTCTGACACTCTCTGACACTCTCTGACACTCTCTGACAATCTCAGACACTCTCAGACACTCACTATCACTCTCTGACACTCTCTGACACTCTCTGACACTCTGTATCACTCTCTATCACTCTCTGACACTCTCTGACACTCTGTATCACTCTCTATCACTCTCTGACACTCTCTGACACTCTCTGACACTCTCTGACACTCTCAGACATTCTCTGACACTCTCTGACACTCTCTATCACTCTCTGACACTCTCAGACACTCACTATCACTCTCTGACACTCTCTGACACTCTCTATCACTCTCTGACACTCTCTGACACTCTCTGACACTCTCAGACACTCTCAGACAATCTCTGACACTCTCTGAAACTCTCTATCACTCTCTGAAACTCTCTATCACTCTCTATCACTCTCTGACACTCTCTATCACTCTCTGACACTCTCAGACACACTCTGACATTCTCTGACACTCTCTGAAACTCTCTATCACTCTCTGTCACTCTCTGACACTCTCTGACACTCTCTGACACTCTCTATCACTCTCTGACACTCTCAGACATTCTCTGACACTCTCTATCACTCTCTATCGCTCTCCGACACTCTCGGATACTCTCGGATACTCACTATCACCCTCTGATACTCTCTGACACTCACTATCACTCTCTGACACTCTCTGACACTCACTAAAACTCTCTCACACTCTCTATCACTCTCCGACACTCTCCGACACTCTCCGACACTCTCTGACACTCTCTGACACACTCTGACACTCTCTTACACTCACTATCACTCTCTGACACTTTCTATCACTCTCTGATACTCTCCGAAACTCACTATTACTCTCTGACTCTCTCAGACACTCTCGGACACTCACTATCACTCTCTGACACTCTCTGACACTCTCAGACACTCTCAGACACTCACTATCACTTTGTGATACTCTCTGACACTCACTATCACTCTCTGATACTCTCTGACACTCTCTATCACTCTCTGACACGCACTATCACTCTCTGACTCTCTCTGACACTCACTATCACTCTCAATCACTCTCTGACACTCTCTGACACGCTCAGACACTCAGTGTCACTCTCTGAGTCTCTCTGACATTCTCTATCACTCTCTATCACTCTCTGACACACTCTGACACACTCTGACACTTTCAGACTCTCAGTGTCACTCTCTGACACACTTTGACACTCTCAGACAATCACTATCACTCTCTGACACTCTCTGACACACTCTATCACTCTCTATCACTCTCTGACACTCTCTGACTCTCTCTGACACACTCTATCACTCTCTATCAGTCTCTGACACTCTCTGACATTCTCAGACACTCAGAGACACTCTCTGACACTCTCTGACACTCTCTGACACTCACTATCACTCTCTGACACTCCCTATCAATCTCTGACACACTCTGACACTCTCTGACACTCTCTTACACTCACTATCACTCTCTGACAATCCATATCACTCTCTGACACGCTCTGACACTCTCTGACACTCTCCAACACTCTCTGACACTCTCTATCACTCTCTATCACTCACTGACACTCTCTGAAACTCTCTGACACTCTCTGACACTCTCTGACACTCTCTGACACTCTCAGACACTCTCTGACACTCTCTGACACTCTCAGACACTCTCAGACACTCACTATCACTCTCTGACACTCTCTGACACTCTCAGACACTCTCAGACAATCACTATCACTCTCTGACACTCTCTGACACTCACTATCACTCTCTGACACTCTCTGACACTCTCAGACATTCTCAGACAATCACTATCACTCTCTGACACTCTCTGACACTCTCTGACACTCTCTATCACTCTCTATCACTCTCTGACACTCTCAGACACTCTCAGACAATCTCAGACACTCTCTGAAACTCTCTATCACTCTCTGACACTCTCTGACACTCTCTGACACTCTCTGACACTCTCTATCACTCTCTGACACTCACAGACACACTCTGACATTCTCTGACACTCTCTGAAACTCTCTATCACTCTCTATCACTCTCTGACACTCTCTGACACTCTCTGACACTCTCTATCACTCTCGATCACTCTCTGACACTCTCTGACACTCTCTGAAACTCTCAGACACTCACTTTCACTCTCTGACACTCTCTGACACTCTCTGATACTCTCTGACACTCACTATCACTCTCTTACACTCTCTGACACTCTCTAGCACTCTCTGACAATCACTAAAACTCTCTCACACTCTCTATCACTCTCTGACACTCTCCAACACTCTCTGATACTCTCTGACACTCACTATCACTCTCTGACACTCTCTGACACTCACTAAAACTCTCTCACACTCTCTATCACTCTCCGACACTCTCTGATACTCTCGGACACTCACTATCACACTCTGAAACTCTCTGACACTCAATATCACTCTCTGACACTCTCTGATACTCACTAAAACTCTCTCACACTCTCTATCACTCTCCGTCACTCTACGACACTCTCCGACACTCTCCGACACTCTCTGACACTCTCTGACACTCTCTATCACTCTCAGAAACTCTCTATCACTCTCAGACACTCTCAGACACTCTATCACTCTCTGACACTCACTATCACTCTCTGACACACTCTCACACTCTCTGACACTCACTGACACTCTCTATCACTCTCTGACACTCTCTGACACTCTCTGACACTCTCTGACAATCTCAGACACTCTCAGACACTCACTATCACTCTCTGACACTCTCTGACACTCTCTGACACTCTGTATCACTCTCTATCACTCTCTGACACTCTCTGACACTCTGTATCACTCTCTATCACTCTCTGACACTCTCTGACACTCTCTGACACTCTCAGACATTCTCTGACACTCTCTGACACTCTCTATCACTCTCTGACACTCTCAGACACTCACTATCACTCTCTGACACTCTCTGACACTCTCTATCACTCTCTGACACTCTCTGACACTCTCTGACACTCACTATCACTCTCTGACACTCTCTGACACTCTCTATCACTCTCTGACACTCTCAGACACTCTCAGACAATCTCTGACACTCTCTGAAACTCTCTATCACTCTCTATCACTCTCTGACACTCTCTGACACTCTCTGACACTCTCTATCACTCTCTGACACTCTCAGACACACTCTGACATTCTCTGACACTCTCTGAAACTCTCTATCACTCTCTGTCACTCTCTGACACTCTCTGACACTCTCTATCACTCTCTATCACTCTCAGACACTCACTATCACTCTCTGACACTCTCTGACACTCTCTATCACTCTCTGACACTCTCTGACACTCTCTGACACTCACTATCACTCTCTGACACTCTCTGACACTCTCTATCACTCTCTGACACTCTCAGACACTCTCAGACAATCTCTGACACTCTCTGAAACTCTCTATCACTCTCTATCACTCTCTGACACTCTCTGACACTCTCTGACACTCTCTATCACTCTCTGACACTCTCAGACACACTCTGACATTCTCTGACACTCTCTGAAACTCTCTATCACTCTCTGTCACTCTCTGACACTCTCTGACACTCTCTATCACTCTCTGACACTCTCTGACACTCTCTATCACTCTCTGACACTCTCTGACACTCTCTGACACTCACTATCACTCTCTGACACTCTCTGACACTCTCTATCACTCTC
Source organism: Heterodontus francisci (assembly GCF_036365525.1). Taxonomy (NCBI): domain Eukaryota; kingdom Metazoa; phylum Chordata; class Chondrichthyes; order Heterodontiformes; family Heterodontidae; genus Heterodontus; species Heterodontus francisci. The sequence goes on along the minus strand of NC_090404.1, from coordinate 53,022,070 downwards.
TGACACTCTCTGACACTCTCAGACACTCTCAGACAATCTCTGACACTCTCTGAAACTCTCTATCACTCTCTATCACTCTCTGACACTCTCTGACACTCTCTGACACTCTCTATCACTCTCTGACACTCTCAGACACACTCTGACATTCTCTGACACTCTCTGAAACTCTCTATCACTCTCTGTCACTCTCTGACACTCTCTGACACTCTCTATCACTCTCTGACACTCTCAGACATTCTCTGACACTCTCTATCACTCTCTATCGCTCTCCGACACTCTCGGATACTCTCGGATACTCACTATCACCCTCTGATACTCTCTGACACTCACTTTCACTCTCTGACACTCTCTGACACTCACTAAAACTCTCTCACACTCTCTATCACTCTCCGACACTCTCCGACACTCTCCGACACTCTCTGACACTCTCTGACACACTCTGACACTCTCTTACACTCACTATCACTCTCTGACACTTTCTATCACTCTCTGATACTCTCCGAAACTCACTATTACTCTCTGACTCTCTCAGACACTCTCGGACACTCACTATCACTCTCTGACACTCTCTGACACTCTCAGACACTCTCAGACACTCACTATCACTCTGTGATACTCTCTGACACTCACTATCACTCTCTGATACTCTCTGACACTCTCTATCACTCTCTGACACGCACTATCACTCTCTGACTCTCTCTGACACTCACTATCACTCTCAATCACTCTCTGACACACTCTGACATGCTCAGACACTCAGTGTCACTCTCTGAGTCTCTCTGACATTCTCTATCACTCTCTATCACTATCTGACACACTCTGACACACTCTGACACTTTCAGACTCTCAGTGTCACTCTCTGACACTCTTTGACACTCTCAGACAATCACTATCACTCTCTGACACTCTCTGACACACTCTATCACTCTCTATCACTCTCTGACACTCTCTGACACTCTCAGACTCTCTCTGACACTCTCTGACACTCTCAGACACTCTCAGACACTCACTATCACTCTCTGACACTCTCTGACACTCTCAGACACTCTCAGACAATCACTATCACTCTCTGACACTCTCAGACACTCACTATCACTCTCTGACACTCTCTGACACTCTCTGACACTCTCTATCACTCTCTGACACTCTCTGACACTCTCAGACACTCTCAGACAATCTCTGACACTCTCTGAAACTCTCTATCACTCTCTATCACTCTCTGACACTCTCAGACACTCTCTGACACTCTCTATCACTCTCTGACACTCTCAGACACACTCTGACATTCTCTGACACTCTCTGAAACTCTCTATCACTCTCTGTCACTCTCTGACACTCTCTGACACTCTCTATCACTCTCTGACACTCTCTGACACTCTCAGACACTCTCAGACAATCACTATCACTCTCTGACACTCTCTGACACTCACTATCACTCTCTGACACTCTCTGACAGTCTCAGACATTCTCAGACAATCACTATCACTCTCTGACACTCTCTGACACTCTCTGACACTCTCTATCACTCTCTATCACTCTCTGACACTCTCAGACACTCTCAGACACTCTCTGAAACTCTCTATCACTCTCTGACACTCTCTGACACTCTGTATCACTCTCTATCACTCTCTGACACTCTCTGACACTCTCTGACACTCTCAGACATTCTCTGACACTCTCTGACACTCTCTATCACTCTCTGACACTCTCAGACACTCACTATCACTCTCTGACACTCTCTGACACTCTCTATCACTCTCTGACACTCTCTGACACTCTCAGACACTCTCAGACAATCTCTGACACTCTCTGAAACTCTCTATCACTCTCTATCACGCTCTGACACTCTCTGACACTCTCTGACACTCTCTATCACTCTCTGACACTCTCAGACACACTCTGACATTCTCTGACACTCTCTGAAACTCTCTATCACTCTCTGTCACTCTCTGACACTCTCTGACACTCTCTATCACTCTCTGACACTCTCTGACACTCTCAGACACTCTCAGACAATCACTATCACTCTCTGACACTCTCTGACACTCTCAGACATTCTCAGACAATCACTATCACTCTCTGACACTCTCTGACACTCTCTGACACTCTCTGACACTCTCTATCACTCTCTATCACTCTCTGACACTCTCAGACACTCTCAGACACTCTCTGAAACTCTCTATCACTCTCTGACACTCTCTGACACTCTCTATCACTCTCTGACACTCACAGACACACTCTGACATTCTCTGACACTCTCTGAAACTCTCTATCACTCTCTATCACTCTCTGACACTCTCTGACACTCTCTGACACTCTCTGACACTCTCGATCACTCTCTGACACTCTCTGACACTCTCTGAAACTCTCAGACACTCACTTTCACTCTCTGACACTCTCTGACACTCACTGATACTCTCTGACACTCACTATCACTCTCTTACACTCTCTGACACTCTCTAGCACTCTCTGACAATCACTAAAACTCTCTCACACTCTCTTTCACTCTCTGACACTCTCCAACACTCTCTGATACTCTCGGACACTCACTATCACTCTCTGATACTCTCTGACACTCACTATCACTCTCTGACACTCTCTGACACTCACTAAAACTCTCTCACACTCTCTATCACTCTCCGACACTCTCTGATACTCTCGGACACTCACTATCACACTCTGAAACTCTCTGACACTCAATATCACTCTCTGACACTCTCTGATACTCACTAAAACTCTCTCACACTCTCTATCACTCTCCGACACTCTACGACACTCTCCGACACTCTCCGACACTCTCTGACACTCTCTGACACTCTCTATCACTCTCAGAAACTCTCTATCACTCTCAGACACTCTCAGACACTCTATCACTCTCTGACACTCACTATCACTCTCTGACACACTCTCACACTCTCTTACACTCACTGACACTCTCTATCACTCTCTGACACTCTCTGACACTCTCTGACAATCTCAGACACTCTCAGACACTCACTATCACTCTCTGACACTCTCTGACACTCTCTGACACTCTGTATCACTCTCTATCACTCTCTGACACTCTCTGACACTCTGTATCACTCTCTATCACTCTCTGACACTCTCTGACACTCTCTGACACTCTCAGACATTCTCTGACACTCTCTGACACTCTCTATCACTCTCTGACACTCTCAGACACTCACTATCACTCTCTGACACTCTCTGACACTCTCTATCACTCTCTGACACTCTCTGACACTCTCAGACACTCTCAGACAATCTCTGACACTCTCTGAAACTCTCTATCACTCTCTATCACTCTCTGACACTCTCTGACACTCTCTGACACTCTCTATCACTCTCTGACACTCTCAAACACACTCTGACATTCTCTGACACTCTCTGAAACTCTCTATCACTCTCTGTCACTCTCTGACACTCTCTGACACTCTCTATCACTCTCTGACACTCTCAGACATTCTCTGACACTCTCTATCACTCTCTATCGCTCTCCGACACTCTCGGATACTCTCGGATACTCACTATCACCCTCTGATACTCTCTGACACTCACTATCACTCTCTGACACTCTCTGACACTCACTAAAACTCTCTCACACTCTCTATCACTCTCCGACACTCTCCGACACTCTCCGACACTCTCTGACACTCTCTGACACACTCTGACACTCTCTTACACTCACTATCACTCTCTGACACTTTCTATCACTCTCTGATACTCTCCGAAACTCACTATTACTCTCTGACTCTCTCAGACACTCTCGGACACTCACTATCACTCTCTGACACTCTCTGACACTCTCAGACACTCTCAGACACTCACTATCACTCTGTGATACACTCTGACACTCACTATCACTCTCTGATACTCTCTGACACTCTCTATCACTCTCTGACACGCACTATCACTCTCTGACTCTCTCTGACAGTCACTATCACTCTCAATCACTCTCTGACACACTCTGACACGCTCAGACACTCAGTGTCACTCTCTGAGTCTCTCTGACATTCTCAAACACTCTCTATCACTCTCTGACACACTCTGACACACTCTGACACTTTCAGACTCTCAGTGTCACTCTCTGACACTCTTTGACACTCTCAGACAATCACTATCACTCTCTGACACTCTCTGACACACTCTATCACTCTCTATCACTCTCTGACACTCTCTGACACTCTCAGACACTCTCTGACACTCTCTGACACTCTCTGACACTCTCAGACACTCACTATCACTCTCTGACACTCTCTGACACTCTCAGACACTCTCAGACAATCACTATCACTCTCTGACACTCTCTGACACTCACTATCACTCTCTGACACTCTCTGACACTCTCAGACATTCTCAGACAATCACTATCACTCTCTGACACTCTCTGACACTCTCTGACACTCTCTATCACTCTCTATCACTCTCTGACACTCTCAGACACTCTCAGACACTCTCTGAAACTCTCTATCACTCTCTGACACTCTCTGACACTCTCTGACACTCTCTATCACTCTCTGACACTCACAGACACACTCTGACATTCTCTGACACTCTCTGAAACTCTCTATCACTCTCTATCACTCTCTGACACTCTCTGACACTCTCTGACACTCTCTGACACTCTCTATCACTCTCGATCACTCTCTGACACTCTCTGAAACTCTCAGACACTCACTTTCACTCTCTGACACTCTCTGACACTCTCTGATACTCTCTGACACTCACTATCACTCTCTTACACTCTCTGACACTCTCTAGCACTCTCTGACAATCACTAAAACTCTCTCACACTCTCTATCACTCTCTGACACTCTCCAACACTCTCTGATACTCTCGGACACTCACTATCACTCTCTGATACTCTCTGACACTCACTATCACTCTCTGACACTCTCTGACACTCACTAAAACTCTCTCACACTCTCTATCACTCTCCGACACTCTCTGATACTCTCGGACACTCACTATCACACTCTGAAACTCTCTGACACTCAATATCACTCTCTGACACTCTCTGATACTCACTAAAACTCTCTCACACTCTCTATCACTCTCCGACACTCTACGACACTCTCCGACACTCTCTGACACTCTCTGACACTCTCTATCACTCTCAGAAACTCTCTATCACTCTCAGACACTCTCAGACACTCTATCACTCTCTGACACTCACTATCACTCTCTGACACACTCTCACACTCTCTGACACTCACTGACACTCTCTATCACTCTCTGACACTCTCTGACACTCTCTGACAATCTCAGACACTCTCAGACACTCACTATCACTCTCTGACACTCTCTGACACTCTCTGACACTCTGGATCACTCTCTATCACTCTCTGACACTCTCTGACACTCTGTATCACTCTCTATCACTCTCTGACACTCTCTGACACTCTCTGACACTCTCAGACATTCTCTGACACTCTCTGACACTCTCTATCACTCTCTGACACTCTCAGACACTCACTATCACTCTCTGACACTCTCTGACACTCTCTATCACTCTCTGACACTCTCTGACACTCTCAGACACTCTCAGACAATCTCTGACACTCTCTGAAACTCTCTATCACTCTCTATCACTCTCTGACACTCTCTGACACTCTCAGACACTCTCTATCACTCTCTGACACTCTCTGACACTCTCTATCACTCTCTGACACTCTCTGACACTCTCAGACACTCTCAGACAATCTCTGACACTCTCTGAAACTCTCTATCACTCTCTATCACTCTCTGACACTCTCTGACACTCTCTGACACTCTCTATCACTCTCTGACACTCTCAGACACACTCTGACATTCTCTGACACTCTCTGAAACTCTCTATCACTCTCTGTCACTCTCTGACACTCTCTGACACTCTCTATCACTCTCTGACACTCTCAGACATTCTCTGACACTCTCTATCACTCTCTATCGCTCTCCGACACTCTCGGATACTCTCGGATACTCACTATCACCCTCTGATACTCTCTGACACTCACTATCACTCTCTGACACTCTCTGACACTCACTAAAACTCTCTCACACTCTCTATCACTCTCCGACACTCTCCGACACTCTCCGACACTCTCTGACACTCTCTGACACTCTCTGACACACTCTGACACTCTCTTACACTCACTATCACTCTCTGACACTTTCTATCACTCTCTGATACTCTCCGAAACTCACTATTACTCTCTGACTCTCTCAGACACTCTCGGACACTCACTATCACTCTCTGACACTCTCTGACACTCTCAGACACTCTCAGACACTCACTATCACTCTGTGATACTCTCTGACACTCACTATCACTCTCTGATACTCTCTGACACTCTCTATCACTCTCTGACACGCACTATAACTCTCTGACTCTCTCTGACACTCACTATCACTCTCAATCACTCTCTGACACACTCTGACACGCTCAGACACTCAGTGTCACTCTCTGAGTCTCTCTGACATTCTCTATCACACTCTATCACTCTCTGACACACTCTGACACACTCTGACACTTTCAGACTCTCAGTGTCACTCTCTGACACTCTTTGACACTCTCAGACAATCACTATCACTCTCTGACACTCTCTGACACACTCTATCACTCTCTATCACTCTCTGACACTCTCTGACTCTCTCTGACACACTCTATCACTCTCTATCAGTCTCTGACACTCTCTGACATTCTCAGACACTCAGAGACACTCTCTGACACTCTCTGACACTCTCTGACACTCACTATCTCTCTCTGACACTCCCTATCAATCTCTGACACACTCTGACACTCTCTGACACTCTCTGACACTCACTATCACTCTCTGACAATCCCTATCACTCTCTGACACGCTCTGACACTCTCTGACACTCTCTAACACTCTCTATCACTCACTGACACTCTCTGAAACTCTCTGACACTCTCTGACACTCTCAGACACTCTCTGACACTCTCTGACACTCTCAGACACTCTCAGACACTCACTATCACTCTCTGACACTCTCTGACACTCTCAGACACTCTCAGACAATCACTATCACTCTCTGACACTCTCTGACACTCACTATCACTCTCTGACACTCTCTGACACTCTCAGACATTCTCAGACAATCACTATCACTCTCTGACACTCTCTGACACTCTCTGACACTCTCTATCACTCTCTATCACTCTCTGACACTCTCAGACACTCTCAGACAGTCTCTGAAACTCTCTATCACTCTCTGACACTCTCTGACACTCTCTGACACTCTCTATCACTCTCTGACACTCACAGACACACTCTGACATTCTCTGACACTCTCTGAAACTCTCTATCACTCTCTATCACTCTCTGACACTCTCTGACACTCTCTGACACTCTCTGACACTCTCTATCACTCTCGATCACTCTCTGACACTCTCAGACACTCTCAGACACTCTCTGACACTCTCTGAAACTCTCTATCACTCTCTATCACTCTCCGACACTCTCTGATACTCTCGGACACTCACTATCACTCTCTGATACTCTCTGACACTCACTATCACTCTCTGACACTCTCTGACACTCACTAAAACGCTCTCACACTCTCCGACACTCTCCGACACTCTCCGACACTCTCTGACACTCTCTGACACTCTCTTACACTCACTATCACTCTCTGACACTTTCTATCACTCTCTGATACTCTCCGAAACTCACTATTACTCTCTGACTCTCTCAGACACACTCGGACACTCACTATCACTCTCTGATACTCTCTGACACTCACTATCAATCTCTGACAGTCTCTATCACCCTCTGACATTCTCTGACACTCATGATCAATCTCTGACAGTCTCAAAAACTATCTGACACTCTATATCACTCTCTGAAACTCTCTATCAGTCTCTGACACTCTCTGACACTCTCTATCACTCTCTGATACTTTCTGACACTCACTAACACTCTCTGACACACTCTGACACTCTCTATCACTCTCAGACAATCACTATCACTCTCTGACACTCTCTGACACTCTCTGACACTCTCTATCACTCTCTATCACTCTCTGACACTCTCAGACACTCTCTGAAACTCTCAGACACTCACTATCACTCTCTGACACTCTCTGACACTCTCAGACAATCTCAGACAATCACTATCACTCTCTGACACTCTCTGACACTCACTATCACTCTCTGACACTCTCTGACACTCTCAGACACTCTCAGACAATCACTATCACTCTCTGACACTCTCTGACACTCTCTGACACTCTCTATCACTCTCTATCACTCTCTGACACTCTCAGACACTCTCTGAAACTCTCTATCACTCTCTGACACTCTCTGACACTCTCTATCACTCTCAATCACTCTCTGACACACTCTGACACGCTCAGACACTCAGTGTCACTCTCTGAGTCTCTCTGACATTCTCTATCACTCTCCATCACTCTCTGACACACTCTGACACACTCTGACACTTTCAGACTCTCAGTGTCACTCTCTGACACTCTCTGAAACTCTCAGACAATCACTATCACTCTCTGACACTCTTTGACACACTCTATCACTCTCTATCACTCTCTGACACTCTCTGACACTCTCTGACACACTCTATCACTCTCTATCAGTCTCTGACACTCTCTGACATTCTCAGACACTCAGAGACACTCTCTGACACTCTCTGACACTCACTATCACTCTCTGACACTCCCTATCAATCTCTGACACACTCTGACACTCTCTGACACTCTCTGACACTCTCTATCACATTCTGACAATCCCTATCACTCTCTGACACGCTCTGACACTCTCTGACACTCTCTAACACTCTCTGACACTCTCTATCACGCTCTATCACTCACTGACACTCTCTGAAACTCTCTGACACTCTCAGACACTCTCAGACACTCACTATTACTCTCTGACACTCTCTGACACTCTCTGACACTCTCAGACACTCACTATCACTCTCTGACACTCTCTGACACTCTCTATCACTCTCTATCACTCTCTGACACTCTCAGACACTCTCTGAAACTCTCGATCACTCTCTATCACTCTCTGACACTCTCAGACACTCTCTGAAACTCTCGATCACTCTCTGACACTCTCTGACACTCTCTGACACTCTCTGACACTCTCTATCACTCTCTGACACTCACAGACACACTCTGACATTCTCTGACACTCTCTGAAACTCTCTATCACTCTCTATCACTCTCTGACAGTCTCTGACACTCTCTGACACTCTCTGACACTCTCTATCACTCTCTGACACTCTCTGACACTCTCAGACACTCTCTGACACTCTCTATCACTCTCTATCACTCTCTATCACTCTCTGACACTCTCAGACACTCTCAGACACTCACTATCACTCTCTGACACTCTCTGACACTCTCTGACACTCTCTATCACTCTCTATCACTCTCTGACACTCTCAGACACTCTCTGAAACTCTCGATCACTCTCTATCACTCTCTGACACTCTCAGACACTCTCTGAAACTCTCGATCACTCTCTGACACTCTCTGACACTCTCTGACACTCTCTGACACTCTCTATCACTCTCTGACACTCACAGACACACTCTGACATTCTCTGACCCTCTCTGAAACTCTCGATCACTCTCTATCACTCTCTGACACTCTCAGACACTCTCTGAAACTCTCGATCACTCTCTGACACTCTCTGACACTCTCTGACACTCTCTGACACTCTCTATCACTCTCTGACACTCACAGACACACTCTGACATTCTCTGACACTCTCTGAAACTCTCTATCACTCTCTATCACTCTCTGACAGTCTCTGACACTCTCTGACACTCTCTGACACTCTCTGACACTCTCTATCACTCTCTGACACTCTCTGACACTCTCAGACACTCTCTGACACTCTCTATCACTCTCTATCACTCTCTATCACTCTCTGGTTTAAACTAGTTTGGGAGGGGGATGGGAACCGGACTTGTAATCCAGGGACCAGTGGGTCCACTCAGAAAGACAAAGAGTGTAGTGAGGTATTGGGGAAGGTAGCACTGTCACAGAGGACAGATGGGCACGGAGAAGGGTTAAAGTGCGTATACTTCAACGCAAGAAGCATCAGGAATAAGGTGAGTGAATTGAAGGCGTGGATGGGCACTTGGGACTACGATGTTGTGGCCATCACTGAAACGTGGATAGGTGAGGGGGAGGAATGGTTTTTGGAGGTACCTGGTTATAGATGTTTTCATAAGATTAGGAATGGTGGTAAAAGAGGTGGGGGGGTGGCATTGTTAGTTAGAAATAGTGTAACAACTGCTGAAATAATTTTCGAGGAGGATCTGCCGACTGAGGCACTGTGGGTTGAGGTCAGGAACAGGAAAGGAACAGTCACCTTGATGGGAGTTTTCTATAGGCCCCCCAATAGCAGCAGGGAGGTGGAAGAGCAGATTGGGAAACAGATTTTGGAAAGGAGCAGAAGTCACAGGGTAGTAATTATGGGGGATTTCAACTTCCCAAATATTGATTGGCAACTCTTTAGATCGAATAGTTTGGATGGGGTAGTGTTTGTGCAGTATGTCCAGGAAGCTTTTCTGACTCAGTATGTAGACTGCCCGACCAGAGGGGAGGCAATATTGGATTTGGTACTAGGTAATGAACCAGGGCAAGTGATAGAGCTGTTGGTGGGCGAGCACTTTGGAGATAGTGATCACAATTCTGTAGCATTCACTGTGGTAATGGAGAGGGATAGGTATGTGCAACAGGGCAAGGTTTACAATTGGGGGAAGGGTAGATATGATGCTGTCAGGCAGGAACTGAGGAGCATAAGTTGGGAGCATATGCTGGCAGGGAAGGGCACGGTCGAAATGTGGAACTTTTTCAAGGAGCAGATAGTAGGGGCCATTGATAAGCATGTCCCTGTCAGACAGGGAAGGGATGGTCATGTGAGGGAACCGTGGTTGACAAGAGAGGTTGAGAGTCTTGTTAGGAAGAAGAAGGATGCGTATATAAAGTTGAGGAAAAAGGGCACAGGCATAGCTCTGGAGGGATACAAGATGGCCAGGAAGGATCTGAAGAAAGGGATTAGGAGAGCTAAGAGAGGGCATGAAAAATGCTTGGCGGGTAGGATAAAAGAAAACCCCAAGGCCTTTTACGCGTATGTCAGAAATATGAGGATGACTAGGGGGACCATAGGTCCGGTCAAGGACAATAGCGGGAGACTGTGTGTTGAGCCGGAAGAGATAAGTGAGGTTTTGAATGAGTACTTCTCTTCGGTATTTACGAATGAGAAGGGGTGTATTACTGAAGAGGACGGTGTGAAACAGACTGGTAAGCTCGAGGAAGTGCTCGTTAGGAGGGAAGATGTGTTGGGGTTTTTGAATAACTTGAAGATAGACAAGTCTCCCGGGCCTGACGGGGTATATCCAAGGATGTTATGGGAAGCAAGGGATGAAATTGCAGAGCCGCTGGCAATGATCTTTTCATCTTCTCTGCTGACGGGGGTGGTACCAGGTGATTGGAGGGTGGCAAATGTTGTGCCCCTGTTCAAGAAAGGGAATAGGAACAACCCTGGGAATTACAGGCCAGTTAGTCTTACTTCGGTGGTAGGCAAGTTGATGGAAAAGGTGCTGAGGGATAGGATTTCTGAGCATCTGGAAAGACACTGCTTGATTCGGGACAGTCAGCACGGTTTTGTGAGGGGTAGGTCTTGCCTCACAAGCCTGATTGAATTCTTTGAGCAGGTGACCAAGCAAGTGGATGAGGGTAAACCAGTGGATGTGGTGTACATGGATTTTAGTAAGGCATTTGATAAGGTCCCCCATGGTAGACTTATGGAGAAAGTCAGGAGGCATGGGATAGTGGGGGAATGTGGCCAGTTGGATTAAGAATTGGCTAACTGATAGAAGGCAGAGAGTGGTCTTAGATGGTAAATACTCAGCCTGGAGCCCAGTTACCAGTGGCGTGCCGCAGGGATCAGTTCTGGGTCCTCTCCTGTTTGTGATTTTTATTAACGACTTGGATGAGGAAGTCGAAGGGTGGGTCAGTAAATTTGCAGATGATACAAAGGTTGGTGGAGTTGTGGATACCGAGGAGGGCTATTGTCATCTGCAAAGGGACTTGGATAGGTTGCAGTGCTGGGCTGAAAAGTGGCAGATGGAGTTTAACCCTGAAAAGTGTGAGGTCGTCCATTTTGGAAGGACAAACATGAATGCAAAATACTGGGTTAACGGTAGGGTTCTTGGGCATGTGGAGGAGCAGAGAGACCTTGGGGTCTATGTGCATAGATCATTGAAAGTTGCAACTCAAGTGGATAGGGCTGTGAAGAAGGCATATGGGATGTTAGCGTTCATTAGCAGAGGGATTGAATTTAAGAGCCGTGAGGTGATGATGCAGCTGTACAGGACCTTGGTAAGGCCTCATTTGGAGTACTGTGTGCAGTTCTGGTCGCCTCATTTTAGGAAGGATGTGGAAGCCTTGGAGAGGGTGCAGAGGAGATTTACCAGGATGTTGCCTGGAATGGAGAATAAGTCTTACGAGGAAAGGCTGAACATTCTAGGCCTCTTCTCATTAGAAAGGAGAAGGATGAGGGGTGACATGATAGAGGTTTATAAGATGATCAGGGGAATAGATAGGGTAGACAGTCAGAAACTTTTTCCCCGGGTGGAGCAAAGCGTTACAAGGGGTCATAAATATAAGGTGAAGGGTGGGAGATATAAGGGGGATGTCAGGGGAAGGTTCTTTACCCAGAGAGTGGTCGAGGCATGGAATGCCTTGCCCGGGGAAGTTGTTGAGTCAGAAACTTTAGGGACTTTCAAAAGGCTTTTGGATAGGTATATGGATAAAGGAGAATGATGGGGTATAGATTAAATTGTCCTTGACAGAGGACAAAGGATCGGCACAACATTGTGGGCCGAAGGGCCTGTTCTGTGCTGTATGTTCTATATTCTATATTCTATATTCTATATTCTGACACTCTCAGACACTCTCAGACACTCACTATCACTCTCTGACACTCTCTGACACTCTCAGACACTCTCAGACAATCACTATCACTCTCTGACACTCTCTGACACTCACTATCACTCTCTGACACTCTCTGACACTCTCAGGCACTCTCAGACAATCACCATCACTCTCTGACACTCTCTGACACTCTCTGACACTCTCTATCACTCTCTATCACTCTCTGACACTCTCAGACACTCTCAGACACTCTCTGAAACTCTCTGAAACTCTCTATCACTCTCTGAAACTCTCTGACACTCTCTATCACTCTCTGACACTCACAGACAAACTCTGACATTCTCTGACACTCTCTGAAACTCTCTATCACTCTCTATCACTCTCTGACACTCTCTGACACTCTCTGACACTCTCTGACACTCTCTATCACTCTCTGTCACTCTCTGACACTCTCAGACACTCTCTGACACTCTCTGAAACTCTCTATCACTCTCTATCACTCTCCGACACTCTCTGATACTCTGGGACACTCACTATCACTCTCTGATACTCTCTGACACTCACTATCACTCTCTGACACTCTCTGACACTCCCTAAAACTCTCTCACACTCTCTATCACTCTCCGACACTCTCCGACACTCTCCGACACTCTCTGACACTCTCTGACACACTCTGACACTCTCTTACACTCACTATCACTCTCTGACACTTTCTATCACTCTCTGATACTCTCCGAAACTCACTATTACTCTCTGACTCTCTCAGACACACTCGGACACTCACTATCACTCTCTGATACTCTCTGACACTCACTATCACTCTCTGACAGTCTCGATCACCCTCTGACACTCTCTGATACTCATTATCAATCTCTGACAGTCTCAAAAACTATCTGACACTCTATATCACTCTCTGAAACTCTCTATCAGTCTCTGACACTCTCTGACACTCTCTATCACTCTCTGATACTTTCTGACACTCACTAACACTCTCTGACACACTCTGACACTCTCTGTCACTCTCTGACACTCTCAGACACTCTCAGACACTCTCGGACACTCACTATCACTCTCTGATACTTCTGACACTCACTATAACTCTCTGACACTCTCTATCAATCTCTGACACTCTCTGACACTCTCTATCACTTATTTGATACTCTCTGACACTCACGAACACTCTCTGACACTCTCTGACACTCTCTATCACACTCCGACACTCTCAGACACTCTCGGACACTCACTATCACTCTCTGAAACTCACTGTCACTCTCTGACACTCTCTATCTCTCTCTGACACTCACTATCACCCTCTGACACTCTCTATCTCACTCTGACACTCTCTGTCCCTCTCCAACACTCTCTGACACTCTGTGACAATCTCAGACTTTCTCATGTACTCACTATCACTCTCTGACATTCTCTGACACTCTCTGACATTCTCAGAAACTCTCAGACACTCACTATCACTCTCTGATACTCTCTGACACACACTATCACTCTCTGATACTCTCTATCAATCTCTGACACTCTCTGACACTCACTATCTCTGTCTGACACTCTCTATCACTCTCAGAAACTCTCTATCACTCTCAGACTCTCTCAGACACTCACTATCACTCTCTGACACTCTCTCACACTCTCTGACACTCTCTGACACTCTCTATCACTCTCTGACACTCTCTGACACTCTCAGACACTCACTATCACTCTCTGATACTCTCTGACACTCTATATCACTCTCTGACACGCACTATCACTCTCTGACTCTCTCTGACACTCACTATCACTCACAATCACTCTCTGACACACTCTGACACGCTCAGACACTCAGTGTCACTCTCTGAGTCTCTCTGACATTCTCTATCACTCTCCATCACTCTCTGACACACTCTGACACAATCTGACACTTTCAGACTCTCAGTGTCACTCTCTGACACTCTCTGAAACTCTCAGACAATCACTATCACTCTCTGACACTCTCTGACACTCTCTGACACACTCTATCACTCTCTATCAGTCTCTGACACTCTCTGACATTCTCAGACACTCAGAGACACTCTCTGACACTCTCTGAACTCACTATCACTCTCTGACACTCCCTATCAATCTCTGACACACTCTGACACTCCCTGACACTCTCTGACACTCACTATCACTCTCTGACAATCCCTATCACTCTCTGACACGCTCTGACACTCTCTGACACTCTCTAACACTCTCTGACACTCTCTATCACGCTCTATCACTCACTGACACTCTCTGAAACTCTCTGACACTCTCTGACACTCTCTATCACTCTCTGACACTCTCAGACACTCTCTGACACTCTCTGACACTCTCTGACACTCTCAGACACTCTCAGACACTCACTATTACTCTCTGACACTCTCTGACACTCTCTGACACTCTCAGACACTCACTATCACTCTCTGACACTCTCTGACACTCTCTGACACTCTCTATCACTCTCTATCACTCTCTGACACTCTCTGACACTCTCAGACACTCTCTGAAACTCTCGATCACTCTCTGACACTCTCTGACACTCTCAGACACTCTCTGAAACTCTCGATCACTCTCTATCACTCTCTGACACTCTCTGACACTCTCAGACACTCTCTGAAACTCTCGATCACTCTCTGACACTCTCTGACACTCTCAGACACTCTCTGAAACTCTCGATCACTCTCTGACACTCTCTGACACTCTCTGACACTCTCTGACACTCTCTATCACTCTCTGACACTCACAGACACACTCTGACATTCTCTGACACTCTCTGAAACTCTCTATCACTCTCTATCACTCTCTGACACTCTCTGACACTCTCTGACACTCTCTATCACTCTCTGACACTCTCTATCACTCTCTGACACTCTCTGACACTCTCTATCACTCTCTATCACTCTCTATCACTCTCTGACACTCTCAGACACTCTCTGAAACTCTCGATCACTCTCTGACACTCTCTGACACTCTCTGACACTCTCTATCACTCTCTGACACTCACAGACACACTCTGACATTCTCTGACACTCTCTGAAACTCTCTATCACTCTCTATCACTCTCTGACACTCTCTGACACTCTCTGACACTCTCTATCACTCTCTGACACTCTCTATCACTCTCTGACACTCTCTGACACTCTCTGAAACTCTCGATCACTCTCTGACACTCTCTGACACTCTCTATCACTCTCTGACACTCACAGACACACTCTGACATTCTCTGACACTCTCTGAAACTCTCTATCACTCTCTATCACTCTCTGACACTCTCTGACACTCTCTGGCACTCTCTATCACTCTCTGACACTCTCTATCACTCTCTGACACTCTCTGACACTCTCTATCACTCTCTATCACTCTCTATCACTCTCTGACACTCTCAGACACTCTCAGACACTCACTATCACTCTCTGATACTCTCTGACACTCACTATCACTCTCTGATACCCTCGGACACTCTCTATCACTCCCTGACACGCACTATCACTCTCTGACTCTCTCTGACACTCACTATCACTCTCAATCACTCTCTGACACACTCTGACACGCTCAGACACAGTGTCACTCTCTGAGTCTCAATGACATTCTCTATCACTCTCTATCACTCTCTGACACACTCTGACACACTCTGACACTTTCAGACTCTCAGTGTCACTCTCTGACACTCTCTGACACTCTCAGACAATCACTATCACTCACTGACACTCTCTGACACACTCTATCACTCTCTATCACTCTCTGACACTCTCTGACACTCTCTGACACTCTCTGACACACTCTGACACTCCCTATCACTCTCTGACACTCTCTGACACTCTCTGACACTCTCTAACACTCTCTGACACTCTCTGACACTCTCTGACACTTTCACTATCACTCTCTGACACTCTCTGACACTCTCTGACACTCTCTGACACACACTATCTCTCTCTGACACTCCCTATCAATCTCTGACACACTCGGACACGCTCTGACACTCTCTGACACTCACTATCACTCTCAGACACTCACTATCACTCTCTGATACTCTCTGACACTCACTATGACTCTCTGACACTCTCTGACACTCACTAAAACGCTCTCACACTCTCTATCACTCTCCGACACTCTCCGACACTCTCCGACACTCTCCGACACTCTCTGACTCTCTCTGACACTCTCTGACACACTCTGACACTCTCGTAAAATCATTATCACTCTCTGAAACTTTCTATCACTCTCTGATACTCTCCGAAACTCACTATTACTCTCTGACTCTCTCTGACACTCTCGGACACTCACTATCACTCTCTGACTGTCTATCACCCTCTCACACACTCTTACACTCATTATCAATCTCTGACAGTCTCGATAACTATCTGACACTCTATATCACTCTCTGAAACTCTCTATCAGTCTCTGACACTCTCTGACACTCTCTATCACTCTCTGACAGTCTCTATCACCCTCTGACACTCTCTGACACTCATTATCAATCTCTGACAGTCTCAAAACCTATCTGACACTCTATATCACTCTCTGAAACTCTCTCTCAGTCTCTGACACTCTCTGACACTCTCTATCACTCTCTGATACTTTCTGACACTCACTAACACTCGCTGACACACTCTGAAACTCTCCATCACTCTCTGACACTCTCTGACACTCTCAGACACTCTCAGACACTCTCGGACACTCTCGGACTCTCACTATCACTCTCTGATACTTCTGACACTCACTATAACTCTCTGACACTCTCTATCAATCTCTGACACTCTCTGACACTCTCTATCACTTCTTTGATACTCTCTGACACTCACGAACACTCTCTGACACTCTCTGACACTCTCTATCACACTCCGACACTCTCAGACTCTCTCGGACACTCACTACCACTCTCTGAAACTCACTGTCACTCTCTGACACTCTCTATCTCTCTCTGACACTCACTATCACCCTCTGACACTCTCTATCTCACTCTGACACTCTCTGTCCCTCTCCAACACTCTCTGACACTCTCTGACAATCTCAGACTTTCTCATGTACTCACTATCACTCTCTGACATTCTCTGACACTCTCTGACATTCTCAGAAACTCTCAGACACTCACTATCACTCTCTGATACTCTCTGACACACACTATCACTCTCTGATACTCTCTATCAATATCTGACACTCTCTGACACTCACTATCACTGTCTGACACTCTCTATCACTCTCAGAAACTCTCTATCACTCTCAGACTCTCTCAGACACTCACTATCACTCTCTGACACTCTCTCACACTCTCTGACACTCTCTGACACTCTCTATCACTCTCTGACACTCTCTGACACTCTCAGACACTCTCAGACACTCTCAGACACTCACTATCACTCTCTGATACTCTCTGACACTCTCTATCACTCTCTGACACGCACTATCACTCTCTGACTCTCTCTGACATTCACTATCACTCTCAATCACTCTCTGACACACTCTGACACGCTCAGACACTCAGTGTCACTCTCTGAGTCTCTCTGACATTCTCTATCACTCTCCATCACTCTCTGACACACTCTGACACACTCTGACACTTTCAGACTCTCAGTGTCACTCTCTGACACTCTCTGAAACTCTCAGACAATCACTATCACTCTCTGACACTCTCTGACACACTCTATCACTCTCTATCACTCTCTGACACTCTCTGACACTCTCTGACACACTCTATCACTCTCTATCAGTCTCTGACACTCTCTGACATTCTCAGACACTCAGAGACAGTCTCTGACACTCTCTGACACTCACTATAACTCTCTGACACTCCCTATCAATCTCTGACACACTCTGACACTCTCTGACACTCTCTGACACTCACTATCACTCTCTGACAATCCCTATCACTCTCTGACACGCTCTGACACTCTCTGACACTCTCTAACACTCTCTGACACTCTGTATCACGCTCTATCACTCACTGACACTCTCTGAAACTCTCTGACACTCTCTGACACTCTCTATCACTCTCTGACACTCTCAGACACTCTCTGACACTCTCTGACACTCTCAGACACTCACTATTACTCTCTGACACTCTCTGACACTCTCTGACACTCTCAGACACTCACTATCACTCTCTGACACTCTCTGACACTCTCTGACACTCTCTATCACTCTCAGACACTCACTATCACTCTCTGACACTCTCTGACACTCTCTATCACTCTCTATCACTCTCTGACACTCTCTGACACTCTCAGACACTCTCTGAAACTCTCGATCACTCTCTGACACTCTCTGACACTCTCAGACACTCACTATTACTCTCTGACACTCTCTGACACTCTCTGACACTCTCAGACACTCACTATCACTCTCTGACACTCTCTGACACTCTCTGACACTCTCTATCACTCTCAGACACTCACTATCACTCTCTGACACTCTCTGACACTCTCTATCACTCTCTATCACTCTCTGACACTCTCTGACACTCTCAGACACTCTCTGAAACTCTCGATCACTCTCTGACACTCTCTGACACTCTCTGACACTCTCTATCACTCTCTGACACTCACAGACACACTCTGACATTCTCTGACACTCTCTGACACTCTCTGACACTCTCTATCACTCTCTGACACTCTCAGACACTCTCTGACACTCTCCATCACTCTCTGACACTCTCTGACACTCTCAGACACTCTCCGAAACTCACTATTACTCTCTGACTCTCTCTGACACTCTCTGACAGTCTCTATCACCCTCTCACACACTCTTACACTCATTATCAATCTCTGACAGTCTCGATAACTATCTGACACTCTATATCACTCTCTGAAATTCTCTATCAGTCTCTGACACTCTCTGACACTCTCTATCACTCTCTGACTCTCCCTGACACTCTCTAACACACTCTATCACTCTCTGACACTTTCTAACACTCACTAACACTCTCTGACACTCTCTGACACTCTCTGACACTCTCTATCACTCTCTGACACTCTCTGACACTCTCAGACACTCTCAGACACTCTCTGACACTCTCTGTCACTCTCTGACACTCTCAGACACTCTCAGACACTCTCGGACACTCACTATCACTCTCTGATACTTCTGACACTCACTATAACTCTCTGACACTCTCTATCAATCTCTGACACTCTCTGACACTCTCTATCACTTATTTGATACTCTCTGACACTCACGAACACTCTCTGACACTCTCTGACACTCTCTATCACACTCCGACACTCTCAGACACTCTCGGACACTCACTATCACTCTCTGAAACTCACTGTCACTCTCTGACACTCTCTATCTCTCTCTGACACTCACTATCACCCTCTGACACTCTCTATCTCACTCTGACACTCTCTGTCCCTCTCCAACACTCTCTGACACTCTCTGACAATCTCAGACTTTCTCATGTACTCACTATCACTCTCTGACATTCTCTGACACTCTCTGACATTCTCAGAAACTCTCAGACACTCACTATCACTCTCTGATACTCTCTGACACACACTATCACTCTCTGATACTCTCTATCAATCTCTGACACTCTCTGACACTCACTATCTCTGTCTGACACTCTCTATCACTCTCAGAAACTCTCTATCACTCTCAGACTCTCTCAGACACTCACTATCACTCTCTGACACTCTCTCACACTCTCTGACACTCTCTGACACTCTCTATCACTCTCTGACACTCTCTGACACTCTCAGACACTCACTATCACTCTCTGATACTCTCTGACACTCTATATCACTCTCTGACACGCACTATCACTCTCTGACTCTCTCTGACACTCACTATCACTCACAATCACTCTCTGACACACTCTGACACGCTCAGACACTCAGTGTCACTCTCTGAGTCTCTCTGACATTCTCTATCACTCTCCATCACTCTCTGACACACTCTGACACAATCTGACACTTTCAGACTCTCAGTGTCACTCTCTGACACTCTCTGAAACTCTCAGACAATCACTATCACTCTCTGACACTCTCTGACACTCTCTGACACACTCTATCACTCTCTATCAGTCTCTGACACTCTCTGACATTCTCAGACACTCAGAGACACTCTCTGACACTCTCTGAACTCACTATCACTCTCTGACACTCCCTATCAATCTCTGACACACTCTGACACTCCCTGACACTCTCTGACACTCACTATCACTCTCTGACAATCCCTATCACTCTCTGACACGCTCTGACACTCTCTGACACTCTCTAACACTCTCTGACACTCTCTATCACGCTCTATCACTCACTGACACTCTCTGAAACTCTCTGACACTCTCTGACACTCTCTATCACTCTCTGACACTCTCAGACACTCTCTGACACTCTCTGACACTCTCTGACACTCTCAGACACTCTCAGACACTCACTATTACTCTCTGACACTCTCTGACACTCTCTGACACTCTCAGACACTCACTATCACTCTCTGACACTCTCTGACACTCTCTGACACTCTCTATCACTCTCTATCACTCTCTGACACTCTCTGACACTCTCAGACACTCTCTGAAACTCTCGATCACTCTCTGACACTCTCTGACACTCTCAGACACTCTCTGAAACTCTCGATCACTCTCTATCACTCTCTGACACTCTCTGACACTCTCAGACACTCTCTGAAACTCTCGATCACTCTCTGACACTCTCTGACACTCTCAGACACTCTCTGAAACTCTCGATCACTCTCTGACACTCTCTGACACTCTCTGACACTCTCTGACACTCTCTATCACTCTCTGACACTCACAGACACACTCTGACATTCTCTGACACTCTCTGAAACTCTCTATCACTCTCTATCACTCTCTGACACTCTCTGACACTCTCTGACACTCTCTATCACTCTCTGACACTCTCTATCACTCTCTGACACTCTCTGACACTCTCTATCACTCTCTATCACTCTCTATCACTCTCTGACACTCTCAGACACTCTCTGAAACTCTCGATCACTCTCTGACACTCTCTGACACTCTCTGACACTCTCTATCACTCTCTATCACTCTCTGACACTCAGACACACTCTGACATTCTCTGACACTCTCTGAAACTCTCTATCACTCTCTATCACTCTCTGACACTCTCTGACACTCTCTGACACTCTCTATCACTCTCTGACACTCTCTATCACTCTCTGACACTCTCTGACACTCTCTATCACTCTCTATCACTCTCTATCACTCTCTGACACTCTCAGACACTCTCTGAAACTCTCGATCACTCTCTGACACTCTCTGACACTCTCTATCACTCTCTGACACTCACAGACACACTCTGACATTCTCTGACACTCTCTGAAACTCTCTATCACTCTCTATCACTCTCTGACACTCTCTGACACTCTCTGGCACTCTCTATCACTCTCTGACACTCTCTATCACTCTCTGACACTCTCTGACACTCTCTATCACTCTCTATCACTCTCTATCACTCTCTGACACTCTCAGACACTCTCTGAAACTCTCGATCACTCTCTGACACTCTCTGACACTCTCTGACACTCTCTATCACTCTCTGACACTCAGACACACTCTGACATTCTCTGACACTCTCTGAAACTCTCTATCACTCTCTATCACTCTCTGACACTCTCTGACACTCTCTGACACTCTCTATCACTCTCTGACACTCTCTATCACTCTCTGACACTCTCTGACACTCTCTGACACTCTCTATCACTCTCTATCACTCTCTGACACTCTCTGACACTCTCAGACACTCTCTGAAACTCTCGATCACTCTCTGACACTCTCTGACACTCTCAGACACTCTCTGAAACTCTCGATCACTCTCTATCACTCTCTGACACTCTCTGACACTCTCAGACACTCTCTGAAACTCTCGATCACTCTCTGACACTCTCTGACACTCTCAGACACTCTCTGAAACTCTCGATCACTCTCTGACACTCTCTGACACTCTCTGACACTCTCTGACACTCTCTATCACTCTCTGACACTCACAGACACACTCTGACATTCTCTGACACTCTCTGAAACTCTCTATCACTCTCTATCACTCTCTGACACTCTCTGACACTCTCTGACACTCTCTATCACTCTCTGACACTCTCTATCACTCTCTGACACTCTCTGACACTCTCTATCACTCTCTATCACTCTCTATCACTCTCTGACACTCTCAGACACTCTCTGAAACTCTCGATCACTCTCTGACACTCTCTGACACTCTCTGACACTCTCTATCACTCTCTGACACTCAGACACACTCTGACATTCTCTGACACTCTCTGAAACTCTCTATCACTCTCTATCACTCTCTGACACTCTCTGACACTCTCTGACACTCTCTATCACTCTCTGACACTCTCTATCACTCTCTGACACTCTCTGACACTCTCTATCACTCTCTATCACTCTCTATCACTCTCTGACACTCTCAGACACTCTCTGAAACTCTCGATCACTCTCTGACACTCTCTGACACTCTCTATCACTCTCTGACACTCACAGACACACTCTGACATTCTCTGACACTCTCTGAAACTCTCTATCACTCTCTATCACTCTCTGACACTCTCTGACACTCTCTGGCACTCTCTATCACTCTCTGACACTCTCTATCACTCTCTGACACTCTCTGACACTCTCTATCACTCTCTATCACTCTCTATCACTCTCTGACACTCTCAGACACTCTCAGACACTCACTATCACTCTCTGATACTCTCTGACACTCACTATCACTCTCTGATACCCTCGGACACTCTCTATCACTCCCTGACACGCACTATCACTCTCTGACTCTCTCTGACACTCACTATCACTCTCAATCACTCTCTGACACACTCTGACACGCTCAGACACAGTGTCACTCTCTGAGTCTCAATGACATTCTCTATCACTCTCTATCACTCTCTGACACACTCTGACACACTCTGACACTTTCAGACTCTCAGTGTCACTCTCTGACACTCTCTGACACTCTCAGACAATCACTATCACTCACTGACACTCTCTGACACACTCTATCACTCTCTATCACTCTCTGACACTCTCTGACACTCTCTGACACTCTCTGACACACTCTGACACTCCCTATCACTCTCTGACACTCTCTGACACTCTCTGACACTCTCTAACACTCTCTGACACTCTCTGACACTCTCTGACACTTTCACTATCACTCTCTGACACTCTCTGACACTCTCTGACACTCTCTGACACACACTATCTCTCTCTGACACTCCCTATCAATCTCTGACACACTCGGACACGCTCTGACACTCTCTGACACTCACTATCACTCTCAGACACTCACTATCACTCTCTGATACTCTCTGACACTCACTATGACTCTCTGACACTCTCTGACACTCACTAAAACGCTCTCACACTCTCTATCACTCTCCGACACTCTCCGACACTCTCCGACACTCTCCGACACTCTCTGACTCTCTCTGACACTCTCTGACACACTCTGACACTCTCGTAAAATCATTATCACTCTCTGAAACTTTCTATCACTCTCTGATACTCTCCGAAACTCACTATTACTCTCTGACTCTCTCTGACACTCTCGGACACTCACTATCACTCTCTGACTGTCTATCACCCTCTCACACACTCTTACACTCATTATCAATCTCTGACAGTCTCGATAACTATCTGACACTCTATATCACTCTCTGAAACTCTCTATCAGTCTCTGACACTCTCTGACACTCTCTATCACTCTCTGACAGTCTCTATCACCCTCTGACACTCTCTGACACTCATTATCAATCTCTGACAGTCTCAAAACCTATCTGACACTCTATATCACTCTCTGAAACTCTCTCTCAGTCTCTGACACTTTCTGACACTCTCTATCACTCTCTGATACTTTCTGACACTCACTAACACTCGCTGACACACTCTGAAACTCTCCATCACTCTCTGACACTCTCTGACACTCTCAGACACTCTCAGACACTCTCGGACACTCTCGGACTCTCACTATCACTCTCTGATACTTCTGACACTCACTATAACTCTCTGACACTCTCTATCAATCTCTGACACTCTCTGACACTCTCTATCACTTCTTTGATACTCTCTGACACTCACGAACACTCTCTGACACTCTCTGACACTCTCTATCACACTCCGACACTCTCAGACTCTCTCGGACACTCACTACCACTCTCTGAAACTCACTGTCACTCTCTGACACTCTCTATCTCTCTCTGACACTCACTATCACCCTCTGACACTCTCTATCTCACTCTGACACTCTCTGTCCCTCTCCAACACTCTCTGACACTCTCTGACAATCTCAGACTTTCTCATGTACTCACTATCACTCTCTGACATTCTCTGACACTCTCTGACATTCTCAGAAACTCTCAGACACTCACTATCACTCTCTGATACTCTCTGACACACACTATCACTCTCTGATACTCTCTATCAATATCTGACACTCTCTGACACTCACTATCACTGTCTGACACTCTCTATCACTCTCAGAAACTCTCTATCACTCTCAGACTCTCTCAGACACTCACTATCACTCTCTGACACTCTCTCACACTCTCTGACACTCTCTGACACTCTCTATCACTCTCTGACACTCTCTGACACTCTCAGACACTCTCAGACACTCTCAGACACTCACTATCACTCTCTGATACTCTCTGACACTCTCTATCACTCTCTGACACGCACTATCACTCTCTGACTCTCTCTGACATTCACTATCACTCTCAATCACTCTCTGACACACTCTGACACGCTCAGACACTCAGTGTCACTCTCTGAGTCTCTCTGACATTCTCTATCACTCTCCATCACTCTCTGACACACTCTGACACACTCTGACACTTTCAGACTCTCAATGTCACTCTCTGACACTCTCTGAAACTCTCAGACAATCACTATCACTCTCTGACACTCTCTGACACACTCTATCACTCTCTATCACTCTCTGACACTCTCTGACACTCTCTGACACACTCTATCACTCTCTATCAGTCTCTGACACTCTCTGACATTCTCAGACACTCAGAGACAGTCTCTGACACTCTCTGACACTCACTATAACTCTCTGACACTCCCTATCAATCTCTGACACACTCTGACACTCTCTGACACTCTCTGACACTCACTATCACTCTCTGACAATCCCTATCACTCTCTGACACGCTCTGACACTCTCTGACACTCTCTAACACTCTCTGACACTCTGTATCACGCTCTATCACTCACTGACACTCTCTGAAACTCTCTGACACTCTCTGACACTCTCTATCACTCTCTGACACTCTCAGACACTCTCTGACACTCTCTGACACTCTCAGACACTCACTATTACTCTCTGACACTCTCTGACACTCTCTGACACTCTCAGACACTCACTATCACTCTCTGACACTCTCTGACACTCTCTGACACTCTCTATCACTCTCAGACACTCACTATCACTCTCTGACACTCTCTGACACTCTCTATCACTCTCTATCACTCTCTGACACTCTCTGACACTCTCAGACACTCTCTGAAACTCTCGATCACTCTCTGACACTCTCTGACACTCTCTGACACTCTCTATCACTCTCTGACACTCACAGACACACTCTGACATTCTCTGACACTCTCTGACACTCTCTGACACTCTCTATCACTCTCTGACACTCTCAGACACTCTCTGACACTCTCCATCACTCTCTGACACTCTCTGACACTCTCAGACACTCTCCGAAACTCACTATTACTCTCTGACACTCTCTGACACTCTCTGACACTCTCTGACACTCTCTATCACTCTCTGACACTCTCTGACACTCTCAGACACTCTCAGACACTCTCGGACACTCACTATCACTCTATGATACTCTCTGACACTCACTATCACTCTCTGACAGTCTCTATCACCCTCTCACACACTCTTACACTCATTATCAATCTCTGACAGTCTCGATAACTATCTGACACTCTATATCACTCTCTGAAATTCTCTATCAGTCTCTGACACTCTCTGACACTCTCTATCACTCTCTGACTCTCCCTGACACTCTCTAACACACTCTATCACTCTCTGACACTTTCTAACACTCACTAACACTCTCTGACACTCTCTGACACTCTCTATCACTCTCTGACACTCTCTGACACTCTCAGACACTCTCAGACACTCTCGGACACTCACTATCACTCTCTGATACTTCTGACACTCACTATCACTCTCTGACACTCTCTATCAATCTCTGACACTCTCTGACACTCTCTATCACTTCTTTGATACTCTCTGACACGAACGAACACTCTCTGACACTCTCTGACACAATCTATCACTCTCTGACACTCTCAGACACTCTCGGACACTCACTATCACTCTCTGACACTCACTATCACTCTCTGACACTCTCTATCACTCTCTGACACTCACTATCACCCTCTGACACTCCCTATCTCACTCTGACACTCTCTTTCCCTCTCTAACACTCTCTGACACTCTCTGACAATCTCAGACTTTATCATGCACTCACTATCACTCTCTGACATTCTCTGACACTCTCTGACATTCTCAGAAACTCTCAGACACTCACTATCACTCTCTGATACTCTCTGACACACACTATCACTCTCTGATACTCTCTATCAATCTCTGACACACTCTGACACTCACTATCACTCTCTGACACTCTCTATCACTCTCAGAAACTCTCTATCACTCTCAGACACTCTCAGACACTCACTATCACTCTCTGACACTCACTATCACTCTCTGACACTCACTATCACTCTCTGACACTCTCTGACACTCTCTATCACTCTCTGACACGCTCTGACACTCTCAGACACTCACTATCACTCTCTGATACTCTCTGACACCCACTGTCACTCTCTGACACTCTCTGACACTCTCTATCACTCTCTGACACTTTCTGACACTCACTAACACTCTCTGACACTCTCTGACACTCTCTATCACTCTCTGACACTCTCTGACACTCTCTGACACTCTCAGACACTCTCGGACACTCACTATCACTCTCTGATACTTCTGACACTCACTATCACTCTCTGACACTCTCTATCAATCTCTGACACTCTCTGACACTCTCTATCACTTCTTTGATACTCTCTGACACGAACGAACACTCTCTGACACTCTCTGACACTATCTGTCACTCTCTGACACTCTCAGACACTCTCGGACACTCACTATCACTCTCTGACACTCACTATCACTCTCTGACACTCTCTATCTCTCTCTGACACTCACTATCACCCTCTGACACTCTCTATCTCACTCTGACACTCTCTTTCCCTCTCTAACACTCTCTGACACTCTCTGACAATCTCAGACTTTCTCATGCACTCACTATCACTCTCTGACATTCTCTGACACTCTCTGACATTCTCAGAAACTCTCAGACACTCACTATCACTCTCTGATACTCTCTGACACACACTATCACTCTCTGATACTCTCTATCAATCTCTGACACACTCTGACACTCACTATCACTCTCTGACACTCTCTATCACTCTCAGAAACTCTCAGACACTCACTATCACTCTCTGACACTCACTATCACTCTCTGACACTCTCTCACACTCTCTGACACTCTCTGACACTCTCTATCACTCTCTATCACTCTCTGACACTCTCTGACACTCTCAGA
Organism: Heterodontus francisci; assembly: GCF_036365525.1. Taxonomy (NCBI): domain Eukaryota; kingdom Metazoa; phylum Chordata; class Chondrichthyes; order Heterodontiformes; family Heterodontidae; genus Heterodontus; species Heterodontus francisci. The sequence continues at coordinate 52,993,513 of NC_090404.1, read as the reverse complement.
CACTCTCAGACACTCACTATCACTCTCTGATACTCTCTGACACCCACTATCACTCTCTGATACTCTCTGACACTCTCTATCACTCTCTGACACGCACTATCACTCTCTGACTCTCTCTGACACTCACTATCACTCTCAATCACTCTCTGACACACTCTGACACGCTCAGACACAGTGTCACTCTCTGAGTCTCAATGACATTCTCTATCACTCTCTATCACTCTCTGACACACTCTGACACACTCTGACACTTTCAGACTCTCAGTGTCACTCTCTGACACTCTCTGACACTCTCAGACAATCACTATCACTCTCTGACACTCTCTGACACACTCTATCACTCTCTATCACTCTCTGACTCTCTCTGACACACTCTATCACTCTCTTTCACTCTCTGACACTCTCTGACACTCTCAGACACTCAGAGACACTCTCTGACACACTCTGACACTCTCTGACACTCACTATCACTCTCTGACACTCCCTATCAATCTCTGACACACTCTGACACTCTCTGACACTCTCTCACACTCACTATCACTCTCTGACACTCCCTATAACTCTCTGACACTCTCTGACACTCTCTGACACTCTCTATCACTCTCTGACACTCTCTGACACTCTCTGACACTCTCTGGCACTCACTATCACTCTCTGACACTCCCTATCAATCTCTGACACACTCTGACACTCTCTGACACTCTCTGACACTCAGTATCACTCTCAGACACTCACTATCACTCTCTGATACTCTCTGACACTCACTATCAGTCTCTGACACTCTCTATCTATCTCTGACACTCTCTGACACTCACTATCAATCTCTAACAGTCTCTATCACTCTCAGACACTCTCTATCACTCTCAGACTCTCTCAGACACTCACTATCAGTCTCTGACACTCTCTATCTATCTCTGACACTCTCTGACACTCACTATCAATCTCTAACAGTCTCTATCACTCTCAGACACTCTCTATCACTCTCAGACTCTCTCAGACACTCTCTATCACTGTCTGACACTCTCTCACACTCTCTGAAACTCTCTATCTCTCTCTGACACTCTCTATCACTCTCTGACACTCCCGGACACTCTCAGACACTCACTATCACTCTCTGATACTCTCTGCCGCTCACTATCACTCTCTGATACTCTCTGACACTGAATATCACTCTCTGACACTCTCTAGCACTCTCTGACACTCTCTGGCACTCACTATCACTCTCTGACACTCACTATCACTCTCTGACACTCTCTATCACTCTCTGACACTCTCAGACACTCACTATCACTCTCTGACACTCTCAGACACTCACTATCACTCTCTGACACTCTCAGACACTCACTATCACTCTCTGACACTCTCTCACACTCTCTGATACTCTCTATCACTCTCTGACACTCTCTATCACTCTCAGACACTCTCAGACACTCACTATCACTCTCTGACACTCTCTGACACACTCTATCACTCTCTATCACTCTCTGACTCTCTCTGACACACTCTATCACTCTCTTTCACTCTCTGACACTCTCTGACACTCTCAGACACTCAGAGACACTCTCTGACACACTCTGACACTCTCTGACACTCACTATCACTCTCTGACACTCCCTATCAATCTCTGACACACTCTGACACTCTCTGACACTCACTATCACTCTCTGACACTCCCTATAACTCTCTGACACTCTCTGACACTCTCTGACACTCTCTATCACTCTCTGACACTCTCTGACACTCTCTGACACTCTCTGGCACTCACTATCACTCTCTGACACTCCCTATCAATCTCTGACACACTCTGACACTCTCTGACACTCTCTGACACTCACTTTCACTCTCAGACACTCACTATCACTCTCTGATACTCTCTGACACTCACTATCAGTCTCTGACACTCTCTATCTATCTCTGACACTCTCTGACACTCACTATCAATCTCTAACAGTCTCTATCACTCTCAGACACTCTCTATCACTCTCAGACTCTCTCAGACACTCTCTATCACTGTCTGACACTCTCTCACACTATCTGAAACTCTCTATCTCTCTCTGACACTCTCTATCACTCTCTGACACTCTCTGACACTCACTACCACTCTCTGACACTCACTATCACTCTCTGACACTCTCTCACACTCTCTGAAACTCTCTATCTCTCTCTGACACTCTCTATCACTCTCTGATACTCTCTGACACTGAATATCACTCTCTGACACTCTCTAGCACTCTCTGACACTCTCTGGCACTCACTACCACTCTCTGACACTCACTATCACTCTCTGACACTCTCTATCACTCTCTGACACTCTCAGACACTCACTATCACTCTCTGACACTCTCAGACACTCACTATCACTCTCTGACACTCTCTCACACTCTCTGATACTCTCTATCACTCTCTGACACTCTCTATCACTCTCAGACACTCTCAGACAAAGACTATCACTCTCTGACACTCTATATCTCTCTCTGACACTCGCTATCATTCTCTATCACTCTCTGACACTCACTATCTCTCTCTGACACTCTCTAAAACTCTCAGACACTCCCTATCACTCTCAGACACTCTCCGACACTCACTATCACTCTCTGATACTCTCTCACTCTCTCTGACACTCTCTGAAACACTCTATCACTCTCTGAAACTCTCTGTCACTCTCTGACACTCTCTGACACTCTCAGACATTCTCAGAGACACTCTCTGACACACTCTGACACTCTCTGACACTCACTATCACTCTCTGACACTCCCTATCAATCTCTGACACACTCTGACACTCTCTGACACTCTCTGACACTCACTATCACTCTCTGACACTCCCTATAACTCTCTGACACTCTCTGACACTGTCTGACACTCTCTATCACTCTCTGACACTCTCTGACACTCTCTGACACTCTCTGGCACTCACTATCACTCTCTGACACTCCCTATCAATCTCTGACACACTCTGACACTCTCTGACACTCTCTGACACTCACTATCACTCTCAGACACTCACTATCACTCTCTGATATTCTCTGACACTCACTATCAGTCTCTGACACTCTCTATCTATCTCTGACACTCTCTGACACTCACTATCAATCTCTAACAGTCTCTAAAACTCTCAGACACTCTCTATCACTCTCAGACTCTCTCAGACACTCTCTATCACTGTCTGACACTCTCTCACACTCTCTGAAACTCTCTATCTCTCTCGGACACTCTCTATCACTCTCTGACACTCTCTGACACTCTCAGACACTCACTATCACTCTCTGATACTCTCTGCCGCTCACTATCACTCTCTGATACTCTCTGACACTGAATATCACTCTCTGACACTCTCTAGCACTCTCTTACACTCTCTGGCACTCACTACCACTCTCTGACACTCACTATCACTCTCTGACACTCTCAGACACTCACTATCACTCTCTGACACTCTCTGACACTCTCTCACACTCTCTGATACTCTCTATCACTCTCTGACACTCTCTATCACTCTCAGACACTCTCAGACACTCACTATCACTCTCTGACACTCTATATCTCTCTCTGACACTCGCTATCATTCTCTATCACTCTCTGACACTCACTATCTCTCTCTGACACTCTCTAAAACTCTCAGACACTCCCTATAACTCTCAGACACTCTCCGACACTCACTATCACTCTCTGATACTCTCTCACTCTCTCTGACACTCTCTGAAACACTCTATCACTCTCTGAAACTCTCTGTCACTCTCTGACACTCTCTGACACTCTCAGACACTCACTATCACTCTCTGATACTCTCTGACACTCACTATCACTCTCTGATACTCACTGACACTCACTATCACTCTCTGACACTCTCTATCACTCTCTGACACGCTCAGACACTTACTATCAATCTCTGATCCTCTCTGACACTCACTATCACTCTCTGATACTCTCTGACACTCACTATCACTCTCTGACACTCTCTATCACTGTCTGACACTCTCAGACACTTACTATCACTCTCTGACACTCTCAGACACTTACTATCACTCTCTGACACTCTCTATCACTCTCAGACACTCTCTATCACTCTCTATCACTCTCTGACACTCTCTGATACTCTCAGACACTCACAGACACTCACTATCACTCTCTGACACTCTCTGACACTCTCTGACACTCTCTGACACTCTCTGATACTCTCTGTCACTCACTATCACTCTCTGACACTCTCTGACATTCTCAGACACTCTCGGACACTCACTATCACACTCTGACACTCACTAAAACTCTCTGACACTCTCTATCACTCTCTGACACTCTCTGACACTCTCCGACACTCTCTGATACTCTCCGACACTCTCCGACACTCTCTGACACTCTCATACACTCACTATCACTCTCTGACACTCTCTGACACTCTCATACACTCAGTATCACTCTCTGACACTCTCTGACACTCTCTCACACTCTCTCACACTCTCTCACACTCTCTGAAACTCTCTATCTCTCTCTGACACTCTCTATCACTCTCTGACACTGTCTGACACTCTCTATCACTCTGTGACAGTCTCTGACACTCTCAGACACTCTCCATCACTCTGTGACACTCTCCGACACTCTCTGATACTCTCGGACACGCACTATCACTCTCTGATACTCTCTGAAACTCAATATCACTCTCTGACTCTCGCTATCACTCTCTGACACTCTCTGACACACTCTGGCAATCACTATCACTCTCTGACACTCACTATCACTCTCTGAGACTCTCTATCACTCTCAGAAACTCTCTATCACTCTCAGACACTCACTATCACTCTCTGACACTCACTATCACTCTCTGACACTCTCTCACACTCTCTGTCACTCTCTGAAACTCTCTATCTCTCTCTGAAACTCTCTATCACTCTCTGACACTCTCTGACACTCTCAGACACTCTCAGACACTCACTATCACTCTCTGACACTCTCAGATACTCACTATCACTCTCTGACACTCACTATCACTCTCTGACACTCTCAATCACGCTCTGACACTCTCTGACACTCACTATCACTCTCTGACACTCTCCAACACTCACTATCACTGTCTGACACTCTCTATCACTCTCTGACACTCTCAGACACTTACTATCACTCTCAGACACTCACTATCACTCCCTGACACTCTCTCACACTCTCTGACACTCTCTATCACTCTCTGACACTCTCTATCACTCTCAGAGACTCTCAGACACTCACTATCACTCTCTGACACTCTCTATCTCTCTCTGACACTCGCTATCACACTCTATCACTCTCTGACACTCTCTCACACTCACTATCACTCTCTGACACTCTCTCACACTCTCTGACACTCTCTATCAGTCTCTGACACTCTCTATCACTCTCAGACACTCTCAGACTCTCACTATCACTGTCTGACACTCTCTATCTCTCTCTGACACTCACTATCACACTCTATCACTCTCTGACACTCTCTGACACTCACTATCTCTCTCTGAGACTCTCTATCACTCTCAGACACTCTCTATCACTCTCAGACACTCACTATCACTCTCTGACACTCACTATCACTCTCTGACACTCTCTCACACTCTCTGTCACTCTCTGAAACTCGCTATCTCTCTCTGCAACTCTCTATCACTCTCTGACACTCTCAGACACTCTCAGACACTCTCAGACACTCTCAGACACTCACTCTCACTGTCTGACACTCTCTATCGCTCTCTGACACTCTCAGACACTTACTATCACTCTCTGACACTCTCTATCACTCTCTGACACTCTCAGACACTCACTATCACTCTCTGACACTCGCTATCACTCTCTGACACTCTCTATCACGCTCTGACACTCTTTGACACTCACTATCACTCTCTGACACTCTCCAACACTCACTATCACTGTCTGACACTCTCTATCACTCTCTGACACTCTCAGACACTTAATATCACTCTCAGACACTCACTATCACTCTCTGACACTCTCTGACACTCTCTATCACTCTCTGACACTCTCTATCACTCTCAGAGACTCTCAGACACTCACTATCACTCTCTGACACTCTCTATCTCTCTCTGACACTCGCTATAACACTCTATCACTCTCTGACACTCTCTCACACTCTCTGACACACTCTATCACTCTCTGACACTCTCAGACACTCTCAGACACTCACTATCACTCTCTGACACTCTCTATCACTCTCTGACACTCTCAGATACTCACTATCACTCTCTGACACTCACTATCACTCTCTGACACTCTCTATCACGCTCTGACACTCTCTGACACTCACTATCACTCTCTGACACTCTCCAACACTCACTATCACTGTCTGACACTCTCTATCACTCTCTGACACTCTCAGACACTTACTATCAATCTCATACACTCACTATCACTCCCTGACACTCTCTCACACTCTCTGACACTCTCTATCACTCTCTGACACTCTCTATCACTCTCAGAGACTCTCAGACACTCACTATCACTCTCTGACACTCTCTATCTCTCTCTGACACTCGCTATCACTCTCTGACACTCTCAGACACTCTCTATCACTCTCTGTCACTCTCTATCACTCTCTGACACTCTCTGATACTCTCAGACACTAACAGAAACTCACTATCACTGTCTGACACTCTCTATCACTCTCTGACACTCTCAGACACTTAATATCACTCTCTGACACTCTCTATCACTCTCTGACACTCTCAGACACTCATTATCATTCTCTGATACTCTCTGGCACTCACTATCACTCTCTGACACTCCCTATCACTCTCTGACACTCTCTATCACGCTCTGACTCTCTCTGACACTCACTATCACTCTCTGACACTCTCTGACACTCACTATCACTGTCTGACACTCTCTATCACTCTCTGACACTCTCAGACACTTACTATCACTCTCTGACGCTCTCTATCACTCTCTGACACTCTCTCACACTCACTATCACTCTCTGACACTCTCTCACACTCTCTGACTCTCTCTATCACTCTATGACACTCTCTATCACTCTCAGACACTCTCAGACACTCACTATCACTCTCTGACACTCTCTATCTCTCTCTGACACTCACTATCAAACTCTATCACTCTCTGACACTCTCTGACACTCACTATCTCTCTCTGAGTCTCTCTATCACTCTCAGACACTCTCTATCACTCTCAGACACTCACTATCACTCTCTGACACTCAATATCACTCTCTGACACTCTCTCACACTATCTGTCACTCTCTGAAACTCTCTATCTCTCTCTGAAACTCTCTATCACTCTCTGACACTCTCAGACACTCTCAGACACTCTCAGACACTCACTCTCACTGTCTGACACTCTCTATCACTCTCTGACACTCTCAAACACTTACTATCACTCTCTGACACTCTCTATCACTCTCTGACACTCTCAGACACTCACTATCACTCTCTGACACTCGCTATCACTCTCTGACACTCTCTATCACGCTCTGACACTCTTTGACACTCACTATCACTCTCTGACACTCTCCAACACTCACTATCACTGTCTGACACTCTCTATCACTCTCTGACTCTCACAGACACTTAATATCACTCTCAGACACTCACTATCACTCTCTGACACTCTCTGACACTCTCTGACACTCTCTATCACTCTCTGACACTCTCTATCACTCTCAGAGACTCTCAGACACTCACTATCACTCTCTGACACTCTCTATCTCTCTCTGACACTCGCTATCACACTCTATCACTCTCTGACACTCTCTCACACTCTCTGACACACTCTATCACTCTCTGACACTCTCTGTCACTCTCAGACACTCTCAGACACTCACTTTCACTCTCTGACACTCTCTATCACTCTCAGACACTCTCAGACACTCACTATCACTCTCTGACAATCTCTATCTCTCTCTGACACTCGCTATCATTTCTATCACTCTCTGAGACTCTCTGACACTCACTATCTCTCTCTGACACTCTCTAACACTCTCAGACACTCCCTATCAATCTCTGACACTCTCTCACTCTCTCTGACACTCTCTGAAACTCTCTGACACTCTCAGACACACTCAGACACTCACTATCACTCTCTGATACTCTCTGACACTCACTAGCACTCTCTGACACTCTCTATCACTCTCTGACACTCTCAGACACTCACTATCACTCTCTGATACTCTCTGACACTCACTATCACTCTCTGATACCCTCTGACACTCACTATCACTCTCTGACACTCTCTGTCACTGTCTGACACTCTCAGACACTTACTAGCACTCTCTGACACTCTCAGACACTTACTATCACTCTCTGACACTCTCTATCACTCTCTGACACTCTCAGACACTATCAGACACTCTCTATCACTCTCTATCACTCTCTATCACTCTCTGACACTCTCTGATACTCTCAGACACTCACAGACACTCACTATCACTCTGTGACACTCTCAGACATTCTCGGACACTGTCGGACACTCACTATCACACTCTGACACTCACTAAAACTCTCTGACACTCTCTATCTCTCTGTGACACTCTCCGACACTCTCCGACACTTTCCGACACTCTCTGACACTCTCTGACACTCTCATACACTCACTATCACTCTCTGACACTCTCTGACACTCTCATACACTCACTATCACTCTCTGACACTCTCTGACACTCTCTCACACTCTCTCACACTCTGTCACACTCTCTGAAACTCTCTATCTCTCTCTGACACTCTCTATCACTCTCTGACACTGTCTGACACTCTCTCTCATTCTGTGACACTCTCTGACACTCTCAGATACTCACTATCACTGTCTGATTCTCTCTGACGCTCACTATCACTCTCTGATACTCTCTGACACTCAATATCACTCTCTGACACTCGCTATCACTCTCTGACACTCTCTGACACTCTCTGGCAATCACTATCTCTCTCTGACACTCACTATCACTCTCTGACACGCTCGATCACTCTCTGACACTCTCAGACACTCACTATCACTCTCTGACACTCTCTCACACTCTCTGACACTCTCTATCACTCTCTGACACTCTCTATCACTCTCAGACACTCTCAGACACTCACTATCACTCTCTGACACTCTCTATCTCTCTCTGACACTCGCTATCACACTCTATCACTCTCTGACACTCTCTGACACTCACTATCTCTCTCTGAGACTCTCTGTCACCCTCAGACACTCTCTATCACTCTCAGACACTCACTATCACTCACTATCACTCTCTGACACTCACTATCACTCTCTGACACTCTCTGAAACTCTCTACCTCTCTCTGAAACTCTCTGTCACTCTCTGACACTCTCTGACACTCTCTGACACTCTCAGACACTCTCAGACACTCACTATCACTCTCTGATACTCTCTGACACTCACTATCACTCTCTGATACTCTCTGACACTCACTATCAGTCTCTGACACTCTCTATCACTCTCTGACACTCTCAGACACTCAGTATCACTCTCTGATACTCTCTGACACTCACTATCACTCTCTGATACTCTCTGACACTCACTATCACTCTCTGACCCTCTCTGTCACTGTCTGACACTCTTAGACACTTACTGTCACTCTCTGACACTCTCAGACACTTACTATCTCTCTCCGACACTCTCTATCACTCTCTGACACTCTCAGACACTCTCTATCACTCTCTGTCACTCTCTATCACTCTCTGACACTCTCTGATACTCTCAGACACTCACAGACACTCACTATCACTGTCTGACACTCTCTATCACTCTCTGACACTCTCAGACACTTAATATCACTCTCTGAAACTCTCTATCACTCTCTGACACTCTCAGACACTCATTATCACTCTCTGATACTCTCTGGCACTCACTATCACTCTCTGACACTCACTATCACTCTCTGACACTCTCTATCACGCTCTGACACTCTCTCACTCTCACTATCACTCTCTGACACTCTCTGACACTCACTATCACTGTCTGACGCTCTCTATCACTCTCTGACACTCTCTCACACTCTCTGTCACTCTCTGACACTCTCTATCACTCTCTGACACTCTCAGACACTCACTATGACTCTCTGACACTCTCTCACACACTCTGACACTCGCTATCTCTCTCTGACACTCTCTATCACGCTCTGACACTCTCTGACACTCGCTATCACTCTCTGACACTCTCTGACACTCACTATCACTCTCTGACACTCTCTATCACTCTCTGACACTCTCAGACACTCACTATCACTCTCTGACACTCTCTCACACTCTCTGTCACTCTCTGAAACTCTCTATCTCTCTCTGAAACTCTCAATCACTCTCTGACACTCTCTGACACTCTCTGACACTCTCAGACACTCTCAGACACTCACTATCACTGTCTGACACTCTCTATCACTCTCTGACACGCTCAGGCACTCACTATCACTCTCTGACACTCACTATCACTCTCTGACACTCTCTATCACGCTCTGACACTCTCTGACACTCACTATCACTCTCTGACAATCTCCAACACTCACTATCACTGTCTGACACTCTCTATCACTCTCTGACACTCTCAGACACTTACTATCACTCTCAGACACTCACTATCACTCTCTGACACTCACTATCACTCTCTGACACTCTCTCACACTCTCTGACACTCTCTATCACTCTCTGACACTCTCTATCACTCTCAGAGACACTCAGACACTCACTATCACTCTCTGACACTCTCTATCTCTCTCTGACACTCGCTATCACACTCTATCACTCTCTGACACTCTCTCACACTCACTATCACTCTCTGACACTCTCTCACACTCTCTGACACTCTCTATCACTCTCTGACACTCTCTATCACTCTCAGACACTCTCAGACACTCACTATCACTCTCTGACACTCTCTATCTCTCTCTGACACTCGCTATCACACTCTATCACTCTCTGACACTCTCTGACACTCACTATCTCTCTCTGAGACTCTCTATCACTCTCAGACACTCTCTATCACTCTCAGACACTCACTATCACTCTCTGACACTCACTATCACTCTCTGACACTCTCTCACACTCTCTGTCACTCTCTGAAACTCTCTCTCTCTCTCTGAAACTCTCTATCACTCTCTGACACTCTCTGACACTCTCTGACACTCTCAGACACTCTGAGACACGCACTCTCACTGTCTGACACTCTCTATCACTCTCTGACACTCTCAGACACTTACTATCACTCTCTGACACTCTCTATCACTCTCTGACACTCTCAGACACTCACTATCACTCTCTGACACTCACTATCACTCTCTGACACTCTCTATCACGCTCTGACACTCTCTGACACTCACGATCATTCTCTGACACTCTCCAACACTCACAATCACTGTCTGACACTCTCTATCACTCTCTGACACTCTCAGACACTTACTATCACTCTCAGACACTCACTATCACTCTCTGACACTCTCTGACACACTCTATCACTCTCTGACACTCTATATCACTCTCAGAGACTCTCAGACACTCACTATCACTCTCTGACACTCTCTACCTCTCTCTGACACTCGCTATCACACTCTATCACTCTCTGACACTCTCTCACACTCTCTGACACACTCTATCACTTTCTGACACTCTCTATCACTCTCAGGCACACTCAGACACTCACTATCACTCTCTGACACTCTCTAGCACTCTCTGACACTCTCTGGCACTCACTACCACTCTCTGACACTCACTATCACTCTCTGACACTCTCTATCACTCTCTGACACTCTCAGACACTCTCTGACACTCACTATCTCTCTCTGACACTCTCTAACACTCTCAGACACTCCCTATCACTTTCTGAGACTCTCTCACTCTCTCTGACACTCTCTGACACTCACTATCACTCTCTGACACTCTCTATCACTCTCTGACACTCTCTATCACTCTCTGACACTCTCAGACACTCACTATCACTCTCTGACACTCTCTGACACTCTCTGACACTCTCTATCACTCTCTATCACTCTCTATCACTCTCTGACACTCTCTGACACTCTCTATCACTCTCTGACACTCTCTGACACTCTCTGACACTCTCTATCACTCTCTATCACTCTCTGACACTCTCTATCACTCTCAGACACTCTCTGACACTCACTATCTCTCTCTGAGACTCTCTGTCACTCTCAGACACACTCTATCACTCTCAGACACTCACTATCACTCTCAGACACTCTCTGACACTCACTATCTCTCTCTGAGACTCTCTGTCACTCTCAGACACACTCTATCACTCTCAGACACTCACTATCACTCACTATCACTCTCTGACACTCACTATCACTCTCTGACACTCTCTGAAACTCTCTATCTCTCTCTGAAACTCTCTGTCACTCTCTGACACTCTCTGACACTCTCAGACACTCTCAGACACTCACTATCACTCTCTGATACTCTCTGACACTCACTATCACTCTCTGATACTCTCTGACACTCACTATCAGTCTCTGACACTCTCTATCACTCTCTGACACTCTCAGACACTCACTATCACTCTCTGATACTCTCTGACACTCACTATCACTCTCTGATACTCTCTGACACTCACTATCACTCTCTGACACTCTCTGTCACTGTCTGACACTCTTAGACACTTACTGTCACTCTCTAATACTCTCAGACACTTACTATCTCTCTCCGACACTCTCTATCACTCTCTGACACTCTCAGACACTCTCTATCACTCTCTGTCACTCTCTATCACTCTCTATCACTCTCTGACACTCTCTGATACTCTCAGACACTCACAGACACTCACTAACACTGTCTGACACTCTCTATCACTCTCTGACACTCTCAGACACTTAATAACACTCTCTGACACTCTCTGACACTCTCTGACACTCTCAGACACTCTCAGACACTCACTATCACTGTCTGACACTCTCTATCACTCTCTGACACGCTCAGGCACTCACTATCACTCTCTGACACTCACTATCACTCTCTGACACTCTCTATCACGCTCTGACACTCTCTGACACTCACTATCACTCTCTGACACTCTCCAACACTCACTATCACTGTCTGACACTCTCTATCACTCTCTGACACTCTCAGACACGTACTATCACTCTCAGACACTCACCATCACTCTCTGACACTCTCTCACACTCTCTGACACTCTCTATCTCTCTCTGACACTCTCTATCACTCTCAGAGACACTCAGACACTCACTATCACTCTCTGACACTCTCTATCTCTCTCTGACACTCGCTATCACACTCTATCACTCTCTGACACTCTCTCACACTCACTATCACTCTCTGACACTCTCTCACACTCTCTGACACTCTCTATCACTCTCTGACACTCTCTATCACTCTCAGACACTCTCAGACACTCACTATCACTCTCTGACACTCTCTATCTCTCTCTGACACTCGCTATCACACTCTATCACTCTCTGACACTCTCTGACACTCACTATCTCTCTCTGAGACTCTCTATCACTCTCAGACACTCTCTATCACTCTCAGACACTCACTATCACTCTCTGACACTCACTATCACTCTCTGACACTCTCTCACACTCTCTGTCACTCTCTGAAACTCTCTCTCTCTCTCTGAAACTCTCTATCACTCTCTGACACTCTCTGACACTCTCAGACACTCTCTGTCACTCACTCTCACTGTCTGACACTCTCTATCACTCTCTGACACTCTCAGACACTTACTATCACTCTCTGACACTCTCTATCACTCTCTGACACTCTCAGACACTCACTATCACTCTCTGACACTCACTATCACTCTCTGACACTCTCTACAACGCTCTGACACTCTCTGACACTCACGATCATTCTCTGACACTCTCCAACACTCACAATCACTGTCTGACACTCTCTATCACTCTCTGACACTCTCAGACACTTACTATCACTCTCAGACACTCACTATCTCTCTCTGACACTCTCTGACACTCTCTATCACTCTCTGACACTCTATATCACTCTCAGAGACTCTCAGACACTCACTATCACTCTCTGACACTCTCTATCTCTCTCTGACACTCGCTATCACACTCTATCACTCTCTGACACTCTCAGACACTTACTATCACTCTCTGACACTCTCTATCACTCTCTGACACTCTCAGACACTCACGATGACTCTCTGACACTCTCTCACACACTCTGACACTCACTATCACTCTCTGACACTCTCCATCACGCTCTGACACTCTCTGACACTCACTATCACTCTCTGACAGTCTCTCACACTCTCTGACACTCTCTGACACTCTCTATCACTCTCTGACACTCTCTATCACTCTCAGAGACTTTCAGAAACTCACTATCACTCTCTGACACACTCTATCTCTCTCTGACACTCGCTATCACACTCTATCACTCTCTGACACTCTCTGAAACTCTCTGACACTCTCAGACACTCTCAGACACTCACTTTCACTCTCTGATACACTTTGGCACTCACTATCACTCTCTGACACTCACTATCACTCTCTGACACTCTCCATCACGCTCTGACACTCTCTGACACTCACTATCACTCTCTCACACTCTCTGACACTCACTATCACTCTCTGACACTCTCTATCACTCTCTGACACTCTCAGACACTTAATATCACTCTCTGACACTCTCTATCACTCTCTGACTCTCTGAGACACTCACTATCACTCTCTGATACTCTCTGGCACTCACTATCACTCTCAGACACTCACTATCACTCTCTGATACTCTCTGGCACTCACTATCACTCTCTGACACTCACTATCACTCTCTGACACTCTCTATCACGCTCTGACACTCTCTGACACTCACTATCACTCTCTGACACTGTCTGACACTCACTATCACTGTCTGACACTCTCTATCACTCTCCGACACTCTCAGACAATTACTATCACTCTCTGACACTCTCTATCACTCCCTGACACTCTCAGACACTCACTATGACTCTCTGACACTCTCTCACACTCTCTGACACTCTCTATCACTCTCTTACACTCTCTATCACTCTCTGACACTCTCAGACACTCACTATCACTCTCTGTCACTCTCTATCTCTCTCAGACACTCTCTATCACTCTCAGACGCTCACTATCACTCACTATCACTCTCTGACACTCACCATCACTCTCTGACACTCTCTCACACTCTCTGACACTCTCTGAAACTCTCTATCTCTCTCTGAAACTCTCTATCACTCTCTGACGCTCTCTGACACTCTCAGACACTCTCAGACACTCACTATCACTCTCTGATACAAACTGGCACTCACTATCACTCTCTGATACTCTCTGACACTCACTATCACTCTCTGACACTCTCTATCACGCTCTGACACTCTCTGACACTCACTATCACTCTCTGACACTCTCTGACACTCACTATCACTTTCTGACACTCTCTATCACTCTCTGACACTCTCAGACACTTACTATCACTCTCTGACACTCTCTATCACTCTCTGACACTCTCAGACAATCACTATCAATCTCTGACACTCTCTGACACTCTCCATTACTCTCTATAACTCTCTGACACTCTCTGATACTCTCAGACACTCACAGAAAATCACTATCACTCTCTGACAGTCTCTGACACTCTCTGACACTCTCTGTCACTCTCTGATACACTCTGACACTCACTATCACTGTCTGATTCTCTCTGACACTCAATATCACTCTCTGACACTCGCTATCACTCTCTGACACTCTCTGACACTCTCTGGCAATCACTATCACTCTCTGACACTTACTATCACTCTCTGACACTCTCTGACACTCTCTGGCAATCACTATCACTCTCTGACACTCACTATCACTCTCTGACACTCTCTATCACTCTCTGACAGTCTCTGACACTCTCTGACACTCTCTGTCACTCTCTGATACTCTCTGACACTCACTATCACTCCCTGATACTCTCTGACACTCAATATCACTCTCTGACACACGCTATCACTCTCTGACACTCTCTGACACTCTCTGCAATCATTTTCACTCTCTGACACTTACTATCACACTCTGACACTCTCTGACACTCTCTGGCAATCACTATCACTCTCTGACACTCACTATCACTCTCTGACACTCTCTATCACTCTCTGATACTCTCAGACACTCACTATCACTCTCTGACACTCTCTCACACTCTCTATCACTCTCTGACACTCTCTATCACTCTCAGACACTCTCAGACACTCACGATCACTCTCTGACACTCTCTATCTCTCTCTGACACTCGCTATCACACTCTGCGGCACAGTGGCGCAGTGGTTAGCACCACAGCCTCACAGCTCCAGGGACCCGGGTTCGATTCTGGGTACTGCCTGTGCGGAGTTTGCAAGTTCTCCCTGTGTCTGCGTGGGTTTCCTCCGGGTGCTCCGGTTTCCTCCCACATGCCAAAGACTTGCAGGTTGATAGGTTAATTGGCCATCATAAATTGCCCCTAGTATAGGTAGGTGGTAGGGAAATATATAGGGACAGGTGCGGATGTGATAGGAATATGGGATTAGTGTAGGATTAGTATAAATGGGTGGTTGATGGTCGGCACAGACTCGGTGGGCCGAAGGGCCTGTTTCAGTGCTGTATCTCTAAAACTATCACTCTCTGACACTCTCTGACACTCACTGTCTCTCTCTGAGACTCTCTGTCACTCTCAGACACTCTCTATCACTCTCAGACACTCACTATCACTCACTATCACTCTCTGACACTCACTATCACTCTCTGACACTCTCTCACACTCTCTGACACTCTCTGAAACTCTCTATCTCTCTCTGACACTCTCTGACACTCTCTGACACTCTCAGACACTCTCAGACACTCACTATCTCTCTCTGATACTCTCTGACACTCACTATCACTCTCTGATACTCTCTGACATTCACTATCAGTCTCTGACACTCTCTATCACTCTCTGACACTCTCAGACACTCACTATCACTCTCTGATACTCTCTGACACTCACTATCACTCTCTGATACTCTCTGACACTCACTATCACTCTCTGACACTCTCAGACACTTACTATCTCTCTCCGACACTCTCTATCACTCTCTGACACTCTCAGACGCTCTCTATCACTCTCTATCACTCTCTATCACTCTCTGATACTCTCTGATACTCTCAGACACTCACAGACACTCACTATCACTGTCTGACACTCTCTATCACTCTCTGACACTCTCAGACCCTTAAAAGCACTCTCTGACACTCTCTATCACTCTCTGACACTCTCAGACACTCATTATCACTCTCTGATACTCTCTGGCACTCACTATCACTCTCTGACACTCACTATCACTCTCTGACACTCTCTATCACGCTCTGACACTCTCTGGCACTCACTATCACTCTCTGACACTTACTATCACTCTCTGACACTCTCTGACACTCTCTGGCAATCACTATCACTCTCTGACACTCACTATCACTCTCTGACACTCTCTATCACTCTCTGACACTCTCTGTCACTCTCTGATACTCTCTGACACTCACTATCACTCCCTGATACTCTCTGACACTCAATATCACTCTCTGACACACGCTATCACTCTCTGACACTCTCTGACACTCTCTGGCAATCATTTTCACTCTCTGACACTTACTATCACACTCTGACACTCTCTGACACTCTCTGGCAATCACTATCACTCTCTGACACTCACTATCACTCTCTGACACTCTCTATCACTCTCTGATACTCTCAGACACTCACTATCACTCTCTGACACTCTCTCACACTCTCTGACACTCTCTATCACTCTCTGACACTCTCTATCACTCTCAGACACTCTCAGACACTCACGATCACGCTCTGACACTCTCTATCTCTCTCTGACACTCGCTATCACACTCTATCACTCTCTGACACTCTCTGACACTCACTGTCTCTCTCTGAGACTCTCTGTCACTCTCAGACACTCTCTATCACTCTCAGACACTCACTATCACTCACTATCACTCTCTGACACTCACTATCACTCTCTGACACTCACTATCACTCTCTGACACTCTCTGAAACTCTCTATCTCTCTCTGAAACTCTCTGTCACTCTCTGACACTCTCTGACACTCTCAGACACTCTCAGACACTCACTATCACTCTCTGATACTCTCTGACACTCACTATCACTCTCTGATACTCTCTGACATTCACTATCAGTCTCTGACACTCTCTATCACTCTCTGACACTCTCAGACACTCACTATCACTCTCTGATACTCTCTGACACTCACTATCACTCTCTGATACTCTCTGACACTCACTATCACTCTCTGACACTCTCAGACACTTACTATCTCTCTCCGTCACTCTCTATCACTCTCTGACACTCTCAGACGCTCTCTATCACTCTCTGTCACTTTCTATCACTCTCTGACACTCTCTGATACTCTCAGACACTCACAGACACTCACTATCACTGTCTGACACTCTCTGGCACTCACTATCACTCTCTGACACTCACTATCACTCTCTGACACTCTCTATCACGCTCTGACACTCTCTGGCACTCACTATCACTCTCTGACACTCTCTGACACTCACTATCACTGTCTGACACTCTCTATCACTCTCTGACACTCTCAGACAATTACTATCACTCTCTGACACTCACTATCACTCTCTGACACTCTCAGCCACTCACTATGACTCTCTGACACTCTCTCACACTCTCTGACACTCACTATCACTCTCTGACACTCTCTATCACGCTCTGACACTCTCTGACACTCACTATCACTCTCTGACACTCTCTATCACGCTCTGACACTCTCTGACACTCACTATCACTCTCTGACACTCTCTGACACTCACTATCACTCTCTGACACTCTCTATCACTCTCTGACACTCTCAGACACTCACTATCACTCTCTGACACTCTCTATCACTCTCAGAGACTTTGAGACACTCACTATCACTCTCTGACACTCTCTATCTCTCTCTGACACTCGCTATCACACTCTATCACTCTCTGACACTCTCTGACACTCACTATCTCTCTCTGAGACTCTCTATCACTCTCAGACACTCTATCACTCTCAGACACTCTCAGACACTCACTATCACTCTATGACACTCACTATCACTCTCTGACACTCTCTCACACTCTCTGTCACTCTCTGAAACTCTCTAACTCTCTCTGAAACTCTCTATCACTCTCTGACACTCTCTGACACTCTCTGACACTCTCAGACACACTCAGACACTCACTATCACTCTCTGATACTCTTTGGCACTCACTATCACTCTCTGACACTCACTATCACTCTCTGAGACTCTCTATCACGCTCTGACACTCTCTGACACTCACTATCACTCTCTGACACTCTCTGACACTCACTATCACTCTCTGACACTCTCTATCACTCTCTGACACTCTCAGACACTTAATACCACTCTCTGACACTCTCTATCACTCTCTGACACTCTCAGACACTCACTATCACTCTCTGATACTCTCTGGCACTCACTATCAATCTCTGACACTCACTGTCACTCTCTGACACTCTCTATCACGCTCTGACACTCTCTGACACTCACTATCACTCTCTGACACTCTCTGACACTCACTATCACTGTCTGACACTCTCTATCACTCTCTGACACTCTCAGACACTTACTATCACTCTCTGACACTCTCTATCACTCTCTGACACTCTCAGACACTCTCTATCACTCTCTGACACTCTCAGACACTTAATATCACTCTCTAAAACTCTCTATCACTCTCTGACACTCTCAGACACTCACTATCACTCTCTGATACACTCTGGCACTCACTATCACTCTCTGACACTCACTATCACTCTCTGACACTCACTATCACTCTCTGATACACTCTGGCACTCACTATCACTCTCTGACACTCACTATCACTCTCTGACACTCTCTATCACGCTCTGACACTCTCTGACACTCACTATCACTCTCTGACACTCTCTGACACTCACTATCACTGTCTGACACTCTCTATCACTCTCTGACACTCTCTCACACTCTCTATCACTCTCTTACACTCTCTATCACTCTCAGACACTCTCAGACACTCACTATCACTCTCTGTCACTCTCTATCTCTCTCTGACACTCGCTATCACACTCTATCACTCTCTGACACTCTCTGACACTCACTATCTCTCTCTGAGACTCTCTGTCACTCTCAGACACTCTCTATCACTCTCAGACACTCACTATCACTCACCATCACTCTCTGACACTCTCTCACACTCTCTGACACTCTCTGAAACTCTCTATCTCTCTCTGAAACTCTCTATCTCTCTCTGAAACTCTCTATCACTCTCTGACGCTCTCTGACACTCTCTGACACTCTCAGACACTCTCAGACACTCACTATCACTCTCTGATACTCACTGGCAATCACTATCACTCTCTGATACTCTCTGACACTCACTGTCACTCTCTGACAGTCTCTATCACGCTCTGACACTCTCTGACACTCACTATCACTCTCTGACACTCTCTGACACTCACTATCACTGTCTGACACTCTCTATGACTCTCTGACACTCTCAGACACTTACTATCACTCTCTGACACTCTCTATCACTCTCTGACACTCTCTGACACTCACTATCACTGTCTGACACTCTCTATCTCTCTCTGACACTCTCAGACACTTACTATCACTCTCTGCCACTCTCTATCACTCTCTGACACTCTCAGACACTCACTATGACTCTCTGACACTCTCTCACACTCTCTGACACTCACTATCACTCTCTGACACTCTCTGACACTCACTATCACTCTCTGACACTCTCTATCACTCTCTGACACTCTCAGACACTCATTATCACTCTCTGACACTCTCTCACACTCTCTGACACTCACTATCACTCTCTGACACACTCTGACTCTCACTATCACTCTCTGACACTCTCTATCACTCCCTGACACTCTCAGACACTCACTATCACTCTCTGACACTCTCTATCACTCTCTGACACTCTCAGACACTCACTATGACTCTCTGACACTCTCTCACACTCTCAGACACTCATTATCACTCTCTGACACTCTCTCACACTCTCTGACACTCACTATCACTCTCTGACACACTCTGGCACTCACTATCGCTCTCTGACACTCTCTATCACTCTCTGACACTCTCAGACACTCATTATCACTCTCAGACACTCATTATCACTCTCTGACACTCATTATCACTCTCTGACACTCTCTCACACTCTCTGACACTCACTATCACTCTCTGACACACTCTGACACTCACTATCACTCTCTGACACTCTGTATCACTCTCTGACACTCTCAGACACTCATTATCACTCTCTGACACTCTCTCACACTCTCTGACACTCTCTATCACTCTCTGACACTCTCTATCACTCTCAGAGACTTTCAGACACTCACTATCACTCTCTGACACTCTCTATCTCTCTCTGACACTCGCTATCACACTCTATCACTCTCTGACACTCTCTGACACTCACTATCTCTCTCTGAGACTCTCTATCACTCTCAGACACTCTATCACTCTCAGACACTCTCAGACACTCACTATCACTCTATGACACTCACTATCACTCTCTGACACTCTCTCACACTCTCTGTCACTCTCTGAAACTCTCTATCTCTCTCTGAAACTCTCTATCACTCTCTGACACTCTCTGACACTCTCTGACACTCTCAGACATTCTCAGACACTCACTATCAATCTCTGATACTCTTTGGCACTCACTATCACTCTCTGACACTCACTATCACTCTCTGACACTCTCTATCACGCTCTGACACTCTCTGACACTCACTATCACTGTCTGACACTCTCTATCACTCTCTGACACTCTCAGACACTTAATATCACTCTCTGACACTCACTATCACTCTCTGACACTCTCAGACACTCACTATCACTCTCTGATACTCTCTGGCACTCACTATCACTCTCTGACACTCACTTTCACTCTCTGACACTCACTATCACTCTCTGGCACTCTCTGACACTCACAATCACTGTCTGACACTCTCTATCACTCTCTGACACTCTCAGACACTTACTATCACTCTCTGACACTCTCAGACAATCACTATCACTCTCTGTCACTCTCTATCTCTCTCTGACACTCGCTATCACACTCTATCACTCTCTGACACTCACTATCTCTCTCTGAGACTCTCTGTCACTCTCAGACACTCTCTATCACTCTCAGACACTCACTATCACTCACTATCACTCTCTGACACTCACCATCACTCTCTGTCACTCTCTCACACTCTCTGACACTCACTATCACTGTCTGACACTCTCTATCACTCTCTCACACTCTCAGACACTTACTATCACTCTCTGACACTCTCTATCACTCTCTGACACTCTCAGACAATCACTATCTATCTCTGACACTCTCTGACACTCTCCATTACTCTCTATAACTCTGTGACACTCTCTGATACTCTCAGACACTCACACTCCCTATCACTCTCTGACAGTCTCTGACACTCTCTGTCACTCTCTGATACTCTCTGACACTCACTATCACTGTCTGATTCTCTCTGACGCTCACTATCACTCTCTGATACTCTCTGACACTCAATATCACTCTCTGACACTCGCTATCACTCTTTGACACTCTCTGACACTCTCTGGCAATCACTATCACTCTCTGACACTCTCTGACATTCTCTGGCAATCACTATCACTCTCTGACACTCACTATCACTCTCTGACACTCTCTATCACTCTCAGACACTCTCAGACACTCACTATCACTCTCTGACACTCTCTCACACTCTCTGACACTCTATCACTCTCTGACACTCTCTATCACTCTCAGACACTCTCAGACACTCACTATCACTCTCTGACACTCTCTATCTCTCTCTGACACTCGCTATCACACTCTATCACTCTCTGACACTCTCTGACACTCACTATCTCTCTCTGAGACTCTCTGTCACTCTCAGACACTCTCTTTCACTCTCAGACACTCACTATCACTCACTATCACTCTCTGACACTCACTATCACTCTCTGACACTCTCTCACACTCTCTGAAACTCTCCATCTCTCTCTGAAACTCTCTGTCCCTCTCTGACACTCTCAGACACTCTCAGACACTCACTATCACTCTCTGATACTCTCTGACACTCACTATCACTCTCTGACACTCACTATCAGTCTCTGACACTCTCTATCACTCTCTGACACTCTCAGACACTCACTGTCACTCTCTGATACTCTCTGACACTCACTATCACTCTCTGATACTCTCTGACACTCACTATCACTCTCTGACACTCTGTCACTGTCTGACACTCTTAGACACTTACTGTCACTCTCTGACACTCTCAGACACTTACTATCTCTCTCCGACACTCTCTATCACTCTCTGACACTCTCAGACACTCTCTATCACTCTCTGTCACTCTCTGATACTCTCAGACACTCACAGACACTCACTATCACTGTCTGACACTCTCTATCACTCTCTGACACTCTCAGACACTTAATATCACTCTCTGACACTCTCTGTCACTCTCTGACACTCTCAGACACTCATTATCACTCTCTGATACTCTCTGGCACTCACTATCACTCTCTGACACTCACTATCACTCTCTGACACTCTCAGACACTCATTATCACTCTCTGATACTCTCTGGCACTCACTATCACTCTCTGACACTCACTATCACTCTCTGACACTCTCTATCACGCTCTGACACTCTCTGACACTCACTATCACTCTCTGACACTCTCTGACACTCACTATCACTGTCTGACACTCTCTATCACTCTCTGACACTCTCAGACACTTACTATCACTCTCTGACACTCTCTCACACTCTCTGACACTCACTGTCACTCTCTGACACTCTCTATCACGCTCTGACACTCTCTGACACTCACTATCACTCTCTGACACTCTCTGACACTCACTATCACTCTCTGACACTCTCAGACACTCACTATCACTCTCTGACACTCTCTCACACTCTCTGACACTCTCTATCACTCCCTGACACTCTCTATCACTCTCAGAGAGTTTCAGACACTCACTATCACTCTCTGACACTCTCTATCTCTCTCTGACTCTCGCTTTCACACTCTATCACTCTCTGACACTCTCTGACACTCACTATCGCTCTCTGAGACTCTCTATCACTCTCAGACACTCTCTATCACTCTCAGACACTCTCAGACACTTACTATCACTCTATGACACTCACTATCACTCTCTGACACTCTCTCACACTCTCTCTCACTCTCTGAATCTCTCTATCTCTCTCTGAAACTCTCTATCACTCTCTGACACTCTCTGACACTCTCAGACACTCTCAGACACTCACTATCACTCTCTGACACTCACTATCACTCTCTGACACTCTCTATCACGCTCTGACACTCCCTGACACTCACTATCACTCTCTGACACTCTCTGACACTCACTATCACTGTCTGACACTCTCTATCACTCTCTGACATTCTCAGACACTTAATATCACTCTCTGACACTCTCTATCACTCTCTGACACTCTCAGACACTCACTATCACTCTCTGATACTCTCTGGCACTCACTATCACTCTCTGACACTCACTATCACTCTCTGACACTCTCTATCACGCTCTGACACTCTCTGACACTCACTATCACTCTCTGACACTCTCTGACACTCACTATCAATGTCTGACACTCTCTATCACTCTCTGACACTCTCAGACACTTACTATCACTCTCTTACACTCTCTATCACTCTCAGACACTCTCAGACACTCACTATCACTCTCTGTCACTCTCTATCTCTCTCTGACACTCGCTATCACACTCTATCACTCTCTGACACTCTCTGACACTCACTATCTCTCTCTGAGACTCTCTGTCACTCTCAGACACTCTCTATCACTCTCAGACACTCACTATCACTCACTATCACTCTCTGACACTCACCATCACTCTCTGACACTCTCTCACACTCTCTGACACTCTCTGAAACTCTCTATCTCTCTCTGAAACTCTATATCACTCTCTGACGCTCTCTGACACTCTCTTACACTCTCAGACACTCACTATCACTCTCTGATACTCACTGGCACTCACTATCACTCTCTGATACTCTCTGACACTCACTATCACTCTCTGACACTCTCTATCACGCTCTGACACTCTCAGACAATCACTATCAATCTCTGACACTCTCTGACACTCTCTGACACTCTCTGTCACTCTGTGATACTCTCTGACACTCACTATCACTGTCTGATTCTCTCTGACGCTCACTATCCCTCTCTGATACTCTCTGCTACTCAATATCACTCTCTGACACTCGCTATCACTCTCTGACACTCTCTGACACTCTCTGGCAATCACTATCACTCTCTGACACTCACTATCACTCTCAGACACTCTCTATCACTCTCTGACACTCTCAGACACTCACTATCACTCTCTGACACTCTCTCACACTCTCTGACACTCTCTATCACTCTCTGACACTCTAACACTCTCAGAGACTCTCAGACACTCACTATCACTCTCTGACACTCTCTATCTCTCTCTGACAATCGCTATCACACTTTATCACTCTCTGACACTCTCTGACACTCACTATCTCTCTCTGAGACTCTCTATCACTCTCAGACACTCTCTATCACTCTCAGACACTCACTGTCACTCTCTGACACGCCCTATCACTCTCTGACACTCTCTCACACTCTCTGTCACTCTCTGAAACTCTCTATCTCTCTCTGAAACTCTCTATCACTCTCTGACACTCTCAGACACTTAATATCACTCTCTGACACTCTCTATCACTCTCTGACACTCTCAGACACTCACTATCACTCTCTGATACTCTCTGGCACTCACTATCACTCTCTGACACTCACTATCACTCTCTGACACTCTCTATCACGCTCTGACACTCTCTGACACTCTCTGACACTCACTATCACTGTCTGACACTCTCTATCACTCTCTGACACTCTCAGAAACTTACTATCACTCTCTGACACTCTCTATCACTCTCTGACACTCTCAGACACTCACTATCACTCTCTGACACTCTCTCACACTCTCTGACACTCACTATCACTCTCTGACACTCTCTATCACGCTCTGACACTCTCGGACACTCTCTGACACTCACTATCACTCCCTGACACTCTCTGACACTCACTATCACTCTCTGACACTCTCTATCACTCTCTGACACTCTCAGACACTCACTATCACTCTCTGACACTCTCTCACACTCTCTGACACTCTCTATCACTCCCTGACACTCTCAGACACATACTATCGCTCTCTGACACTCTCTATCAGTCTCTGACACTCGCAGACACTCACTATGACTCTCTGACACTCTCTCACACTCTCTGACACTCTCTATCACTCTCTGACACTCTCTATCACTCTCTGACACTCTCAGACACTCACTATCACTCTCTGACACTCTCTATCTCTCTCTGACACTCGCTATCACACTCTATCACTCTCTGACACTCTCTGACACTCACTTTCTCTCTCTGAGACTCTCCGTCACTCTCAGACACTCTCTATCACTCTCAGACACTCACTATCACTCACTATCACTCTCTGACACTCTCTCACACTCTCTGACACTCTCTGAAACTCTCTATCTCTCTCTGAAACTCTCTATCACTATCTGACGCTCTCTGACACTCTCTGACACACTCAGACACTCTCAGACACTCACTATCACTCTCTGATACTCACTGGCACTCACTATCACTCTCTGATACTCTCTGACAGTCACTATCACTGTCTGACACTCTCTATCACTCTCAGACACTTACTATCACTCTCAGACACTCTCAGACACTCTCTATCACGCTCTGACACTCTCTGACACTCACTATCACTCTCTGACAATCACTATCACTCTCTGACACTCTCTATCACGCTCTGACACTCTCTGACACTCACTATCACTCTCTGACACTCTCTGACAGTCACTATCACTGTCTGACACTCACTATCACTCTCTGACACTCTCTGACACTCACTATCACTCTCTGACACTCTCTATCACTCTCTGACACTCTCAGACACTCACTATCACTCTCTGACACTCTCTCACACTCTCTGACACTCTCTATCACTCCCTGACACTCTCTATCACTCTCAGAGAGTTTCAGACACTCACTATCACTCTCTGACACTCTCTATCTCTCTCTGACTCTCGCTATCACACTCTATCACTCTCTGACACTCTCTGACACTCACTATCACTCTCTGAGACTCTCTATCACTCTCAGACACTCTCTATCACTCTCAGACACTCTCAGACACTTACTATCACTCTATGACACTCACTATCACTCTCTGACACTCTCTCACACTCTCTCTCACTCTCTGAATCTCTCTATCTCTCTCTGAAACTCTCTATCACTCTCTGACACTCTCTGACACTCTCAGACACTCTCAGACACTCACTATCACTCTCTGACACTCACTATCACTCTCTGACACTCTCTATCACGCTCTGACACTCCCTGACACTCACTATCACTCTCTGACACTCTCTGACACTCACTATCACTGTCTGACACTCTCTATCACTCTCTGACATTCTCAGACACTTAATATCACTCTCTGACACTCTCTATCACTCTCTGACACTCTCAGACACTCACTATCACTCTCTGATACTCTCTGGCACTCACTATCACTCTCTGACACTCACTATCACTCTCTGACACTCTCTATCACGCTCTGACACTCTCTGACACTCACTATCACTCTCTGACACTCTCTGACACTCACTATCAATGTCTGACACTCTCTATCACTCTCTGACACTCTCAGACACTTACTATCACTCTCTTACACTCTCTATCACTCTCAGACACTCTCAGACACTCACTATCACTCTCTGTCACTCTCTATCTCTCTCTGACACTCGCTATCACACTCTATCACTCTCTGACACTCTCTGACACTCACTATCTCTCTCTGAGACTCTCTGTCACTCTCAGACACTCTCTATCACTCTCAGACACTCACTATCACTCACTATCACTCTCTGACACTCACCATCACTCTCTGACACTCTCTCACACTCTCTGACACTCTCTGAAACTCTCTATCTCTCTCTGAAACTCTATATCACTCTCTGACGCTCTCTGACACTCTCTTACACTCTCAGACACTCACTATCACTCTCTGATACTCACTGGCACTCACTATCACTCTCTGATACTCTCTGACACTCACTATCACTCTCTGACACTCTCTATCACGCTCTGACACTCTCAGACAATCACTATCAATCTCTGACACTCTCTGACACTCTCTGACACTCTCTGTCACTCTGTGATACTCTCTGACACTCACTATCACTGTCTGATTCTCTCTGACGCTCACTATCACTCTCTGATACTCTCTGCTACTCAATATCACTCTCTGACACTCGCTATCACTCTCTGACACTCTCTGACACTCTCTGGCAATCACTATCACTCTCTGACACTCACTATCACTCTCAGACACTCTCTATCACTCTCTGACACTCTCAGACACTCACTATCACTCTCTGACACTCTCTCACACTCTCTGACACTCTCTATCACTCTCTGACACTCTAACACTCTCAGAGACTCTCAGACACTCACTATCACTCTCTGACACTCTCTATCTCTCTCTGACAATCGCTATCACACTTTATCACTCTCTGACACTCTCTGACACTCACTATCTCTCTCTGAGACTCTCTATCACTCTCAGACACTCTCTATCACTCTCAGACACTCACTGTCACTCTCTGACACGCCCTATCACTCTCTGACACTCTCTCACACTCTCTGTCACTCTCTGAAACTCTCTATCTCTCTCTGAAACTCTCTATCACTCTCTGACACTCTCAGACACTTAATATCACTCTCTGACACTCTCTATCACTCTCTGACACTCTCAGACACTCACTATCACTCTCTGATACTCTCTGGCACTCACTATCACTCTCTGACACTCACTATCACTCTCTGACACTCTCCATCACGCTCTGACACTCTCTGACACTCTCTGACACTCACTATCACTGTCTGACACTCTCTATCACTCTCTGACACTCTCAGAAACTTACTATCACTCTCTGACACTCTCTATCACTCTCTGACACTCTCAGACACTCACTATCACTCTCTGACACTCTCTCACACTCTCTGACACTCACTATCACTCTCTGACACTCGCTATCACTCTCTGACACTCTCTGACACTCTCAGACACTCTCTATCACTCTCAGACACTCTCAGACACTCACTATCACTCTCTGACACTCACTATCACTCTCTGACACTCTCTCACACTCTCTGTCACTCTCTGAAACTCTCTATCTCTCTCTGAAACTCTCTATCACTCTCTGACGCTCTCTGACACTCTCTGACACTCTCAGACACTCTCAGACACTCTCTATCACGCTCTGACACTCTCTGACACTCACTATCACTCTCTGACACTCTCTGACACTCACGATCATTGTCTGACTCTCTCTATCACTCTCAGACACTTAATATCACTGTCTGACACTCTCTATCACTCTCTGACACTCTCAGACACTCACTATCACTCTCTGATACTCTCTGGCACTCACTATCACTCTCTGACACTCACTATCACTCTCTGACACTCTCTATCACGCTCTGACACTCTCTGACACTCACTATCACTCTCTGACACTCTCTGACACTCACTATCACTGTCTGACACTCTCTATCACTCCCTGACACTCTCAGACACTTACTATCACTCTCTGACACTCTCTCACACTCTCTGACACTCTCTATCACTCTCTGACACTCTCTATCACTCTCTGACACTCTCTATCACTCTCTGACACTCTCAGACACTCACTATCACTCTCTGACACTCTCTATCTCTCTCTGACACTCGCTATCACACTCTATCACTCTCTGACACTCTCTGACACTCACTTTCTCTCTCTGAGACTCTCTGTCACTCTCAGACACTCTCTATCACTCTCAGACACTCACTATCACTCACTATCACTCTCTGACACTCACCATCACTCTCTGACACTCTCTCACACTCTCTGACACTCTCTGAAATTCTCTATCTCTCTGTGAAACTCTCTATCACTCTCTGACGCTCTCTGACACTCTCTGACACACTCAGACACTCTCAGACACTCACTATCACTCTCTGATACTCACTGGCACTCACTATCACTCTCTGATACTCTCTGACACTCACTATCACTCTTTGACACTCTCTGTCACGCTCTGACACTCTCTGACACTCACTATCACTCTCTGACACTCTCTGACACTCACTATCACTGTCTGACACTCTCTATCACTCTCTGACACTCTCAGAGACTTACTATCACTCTCTGACACTCTCTATCACTCTCTGACACTCTCAGACAATCACTATCAATCTCTGACACTCTCTGACACTCTCCATTACTCTCTATAACTCTGTGACACTCTCTGATACTCTCAGACACTCACAGACACTCACTATCACTCTCCGACATTCTCTGACACTCTCTGACACTCTCTGTCACTCTCTGATACTCTCTGACACTCACTATCACTGTCTGATTATCTCTGACGCTCACTATCACTCTCTGATACTCTCTGACACTCAATATCACACTCTGACACTCGCTATCACTCTCTGACACTCTCTGACACTCTCAGACACTCTCTATCACTCTCAGACACTCTCAGACACTCACTATCACTCTCTGACACTCACTATCACTCTCTGACACTCTCTCACACTCTCTGTCACTCTCTGAAACTCTCTATCTCTCTCTGAAACTCTCTATCACTCTCTGACGCTCTCTGACACTCTCTGACACTCTCAGACACTCTCAGACACTCTCTATCACGCTCTGACACTCTCTGACACTCACTATCACTCTCTGACACTCACTATCACTCTCTGACACTCTCTATCACGCTCTGACACTCTCTGACACTCACTATCACTCTCTGACACTCTCTGACAGTCACTATCACTGTCTGACACTCTCTATCACTCTCAGACACTTAATATCACTCTCTGACACTCTCTATCAGTCTCTGACACTCTCAGACACTCACTATCACTCTCTGATACTCTCTGGCACTCACTATCACTCTCTGACACTCACTATCACTCTCTGACACTCTCTATCACGCTCTGACACTCTCTGACACTCACTATCACTCTCTGACACTCTCTGACACTCACTATCACTGTCTGACACTCTCTATCACTCCCTGACACTCTCAGACACATACTATCACTCTCTGACACTCTCTATCAGTCTCTGACACTCGCAGACACTCACTATGACTCTCTGACACTCTCTCACACTCTCTGACACTCTCTATCACTCTCTGACACTCTCTATCACTCACTGACACTCTCAGACACTCACTATCACTCTCTGACACTCTCTATCTCTCTCTGACACTCACTATCACACTCTATCACTCTCTGACACTCTCTGACACTCACTTTCTCTCTCTGAGACTCTCTGTCACTCTCAGACACTCTCTATCACTCTCAGACACTCACTATCACTCACTATCACTCTCTGACACTCACCATCACTCTCTGACACTCTCTCACACTCTCTGACACTCTCTGAAACTCTCTATCTCTCTCTGAAACTCTCTATCACTATCTGACGCTCTCTGACACTCTCTGACACACTCAGACACTCTCAGACACTCACTATCACTCTCTGATACTCACTGGCACTCACTATCACTCTCTGATACTCTCTGACATTCACTATCACTCTTTGACACTCTCTGTCACGCTCTGACACTCTCTGACACTCACTATCACTCTCTGACACTCTCTGACACTCACTATCACTGTCTGACACTCTCTATCACTCTCTGACACTCTCAGACACTTACTATCACTCTCTGACACTCACTATCACTCTCTGACACTCTCAGACAATCACTATCAATCTCTGACACTCTCTGACACTCTCCATTACTCTCTATAACTCTGTGACACTCTCTGATACTCTCAGACACTCACAGACACTCACTATCACTCTCTGACAGTCTCCGACAATCTCTGACACTCTCTGTCACTCTCTGATACTCTCTGACACTCACTATCACTGTCTGATTCTCTCTGACGGTCACTATCACTCTCTGATACTCTCTGACACTCAATATCAGACTCTGACACTCGCTATCACTCTCTGACACTCTCTGACACTCTCAGACACTCTCTATCACTCTCAGACACTCTCAGACACTCACTATCACTCTCTGACACTCACTATCACTCTCTGACACTCTCTCACACTCTCTGTCACTCTCTGAAACTCTCTATCTCTCTCTGAAACTCTCTATCACTCTCTGACGCTCTCTGACACTCTCTGACACTCTCAGACACTCTCAGACACTCACTATCACTCTCTGATACTCACTGGCACTCACTATCACTCTCTGATACTCTCTGACATTCACTATCACTCTTTGACACTCTCTGTCACGCTCTGACACTCTCTGACACTCACTATCACTCTCTGACACTCTCTGACACTCACTATCACTCTCTGACACTCACTATCACTCTCTGACACTCTCTCACACTCTCTGTCACTCTCTGAAACTCTCTATCTCTCTCTGAAACTCTCTATCACTCTCTGACGCTCTCTGACACTCTCTGACACTCTCAGACACTCTCAGACACTCTCTATCACGCTCTGACACTCTCTGACACTCACTATCACTCTCTGACACTCTCTGACACTCACGATCATTGTCTGACTCTCTCTATCACTCTCAGACACTTAATATCACTCTCTGACACTCTCTATCACTCTCTGACACTCTCAGACACTCACTATCACTCTCTGATACTCTCTGGCACTCACTATCACTCTCTGACACTCACTATCACTCTCTGACACTCTCTATCACGCTCTGACACTCTCTGACACTCACTATCACTCTCTGACACTCTCTGATACTCACTATCACTGTCTGACACTCTCTATCACTCCCTGACACTCTCAGACACTTACTATCACTCTCTGACACTCTCTCACACTCTCTGACACTCTCTATCACTCTCTGACACTCTCTATCACTCTCTGACACTCTCTATCTCTCTCTGACACTCGCTATCACACTCTATCACTCTCTGACACTCTCTGACACTCACTTTCTCTCTCTGAGACTCTCTGTCACTCTCAGACACTCTCTATCACTCTCAGACACTCACTATCACTCACTATCACTCTCTGACACTCACCATCACTCTCTGACACTCTCTCACACTCTCTGACACTCTCTGAAATTCTCTATCTCTCTGTGAAACTCTCTATCACTCTCTGACGCTCTCTGACACTCTCTGACACACTCAGACACTCTCAGACACTCACTATCACTCTCTGATACTCACTGGCACTCACTATCACTCTCTGATACTCTCTGACACTCACTATCACTCTTTGACACTCTCTGTCACGCTCTGACACTCTCTGACACTCACTATCACTCTCTGACACTCTCTGACACTCACTATCACTGTCTGACACTCTCTATCACTCTCTGACACTCTCAGACACTTACTATCACTCTCTGACACTCTCTATCACTCTCTGACACTCTCAGACAATCACTATCAATCTCTGACACTCTCTGACACTCTCCATTACTCTCTATAACTCTGTGACACTCTCTGATACTCTCAGACACTCACAGACACTCATTATCACTCTCCGACATTCTCTGACACTCTCTGACACTCTCTGTCACTCTCTGATACTCTCTGACACTCACTATCACTGTCTGATTCTCTCTGACGCTCACTATCACTCTCTGATACTCTCTGACACTCAATATCACACTCTGACACTCGCTATCACTCTCTGACACTCTCAGACACTCTCTATCACTCTCAGACACTTTCAGACACTCACTATCACTCTCTGACACTCACTATCACTCTCTGACACTCTCTCACACTCTCTGTCACTCTCTGAAACTCTCTATCTCTCTCTGAAACTCTCTATCACTCTCTGACGCTCTCTGACACTCTCTGACACTCTCAGACACTCTCAGACACTCTCTATCACGCTCTGACACTCTCTGACACTCACTATCACTCTCTGACACTCTCTGACACTCACGATCATTGTCTGACACTCTCTATCTCTCTCAGACACTTAATATCACTCTCTGACACTCTCTATCACTCTCTGACACTCTCAGACACTCACTATCACTCTCTGATACTCTCTGGCACTCACTATCACTCTCTGACACTCACTATCACTCTCTGCCACTCTCTGTCACGCTCTGACACTCTCTGACACTCACTATCACTCTCTGACACTCTCTGACACTCACTATCACTGTCTGACACTCTCTATCACTCCCTGACACTCTCAGACACTTACTATCACTCTCTGACACTCTCTCACACTCTCTGACACTCTCTATCACTCTCTGACACTCTCTATCACTCTCTGACACTCTCAGACACTCACTATCACTCTCTGACACTCTCTATCTCTCTCTGACACTCGCTATCACACTCTATCACTCTCTGACACTCTCTGACACTCACTATCTCTCTCTGAGACTCTCTGTCACTCTCAGACACTCTCTTTCAATCTCAGACACTCACTATCACTCAGTATCACTCTCTGACACTCACTGTCATTCTCTGACACTCTCTCACACTCTCTGACACTCTCTGAAACAGTCTATCTCTCTCTGAAACTCTCTGTCACTCTCTGACACTCTCTGACACTCTCAGACACTCTCAGACACTCACTATCACTCTCTGATACTCTCTGACACTCACTATCACTCTCTGACACTCTCTGTCACTGTCTGACACTCTTAGACACTTACTGTCACTCTCTGACACTCTCAGACACGTACTATATCTCTCCGACACTCTCTATCACTCTCTGTCACTCTCTGATACTCTCAGACACTCACAGACACTCACTATCACTGTCTGACACTCTCTATCACTCTCTGACACTCTCAGACACTTAATATCACTCTCTGACACTCTCTATCACTCTCTGACACTCTCAGGAATAAACGAATGATAAGAGTTAGAAGAGGGCCAATCAAGGATAGTAGTGGGAAGTTGTGTGCGGAATCAGAGGAGATAGGGGAAGCGTTAAATGAATATTTTTCGTCAGTATTTACAGTAGAGAAAGAAAATGTTGCCGAGGAGATTACTGAGATACAGCCTACTAGGCTAGATGGGATTGAGATTCACAAGGAGGAGGTGTTAGCAATTTTGGAAAGAGTGAAAATAGATAAGTCCCCTGGGCCAGATGGGATTTATCCTAGGATTCTCTGGGAAGCCAGGGAGGAGATTGCAGAGCCGTTGTTGTTGATCTTTAAGTCGTCATTGTCGACAGGAGTAGTGCCGGAGGACTGGAGGATAGCAAATGTTGTCCCCTTGTTCAAGAAGGGGAGTAGAGACAGCCCTGGTAATTATAGACCTGTGAGCCTTACTTCGGTTGTGGGTAAAATGTTGGAAAAGGTTATAAGAGACAGGATTTATAATCATCTTGAAAAGAATAAGTTCATTTGCGATAGTCAGCACGGTTTTGTGAAAGGTAGGTCGTGCCTCACAAACCTTATTGAGTTTTTCGAGAAGGTGACCAAACAGGTGGATGAGGGTAAAGCCGTGGATGTGGTGTATATGGATTTCAGTAAGGCGTTTGATAAGGTTCCCCACGGTAGGCTATTGCAGAAAATACGCAAGTATGGGGTTGAAGGTGATTTAGAGCTTTGGATCAGAAATTGGCTAGCTGAAAGAAGACAGAGGGTGGTGGTTGATGGCAAATGTTCATCCTGGAGTTTAGTTACTAGTGGTGTACCGCAAGGTTCTGTTTTGGGGCCACTGCTGTTTGTCATTTTTATAAACGACCTGGATGAGGGTGTAGAAGGGTGGGTTAGTAAATTTGCGGATGACACGAAGGTCGGTGGAGTTGTGGATAGTGTCGAAGGGTGTTGTAGGGTACAGAGGGACATAGATAGGCTGCAGAGCTGGGCTGAGAGATGGCAAATGGAGTTTAATGCGGAGAAGTGTGAGGTGATTCACTTTGGAAGGAGTAACAGCAATGCAGAGTACTGGGCAAATGGGAAGATTCTTGGTAGTGTAGATGAGCAGAGAGATCTTGGTATCCAGGTACATAAATCCCTGAAAGTTGCTACCCAGGTTAATAGGGCTGTTAAGAAGGCATATGGTGTGTTAGCCTTTATTAGTAGGGGGATCGAGTTTCAGAGCCACGGGGTCATGATGCAGCTGTACAAAACTCTGGTGAGGCCGCACCTGGAGTATTGCGTGCAGTTCTGGTCACTGCATTATAGGAAGGATGTCGAAGCTTTGGAAAGGGTGCAGAGGAGATTTACTAGGATGTTGCCTGGTATGGAAGGAAGGTCTTACGAGGAAAGGCTGAGGGACTTGGGGTTGTTTTCGTTAGAGAGAAGGAGGAGGAGAGGTGACTTAATAGAGACATACAAGATAATCAGAGGGTTAGATAGGGTGGATAGTGAGAGTCTTTTTCCTCGGATGAGGATGGCAAACACGAGGGGACATAGCTTTAAGTTGAGGGGTGAAAGATATAGGACAGATGTCAGAGGTAGTTTCTTTACGCAGAGAGTAGTAGGGGCGTGGAACGCCCTGCCTGCAACAGTAGTAGACTCGCCAACTTTAAGGGCATTTAAGTGGTCATTGGATAGACATATGGATGTAAATGGAATAGTGTAGGTCAGATGATCGGCGCAACATCGAGGGCCGAAGGGCCTGTACTGCGCTGTAATATTATAATTCTAATTCTAATTCAGACACTCATTATCACTCTCTGATACTCTCTGGGACTCTCTATCACTCTCTGACACTCACTATCACTCTCTGACACTCTCTATCACGCTCTGACACTCTCTGACACTCACTATCACTCTCTGACACTCTCTGACACTCACTATCACTGTCTGACACTCTATCACTCTCTGACACTCTCAGACACTTATTAACACTCTCTGACACTCTCTATCACTCTCTGACACTCTCAGACACTCACTATGACTCTCTGACACTCTCTCACACTCTCTGACACTCACTATCACTCTCTGACACTCTCTATCACGCTCTGACACTCTCTGACACTCACTATCACTCTCTGACACTCTCTGACACTCACTATCACTCTCTGACACTCTCTATCACTCTCTGACACTCTCAGACACTCACTATCACTCTCTGACACTCACTATCACTCTCTGACACTCTCTCACACTCTCTCTCACTTTCTGAAAATCTCTATCTCTCTCTGAAACTCTCTATCCCTCTCTGACACTCTCTGACACTCTCAGACACTCTCAGACACTCACTATCACTCTCTGACACTCACTATCACTCTCTGACACTCTCTATCACGCTCTGACACTCTCTGACACTCACTATCACTCTCTGACACACTCTGACACTCACTATCACTGTCTGACACTCTCTATCACTCTCTGACACTCTCAGACACTTACTATCACTCTCTGACACTCTCTATCACTCTCTGACACTCTCAGACACTCACTATCACTCTCTGATACTCTCTGGCACTCACTATCACTCTCTGACACTCACTATCACTCTCTGACACTCTCTATCACGCTCTGACACTCTCTGACACTCACTATCACTCTCTGACACTCTCTGACACTTACTATCACTCTCTGAAACTCTCTATCACTCTCTGACACTCTCAGATGCTCACTATGACTCTCTGACACTCTCTCACACTCTCTGACACTCTCTATCACTCTCTTACACTCTCTATCACTCTCAGACACTCACTATCACTCTCTGTCTCTCTCTATCTCCTTCTGACACTCGCTATCACACTCTATCACTCTCTGACACTCTCTGACACTCACTATCTCTCTCTGAGACTCTCTGTCACTCTCAGACACTCTCTATCACTCTCAGATACTCACTATCACTCACTATCACTCTCTGACACTCACCATCACTCTCTGACACTCTCTCACACTCTCTGACACTCTCTGAAACTCTCTATCTCTCTCTGAAACTCTCTATCACTCCCTGACGCTCTCTGACACTCTCTTACACTCTCAGACACTCTCAGACACTCTCAGACACTCACTATCACTCTCTGATACTCACTGGCACTCACTATCACTCTCTGATACTCTCTGACACTCACTATCACTCTCTGACACTCTCTATCACGCTCTGACACTCTCTGACACTCACTATCACTCTCTGACACTCTCTGACACTCACTATCACTGTCTGACACTCTCTATCACTCTCTGACACTCTCAGACAATCACTATCAATCTCTGACACTCTCTGACACTCTCCATTACTCTCTATAACTCTCTGACACTCTCTGATACTCTCAGACACTCACAGACACTCACTATCACTCTCTGACAGTCTCTGACACTCTCTGACACTCTCTGTCACTCTCTGTCACTCTCTGATACTCTCTGACACTCACTATCACTGTCTGATTCTCTCTGACGCTCACTATCACTCTCTGATACTCTCTGATACTCAATATCACTCTCTGACACTCACTATCACTCTCTGACACTCTCTGACACTCACTATCACTGTCTGACACTCTCTATCACTCTCTGACACTCTCAGACACTTATTAACACTCTCTGACACTCTCTATCACTCTCTGACACTCTCAGACACTCACTATGACTCTCTGACACTCTCTCACACTCTCTGACACTCACTATCACTCTCTGACACTCTCTATCACGCTCTGACACTCTCTGACACTCACTATCACTCTCTGACACTCTCTGACACTCACTATCACTCTCTGACACTCTCTATCACTCTCTGACACTCTCAGACACTCACTATCACTCTCTGACACTCTCTCACACTCTCTGACACTCTCTATCACTCTCTGACACTCTCTATCACTCTCAGACACTCTCAGACACTCACTATCACTTTCTGACACTCTCTGACACTCACTATCTCTCTCTGAGACTCTCTATCACTCTCAGACACTCTCTATCACTCTCAGACACTCTCAGACAATCACTATCACTCTATGACACTCACTATCACTCTCTGACACTCTCTCACACTCTCTCTCACTCTCTGAAAATCTCTATCTCTCTCTGAAACTCTCTATCCCTCTCTGACACTCTCTGACACTCTCAGACACTCTCAGACACTCACTATCACTCTCTGACACTCACTATCACTCTCTGACACTCTCTATCACGCTCTGACACTCTCTATCACGCTCTGACACTCTCTGACACTCACTATCACTCTCTGACACACTCTGACACTCACTATCACTGTCTGACACTCTCTATCACTCTCTGACACTCTCAGACACTTACTATCACTCTCTGACACTCTCTATCACTCTCTGATACTCTCTGGCACTCACTATCACTCTCTGACACTCACTATCACTCTCTGACACTCTCTATCACGCTCTGACACTCTCTGACACTCACTATCACTCTCTGACACTCTCTGACACTTACTATCACTCTCTGAAACTCTCTATCACTCTCTGACACTCTCTCACACTCTCTGACACTCTCTATCACTCTCTTACACTCTCTATCACTCTCAGACACTCACTATCACTCTGTGTCTCTCTCTATCTCCTTCTGACACTCGCTATCACACTCTATCACTCTCTGACACTCTCTGACACTCACTATTTCTCTCTGAGACTCTCTGTCACTCTCAGACACTCTCTATCACTCTCAGATACTCACTATCACTCACTATCACTCTCTGACACTCACCATCACTCTCTGACACTCTCTCACACTCTCTGACACTCTCTGAAACTCTCTATCTCTCTCTGAAACTCTCTATCACTCCCTGACGCTCTCTGACACTCTCTTACACTCTCAGACACTCTCAGACACTCTCAGACACTCACTATCACTCTCTGATACTCACTGGCACTCACTATCACTCTCTGATACTCTCTGACACTCACTATCACTCTCTGACACTCTCTATCACGCTCTGACACTCTCTGACACTCACTATCACTCTCTGACACTCTCTGACACTCACTATCACTGTCTGACACTCTCTATCACTCTCTGACACTCTCAGACACTTACTATCACTCTCTGACACTCTCTATCACTCTCTGACACTCTCAGACAATCACTATCAATCTCTGACACTCTCTGACACTCTCCATTACTCTCTATAACTCTCTGACACTCTCTGATACTCTCAGACACTCACAGACACTCACTATCACTCTCTGACAGTCTCTGACACTCTCTGACACTCTCTGTCACTCTCTGTCACTCTCTGATACTCTCTGACACTCACTATCACTGTCTGATTCTCTCTGACGCTCACTATCACTCTCTGATACTCTCTGATACTCAATATCACTCTCTGACACTCGCTATCATTCTCTGACACTCTCTGACACTCTCTGGCAATCACTATCACTCTCTGACACTCACTATCACTCTCTGACACTTTCTATCACTCTCTGACACTCTCAGACACTCACTATCACTCTCTGACACTCTCTCACACTCTCTGACACTCTCTATCACTCTCTGACACTCTCTATCACTCTCAGAGACTCTCAGACACTCGCTATCACTCTCTGACACACTCTATCTCTCTCTGACACTCGCTATCACACTCTGACACTCTCTGACACTCTCTGACACACTCACTATATCTCTCTGAGACTCTCTATCACACTCAGACACTCTCTATCACTCTCAGACACTCACTTTCACTCTCTGACACGCACTATCGCTCTCTGACACTCTCTCACACTCTCTGTCACTCTCTGAAACTCTCTATCTCTCTCTGAAACTCTCTATCACTCTCTGACACTCTCTGACACTCACAGACACTCACTATCACTGTCTGACACTCTCTATCACTCTCTGACACTCTCAGACACTTAATATCACTCTCTGACACTCTCTATCACTCTCTGACACTCTCAGACACTCACTATCACTCTCTGATACTCTCTGGCACTCACTATCACTCTCTGACACTCACTATCACTCTCTGACACTCTCTATCAAGCTCTGACACTCTCTATCACTCTCTGACACTCTCAGACACTTACTATCACTCTCTGACACTCTCTATCACTCTCTGACACTCTCAGACACTCACTATGACTCTCTGACACTCTCTCACACTCTCTGCCACTCACTATCACTCTCTGACTCTCTCTATCACGCTCTGACACTCTCTGACTCTCTCTCACACTCACTATCACTCCCTGACACTCTCTGACACTCACTATCACTCTCTGACACTCTCTCACACTCTCTGACTCTCTCTATCACTCTCTGACACTCTCTATCACTCTCAGAGACTCTCAGACAATCACTATCACTCTCTGACACTCTCTGACACTCTCAGACACTCTCAGACACTCACTATCACTCTCAGACAATCACTATCACTCTCAGACACTCTCAGACACTCACTATCACTCTCTGACACTCACTATCACTCTCTGACACTCTCTCACACTCTCTGTCACTCTCTGAAACTCTCTATCTCTCTCTGAAACTCTCTATCACTCTCTGACGCTCTCTGACACTCTCTGACACTCTCAGACACTCTCAGACACTCTCAGACACTCACTATCACTCTCTGATACTCACTGGCACTCACTATCACTCTCTGACACTCACTATCACTCTCTGACACTCTCTATCACGCTCTGACACTCTCTGACACTCACTATCACTCTCTGACACTCTCTGACACTCACCATCACTGTCTGACACACTCTATCACTCTCAGACACTTAATATCACTCTCTGACACTCTCTATCACTCTCAGACACTCTCAGATACTCACTATCACTCTCTGATACTCTCTGGCACTCACTATCACTCTCTGACACTCACTATCACTCTCTGACACTCTCTATCACGCTCTGACACTCTCTGACACTCACTATCACTCTCTGACACTCTCTGACACTCACTATCACTGTCTGACACTCTCTATCACTCTCTGACACTCTCAGACACTTACTATCACTCTCTGACACTCTCTATCACGCTCTGACACTCTCTGACACTCACTATCACTCTCTGACACTCTCTGACACTCACTATCACTGTCTGACACTCTCTATCACTCTCTGACACTCGCTATCACACTCTATCACTCTCTGACACTCTCTGACACTCTCAGACACTCTCAGACACTCATTATCACTCTCAGACACTCTCTATCACTCTCTGACACTCACTATCACTCTCTGACACTCTCTCACACTCTCTGTCACTCTCTGAAACTCTCTATCTCTCTCTGAAACTCTCTATCACTCTCTGACACTCTCAGACACTCTCAGACACTCACTATCACTCTCTGACACTCACTATCACTCTCTGACACTCTCTCACACTCTCTGTCACTCTCTGAAACTCTCTATCTCTCTCTGAAACTCTCTATCACTCTCTGACGCTCTCTGACACTCTCTGACACTCTCAGACACTCTCAGACACTCACTATCACTCTCTGATACTCACTGGCACTCACTATCACTCTCTGACACTCACTATCACTCTCTGACACTCTCTATCACGCTCTGACACTCTCTGACACTCACTATCACTCTCTGACACTCTCTGACACTCACCATCACTGTCTGACACTCTCTATCACTCTCAGACACTTAATATCACTCTCTGACACTCTCTATCACTCTCAGACACTCTCAGATACTCACTATCACTCTCTGATACTCTCTGGCACTCACTATCACTCTCTGACACTCACTATCACTCTCTGACACTCTCTATCACGCTCTGACACTCTCTGACACTCACTATCACTCTCTGACACTCTCTGACACTCACTATCACTGTCTGACACTCTCTATCACTCTCTGACACTCTCAGACACTTACTATCACTCTCTGACACTGTCTATCACGCTCTGACACTCTCTGACACTCACTATCACTCTCTGACACTCTCTGACACTCACTATCACTGTCTGACACTCTCTATCACTCTCTGACACCCTCAGACACTCACTATGACTCTCTGACAGTCTCTCACACA
The DNA here is from genome assembly GCF_036365525.1 of Heterodontus francisci. Taxonomy (NCBI): domain Eukaryota; kingdom Metazoa; phylum Chordata; class Chondrichthyes; order Heterodontiformes; family Heterodontidae; genus Heterodontus; species Heterodontus francisci. The sequence continues at coordinate 52,950,452 of NC_090404.1, read as the reverse complement.
CTCTGACACTCTCTATCACTCTCTGACACTCTCTATCACTCTCTGACACTCTCAGACACTCACTATCACTCTCTGACACTCTCTATCTCTCTCTGACACTCGCTATCACACTCTATCACTCTCTGACACTCTCTGACACTCACTATCTCTCTCTGAGACTCTCTGTCACTCTCAGACACTCTCTATCACTCTCAGACACTCACTATCACTCACTATCACTCTCTGACACTCACCATCACTCTCTGAAACTCTCTCACACTCTCTGACACTCTCTGAAACTCTCTATCTCTCTCTGAAACTCTCTATCACTCTCTGACGCTCTCTGACACTCTCTGACACACTCAGACACTCTCAGACACTCACTATCACTCTCTGATACTCACTGGCACTCACTATCACTCTCTGATACTCTCTGACACTCACTATCACTCTCTGACACTCTCTGTCACGCTCTGACACTCTCTGACACTCACTATCACTCTCTGACACTCTCTGATACTCACTATCACTGTCTGACACTCTCTATCACTCTCTGACACTCTCAGACACTTACTATCACTCTCTGACACTCCCTATCACTCTCTGACACTCTCAGACAATCACTATCAATCTCTGACACTCTCTGACACTCTCCATTACTCTCTATAACTCTCTGACACTCTCTGATACTCTCAGACACTCACAGACACTCACTATCACTCTCTGACAGTCTCTGACACTCTCTGACACTCTCAGTCACTCTCTGATACTCTCTGACACTCACTATCACTGTCTGATTCTCTCTGACGCTCACTATCACTCTCTGATACTCTCTGACACTCAATATCACTCTCTGACACTCGCTATCACTCTCTGACACTCTCTGGCAATCACTATCACTCTCTGACACTCACTATCACTCTCTGACACTCTCTATAACTCTCTGACACTCTCAGACTTTCACTATCACTCTCTGACACTCTCTCACACTCTCTGACACTCTCTATCACTCTCTGACACTCTCAGACACTCACTATCACTCTCTGACACTCTCTATCTCTCTCTGACACTCGCTATCACACTCTATCACTCTCTGACACACTCTGACACTCACTATCTCTCTCTGAGACTCTCTGTCACTCTCAGACACTCTCTATCACTCTCAGACACTCACTATCACTCACTATCACTCTCTGAAACTCACCATCACTCTCTGAAACTCTCTCACACTCTCTGACACTCTCTGAAACTCTCTATCTCTCTCTGAAACTCTCTATCACTCTCTGACGCTCTCTGACACTCTCTGACACACTCAGACACTCTCAGACACTCACTATCACTCTCTGATACTCACTGGCACTCACTATCACTCTCTGATACTCTCTGACACTCACTATCACTCTCTGACACTCTCTGTCACGCTCTGACACTCACTATCACTCTCTGACACTCTCTGACACTCACTATCACTGTCTGACACTCTCCATCACTCTCTGACACTCTCAGACACTTACTATCACTCTCTGACACTCCCTATCACTCTCTGACACTCTCAGACAATCACTATCAATCTCTGACACTCTCTGACACTCTCCATTACTCACTATCTCTCTCTGAGACTCTCTGTCACTCTCAGACACTCTCTATCACTCTCAGACACTCACTATCACTCACTATCACTCTCTGACTCTCACCATCACTCTCTGAAACTCTCTCACACTCTCTGACACTCTCTGAAACTCTCTATCTCTCTCTGAAACTCTCTATCACTCTCTGACGCTCTCTGACACTCTCTGACACACTCAGACACTCTCAGACACTCACTATCACTCTCTGATACTCACTGGCACTCACTATCACTCTCTGATACTCTCTGACACTCACTATCACTCTCTGACACTCTCTGTCACGCTCTGACACTCACTATCACTCTCTGACACTCTCTGACACTCACTATCACTGTCTGACACTCTCCATCACTCTCTGACACTCTCAGACACTTACTATCACTCTCTGACACTCCCTATCACTCTCTGACACTCTCAGACAATCACTATCAATCTCTGACACTCTCTGACACTCTCCATTACTCTCTATAACTCTCTGACACTCTCTGATACTCTCAGACACTCACAGACACTCACTATCACTCTCTGACAGTCTCTGACACTCTCTGACACTCTCAGTCACTCTCTGATACTCTCTGACACTCACTATCACTGTCTGATTCTCTCTGACGCTCACTATCACTCTCTGATACTCTCTGACACTCAATATCACTCTCTGACACTCGCTATCACTCTCTGACACTCTCTGGCAATCACTATCACTCTCTGACACTCACTATCACTCTCTGACACTCTCTATCACTCTCTGACACTCTCAGACTTTCACTATCACTCTCTGACACTCTCTCACACTCTCTGACACTCTCTATCACTCTCTGACACTCTCTATCACTCTCAGAGACTCTCAGACACTCACTATCACTCTCTGACACTCTCTATCTCTCTATGACACTCACTATCACACTCTATCACTCTCTGACACTCTCTGACACTCACTATCTCTCTCTGAGACTCTCTATCACTCTCAGACACTCTCTATCACTCTCAGACAATCTCAGACACTCACTATCACTCTCTGACACTCACTATCACTCTCTGACACTCTCTCACACTCTCTGTCACTCTCTGAAACTCTCTATCTCTCTCTGAAACTCTCTATCACTCTCTGACACTCTCTGACACTCTCAGACACTCTCAGACACTCACTATCACTCTCTGATACTCTCTGGCACTCACTATCACTCTCTGACACTCACTATCGCTCTCTGACACTCTCTATCACGCTCTGACACTCACTATCACTCTCTGACACTCTCTGACACTCACTATCACTGTCTGACACTCTCTATCACTCTCAGACACTCTCAGATACTTAATATCACTCTCTGACACTCTCTATCACTCTCTGACACTCTCAGACACTCACTATCACTCTCTGATAATCTCTGGCACTCACTATCACTCTCTGACACTCACTATCACTCTCTGACACTCTCAGACACTCACTATCACTCTCTGACACTCTCTATCACGCTCTGAGACTCTCTGACACTCACTATCACTCTCTGACACTCTCTGACACTCACTATCACTGTCTGACACTCTCTATCACTCTCTGACACTCTCAGACACTTACTATCACTCTCTGACACTCTCTATCACTCTCTGACACTCTCAGACAATCACTATCAATCTCTGACACTCTCTGACACTCTCCATTACTCTCTATAACTCTCTGACACTCTCTGATACTCTCAGACACTCACAGACACTCACTATCACTCTCTGACAGTCTCTGACACTCTCTGACGCTCACTTTCACTCTCTGATACTCTCTGACACTCAATATCACTCTCTGACACTCGCTATCACTCTCTATCACTCTCTGACACTCTCAGACATTCACGATCACTCTCTGACACTCTCTCACACTCTCTGACACTCTCTATCACTCTCTGACACTCTCTATCACTCTCAGAGACTCTCAGACACTCACTATCACTCTCTGACACTCTCTATCTCTCTCTGACACTCGCTATCACACTCTATCACTCTCTGACACTCTCTGACACTCACTATCTCTCTCTGAGACTCTCTATCACTCTCAGACACTCTCTATCACTCTCAGACACTCTCAGACACTCACTATCACTCTCTGACACTCACTATCACCCTCTGACACTCTCTCACACTCTCTGTCACTCTCTGACACTCTCTGACACTCTCAGACACTCTCAGACAGTCACTATCACTCTCTGATACTCTCTGGCACTCACTATCACTCTCTGACACTCACTATCACTCTCTGACACTCTCTATCACGCTCTGACACTCTCTGACACTCACTATCACTCTCTGACACTCTCTGACACTCACTATCACTGTCTGACACTCTCTAACACTCTCTGACACTCTCAGACACTTAATATCACTCTCTGACACTCTCTATCACTCTCTGACACTCTCAGACACTCACTATCACTCTCTGACACTCTCTCACACTCTCTGTCACTCTCTGAAACTCTCTATCTCTCTCTGAAACTCTCTATCACTGTCTGACGCTCTCTGACACTCTCTGACACTCTCAGACACTCTCAGACACTCACTATCACTCTCTGATACTCACTGGCACTCACTATCACTCTCTGACACTCACTATCACTCTCTGACACTCTCTATCACGCTCTGACACTCTCTGACACTCACTATCACTCTCTGACACTCTCTGACACTCTCTATCACTGTCTGACACTCTCTATCACTCTCAGACACTTAATATCACTCTCTGACACTCTCTATCACTCTCAGACACTCTCAGATACTCACTATCACTCTCTGATACTCTCTGGCACTCACTATCACTCTCTGACACTCATTATCACTCTCTGACACTCTCTATCACGCTCTGACACTCTCTGACACTCACTATCACTCTCTGACACTCTCTGACACTCACTATCACTGTCTGACACTCTCTATCACTCTCTGACACTCTCAGACACTTACTATCACTCTCTGACACTCTCTATCACGCTCTGACACTCTCTGACACTCACTATCACTCTCTGACACTCACTATCACTGTCTGCCACTCTCTATCACTCTCTGACACTCTCAGACACTCACTATGACTCTCTGACAGTCTCTCTCACTCTCTGACACTCTCTATCACTCTCTGACACTCTCTATCACTCTCTGACACTCTCAGACACTCACTATCACTCTCTGACACTCTCTATCTCTCTCTGACACTCGCTATCACACTCTATCACTCTCTGACACTCTCTGACACTCACTATCTCTCTCTGAGACTCTCTGTCACTCTCAGACACTCTCTATCACTCTCAGACACTCACTATCACTCACTATCACTCTCTGACACTCACCATCACTCTCTGAAACTCTCTCACACTCTCTGACACTCTCTGAAACTCTCTATCTCTCTCTGAAACTCTCTATCACTTTCTGACGCTCTCTGACACTCTCTGACTCACTCAGACACTCTCAGACACACACTATCACTCTCTGATACTCACTGGCACTCACTATCACTCTCTGATACTCTCTGACACTCACTATCACTCTCTGACACTCTCTGTCACGCTCTGACACTCTCTGACACTCACTATCACTCTCTGACACTCTCTGACACTCACTATCACTGTCTGACACTCTCTATCACTCTCTGACACTCTCAGACACTTATTATCACTCTCTGACACTCCCTATCACTCTCTGGCACTCTCAGACAATCACTATCAATCTCTGACACTCTCTGACACTCTCCATTACTCTCTATAACTCTCTGAAACTCTCTGATACTCTCAGACACTCACATACACTCACTATCACTCTCTGACAGTCTCTGACACTCTCTGACACTCTCTGATACTCTCTGACACTCACTATCACTGTCTGATTCTCTCTGACGCTCACTATCACACTCTGATACTCTCTGACACTCAATATCACTCTCTGACACTCGCTATCACTCTCTGACACTCTCTAGCAATCACTATCACTCTCTGACACTCACTATCACTCTCTGACACTCTCAGACTTTCACTATCACTCTCTGACACTCTCTCACACTCTCTGACACTCTCTATCACTCTCTGACACTCTCTATCACTCTCAGAGACTCTCAGACACTCACTATCACTATCTGACACTCTCTATCTCTCTCTGACACTCACTATCACACTCTATCACTCTCTGACACACTCTGACACTCACTATCTCTCTCTGAGACTCTCTATCACTCTCAGACACTCTCTATCACTCTCAGACACTCTCAGACACTCACTATCACTCTCTGACACTCACTATCACTCTCTGACACTCTCTCACACTCTCTGTCACCCTCTGAAACTCTCTATCTCTCTCTGAAACTCTCTATCACTCTCTGACACTCTCTGACACTCTCAGACACTCTCAGACACTCACTATCACTCTCTGATACTCTCTGGCACTCACTATCACTCTCTGACACTCACTATCACTCTCTGACACTCACTATCACTGTCTGACACTCTCTATCACTCTCTGACACTCTCAGATACTTAATATCACTCTCTGACACTCTCTATCACTCTCTGACACTCTCAGACACTCACTATCACTCTCTGATACTCTCTGGCACTCACTATCACTCTCTGACACTCACTATCACTCTCTGACACTCTCTGACACTCACTATCACTCTCTGACACTCTCTATCACGCTCTGACACTCTCTGACACTCACTATCACTCTCTGACACTCTCTGACACTCACTATCACTGTCTGACACTCTCTATCACTCTCTGACACTCTCAGACACTTACTATCACTCTCTGACACTCTCTATCACTCTCTGACACTCTCAGACAATTACTATCTATCTCTGACACTCTCTGACACTCTCCATTACTCTCTATAACTCTCTGACACTCTCTGATACTCTCAGACACTCACAGACACTCACTATCACTCTCTGACAGTCTCTGACACTCTCTGACGCTCACTTTCACTCTCTGATACTCTCTGACACTCAATATCACTCTCTGACACTCGCTATCACTCTCTATCACTCTCTGACACTCTCAGACATTCACGATCACTCTCTGACACTCTCTCACACTCTCTGACACTCTCTCTCACTCTCTGACACTCTCTATCACTCTCAGAGACTCTCAGACACTCACTATCACTCTCTGACACTCTCTATCTCTCTCTTACACTCGCTATCACACTCTATCACTCTCTGACACTCTCTGACACTCACTATCTCTCTCTGAGACTCTCTATCACTCTCAGACACTCTCTATCACTCTCAGACACTCTCAGACACTCACTATCACTCTCTGACACTCACTATCACCCTCTGACACTATCTCACACTCTCTGTCACTCTCTGACACTCTCAGACACTCTCAGACACTCTCAGACACTCACTATCACTCTCTGATACTCTCTGGCACTCACTATCACTCTCTGACACTCACTATCACTCTCTGACACTCTCTATCACGCTCTGACACTCTCTGACACTCACTATCACTCTCTGACACTCTCTGACACTCACTATCACTGTCTGACACTCTCTAACACTCTCTGACACTCTCAGACACTTAATATCACTCTCTGACACTCTCTATCACTCTCTGACACTCTCAGACACTCACTGTCACTCTCTGATACTCTCTGGCACTCACTATCACTCTCTGACACTCACGATCACTCTCTGACACTCTCTATCACGCTCTGACACTCTCTGACACTCACTATCACTCTCTGACACTCTCTGACACTCACTATCACTGTCTGTAACTCTTTATCACTCTCTGACACTCTCAGACACTTAATATCACTCTCTGACACTCTCTATCACTCTCTGACACTCTCAGACACTCACTATCACTCTCTGATACTCTCTGGCACTCACTATCACTCTCTGACACTCACTATCACTCTCTGACACTCTCTGACACTCACTATCACTCTCTGACACTCTCTATCACGCTCTGACACTCTCTGACACTCACTATCACTCTCTGACACTCTGTGACACTTACTATCACTCATTGACACTCTCTATCACTCTCTGACACTCTCAGACACTCACTATCACTCTCTGATACACTCTGGCACTCACTATCACTCTCTGACACTGACTATCACTCTCTGACACTCTCTATCACGCTCTGACACTCTCTGACACTCGCTATCACTCTCTGACACTCTCTGACACTCTCTGGCAATCACTATCACTCTCTGACAGTCACTATCACTCTCTGACACTCTCAGACACTCACTATCTCTCTCTGACACTCTCTCACACTCTCTGACACTCTCTATCACTCTCTGACACTCTCTTTCACTCTCAGACACTCTCAGACACTCACTATCACTCTCTGACACTCTCTATCTCTCTCTGACACTCGCTATCACTCTCTATCATTCTCTAACACTCTCAGACACTCACTATCTCTCTCTCTGAGACTCTCTATCACTCTCAGACACTCTCTATCACTCTCAGACACTCTCAGACTCTCACTATCACTCTCTGACACTCTCTCACACTCTCTGTCACTCTCTGAAACTCTCTATCTCTCTCTGAAACTCTCTATCACTCATTGACACTCTCTGACACTCTATGACACTCTCAGACACTCACTATCACTCTCTGATACTCTCTGGCACTCACTATCACTCTCTGACACTCACTATCACTCTCTGACACTCTCTATCACGCTCTGACACTCTCTGACACTCACTATCACTCTCTGACACTCTCTGACACTCACTATCATTGTCTGACACTCTCTATCACTCTCTCACACTCTCAGACACTTACTATCACTCTCTGACATTCTCTATCACTCTCTGACACTCTCCGACACTCACTATCACTCTCTGACACTCTCTCACACTCTCTGACACTCTCTATCACTGTCTGACACTCTCTATCACTCTCTGACACTCTCAGACACTTACTATCACTCTCTGACACTCTCTATCACGCTCTGACACTCTCTGACACTCACTATCACTCTCTGACACTCACTATCACTGTCTGCCACTCTCTATCACTCTCTGACACTCTCAGACACTCACTATGACTCTCTGACAGTCTCTCACACTCTCTGACACTCTCTATCACTCTCTGACACTCTCTATCACTCTCTGACACTCTCAGACACTCACTATCACTCTCTGACACTCTCTATCTCTCTCTGACACTCGCTATCACTCTCAGACACTCACTATCACTCACTATCACTCTCTGACACTCACCATCACTCTCTGAAACTCTCTCACACACTCTGACACTCTCTGAAACTCTCTATCTCTCTCTGAAACTCTCTATCACTCTCTGACGCTCTCTGACACTCTCTGACACACTCAGACACTCTCAGACACACACTATCACTCTCTGATACTCACTGGCACTCACTATCACTCTCTGATACTCTCTGACACTCACTATCACTCTCTGACACTCTCTGTCACGCTCTGACACTCTCTGACACTCACTATCACTCTCTGACACTCTCTGACACTCACTATCACTGTCTGACACTCTCTATCACTCTCTGACACTCTCAGACACTTATTATCACTCTCTGACACTCCCTATCACTCTCTGACACTCTCAGACAATCACTATCAATCTCTGACACTCTCTGACACTCTCCATTACTCTCTATAACTCTCTGACACTCTCTGATACTCTCAGACACTCACAGACACTCACTATCACTCTCTGACAGTCTCTGACACTCTCTGACACTCTCTGTCACTCTCTGATACTCTCTGACACTCACTATCACTGTCTGATTCTCTCTGACGCTCACTATCACACTCTGATACTCTCTGAC